>NC_137468.1:114625486-115167986 GCF_964235325.1 Thermobia domestica | reverse complement strand
GAGCATAAACATTTATTTTCCTCGATATTTTCTAAAAATGCACATGAGAATTTGTCCTTTAGATCTCATCTCGTTCAGCACGATATGATATATTAATTGATAGCCTACATGTCTTATCTTTGGATAATATTATATTTAAACAAAAGTTCAACATTAAAAGTTAATTATAATTTTAGGCTATATCTCATTAATTATACTGTGTAGACTACTTTCGTCTTTCTAGTATCATAATGGAAAACTTAATAAGGGTGCATTTCGGTACCAGTCTCATATTAATATGTCACGGTGGTCATTAATATAATCATGATTTTAGGTTTACAAAAAATACTTTCTGTCGACTTTCTCGAAAACTACGCATGAGAATTTAGTCACCATATCATTTTCTTCAGTACAATAAGATCTATCGATTGGTATATCTTTCATCTTTTGGACATTTGTTTTTCGTTAAACGCTAATAAAGTCAGCGTACTTTCTATTGGAAAAATATTAAGATATGCAGGTAAATGCTTACGTATCAAGCCAAAACGACTCAGTACTTGGAGAAAAGAACTACAGTTATTGGGCAGTATTCAAAGATCACACTCTAACTTCAAGACGAAGAAGGTTATTTCAGAAATAGGTATTGAAACTTCTCAATCTGCAGCAGGCTCGTAGCCTGTCTGATATCTTAGAGGGAGCAGAAATTAAAATTAAGAGGGCAATGACAGACATTAAGGAACACCACAACACTCTTCATTTATTTATTTACGCAATCTGAAACAGAACTATGGTTCTTTTCTTCTTACATTATTGATTGCTTATTTTTTCAACATAGATTTATTTATCTAAAGAAATAATAAATAGTTTCAGTGAGGGTTGAAAAAATGAAAATGAAATCTTTCAGTTTTACGTCCTACGGTTATGCTGTGCTGGCTAGAGGAGACGGTGATGATGAGAAATGAATGAAATGGTGGAGTGAAGAAAGTAGGTGAAAACGGGAGAACTCCGAGAAAACTCACATACATGATGTTTGTTCGCCATAAAGTTCACTTGGCGAGAGCGGGTATTGAACCAGGGACACCACACATACACCGCAGGTGAACAGTCTACCACTGAGCTCCGCGGTCAATGAAGGTTGGAGGTGGCCGCAGAAGCAGGTCCGTATCCAGCGAGTCTAGGGAATCCAGGGAGCCGAGCCCTCCTAAATTTTTACTGCCCCCCCCCCTAAAATTTTCACGGTAAGTTTGCAAATGAACTATAGTATGGTGATGAACTATAATATGGTTGGATCGGGGCCCCCTAGCTTCTACCTCCCCCCATAAATTTTTGGGCTGGCCACCGGGATGCGCAGAAGATACTAACCTCCTTGGCCACCACCTAGCCATAAGCCTGCTCTACAGGTTATTGATGTTCATAGCTAAAGTTATCTACCTTATGAAACTCTTCTTTGGAAGAATAATACAATTTAAGATGTAAAGATAGGTTTACATTACGCCACCTGAACGTCTATTCTATCAAATACTTGAAGTCTGTACGCCATCGTTCAAAAAGGCATTGTACATCTGGGTTTCTTCTGCTTCTAGCCGTGATAGAAATTTACGATACCAGTATATGAATATGTGATGCTCTTAGTTCTAATTATCAAAGAATTTATTCAATTCACCTCCCTAATTTCCATTTCTTCATACACCCTTCTGAACCTCAGTTGTATCAAACGATTCTGAAAATCACACTCTTTTTGATCTAAGATGCTTAATAACATGTTATTTTTCAAACTGTTATCTTAATAAACAGCACAGGACATCTCACTAAACTTTCTGGCTCCCAATTCTTATATTTAATTGAGAAACAAATACGATATTAATGAAATATGAAATTCAGAAGTTTTCGAAGTGCATTATGCTAAGAAAAAATCACTCCAAGATTAAACTACTTCCTGCAGAGTCTTTCATGATTACTAAATTACATCATGTTATAGTGTTATAGAAAAAAATTTTTTTTGAAACATGAACCAAATTGCCTGAGTCATTTTGAAATCACTCAAAATGAACTCACCTCTAAGGTAAACTCTTCCTTCTGAATTTTTAAAAACGACTTATACCTTATTAGCCTACAGGGTTGTCAATAAAATGTTAATTTATGAGCTCCCTCGTGGCTAAGCGGTTAGCGTACTCGCCTTTCACGTGCGAGACCCGCGTTCGAATGTCGGCGGAAGTTCATGTGGTTGGGATTCCACATTAAGCTGTAACACTAAACTGAAAACCAAATCAAATCAAGTACTAGTTTATAAAACATTAAAAAAAACGTTAAAACCGTCTCCGAAAAGTTCATATTTTTTATTTTCAAATTTCAATACACAATTTTAGAGAACAGCATAAAAATTCGAAAAAATATCTGGAAAATCATTTAGAAAACTTATGTTTAAAATTTGGTGAACATGTTGTGCTTTAAAGAGGTATAGCCTCTGTGTATGTGTACATACATTGTGACGAATGAACGAGCAGACAAACAGACATTCAAAAATTACTTTCTCGGAATGAAAGGTCATGAAATACGAGTATATTAATCGACTGAAATTCGATTTTGAATTAAATTTGTTTAAACAATTACGATATTACTTTCTTCTCTGCTGAAGTCACTCAAAAGTAAAATAAATATTCGCAGACTTCCGGCAGCTTATATTTTTATAATGGTGAAGTTTTCTCCTTCTTAAGCACGATGCTAGAACTTTTCATGTGTTTAGTGTTTCACGTCATTTTTCAGCACCGATTTTATCTGAGACTTTAATATACAGTTTAAAGTTGAAATCACATGTACTCACACCGGGAATTGAGGTTGTGTCTCCCGCACAGAAGGCATAATGACGCAAACCATTTAAATATGAAAAAGATTTCACAAAAAAATGACCTTGCTTTGCATTGTATTGTATACACTAACCTCATAGTTGGAGATACTGCCTTCTGACCAGTTTTTGAAAAAAAAGATGGAGAAAGGGGGAGAAAAAAGAAAAACAGTTTAACTCATAGAGCAAGAAAGCATTATCAAAAGAAGAAAAACGAAAGAAAGTAATACTGGAAACAACTTTATGACTCTTTCTTCTTGCATAACAAAAATTTCTTTAGAGGACATTTTCTAAATACTTTCCGTTAAGCTTAGCATATTAAGCATAGAGTCGGAAATGAAGACTTTTCCGAAATATTTCCATATCGCTGAAGACAATATTAATATGGAAATTTTAAGCAAAATAAATGGCCTGGAAAGAGAATGAAAAGAATAGGAAATAAAGAGATGGCTTAATAGGGAAAAAGGATACAGAGGAAGGGGACATCAAAAATCATTTTTCAAAAGTACGATATTCAAAACAACAGTATTTCTCGCTACATTTGTAAGCGATATATATTTAACGTATTAAAGGCAACTGCATATGCATAAATGTATTTTTCCAAAATGTAGCATAATGTGAAAGAAGCAGTTGTTTTGTCAAAGTAAAACAGAAAAATTGGTACAACTAACACGATAGTTAGTACATTACATTAAAACATGTTTTAAGATTCTCGCAAGACACTATTCAGAAAAACACCATTTTCTGCCATATTCAATTCTTGTCGTTTGTCGAGCTGAGTGAAGAGAAACTCTATGGAATCACATTATACGATGCATTGCTAGTTTTATTCGAAATGTGAATGAAATGAAATCTTCAACGTCCCATGGTATATCGTTTAATAGATTAATGGAAAGAGAATGATCATGAAAAAATGCTAAAATGAAAATATGAGAGAAAACGGGGAAATCTCAAGAATACTCCCGGAGTTCACCTCTAACTCACATTTCCTAGGGTCGAACTAGAGGTCCCTCGTACCGGAAATGGGCGCTCTATCACTTTTTAAACGGAGTTTGTTCAATCCTAGACTCTTTCCACTGAAATATTTCTAAACGCATTTCAATTCTAAATTCTACGTAATCCAATCCAACAGGGACATGACACAAAAACTTTGAGGAGCGTTAACTAACCCCACGTTGTCCAGACGGACTCGAACTCTCGATGGGTTTCGCCTTATGATTGTCAGCTTAGCGCCTCAGACCGCTCCCGACCATACCATACCGGCTTACCAGTGAGTCACCGTGCCCCATGATTATAATGATAAAACTGATAGGACCCTTTCCTTCTTTTACCAAGATCGTGAAGATTTATTAGAAGATATAAGATATTTCTAATGAATGGCACATTTTTAATAAAGACATTTCTAATTAGACCTGATATTAAGGATTAGAGGACCAAAACTTCATTTACTTGACACTGAAATAGTATTACTCGTAGTATTTAGTTTTAGAACTTGTCAGTTGATGACTGAAGTTGTGCATAGTGGTGTCAGAGTACAAAGAAATTGTACGAGTAACCATAATCCAATCTGTAGTTGAGAATGGAATGACCAATGAAGAACACTAAAACAGACAATTATCCAATCAAGATGACCGAAACAATTTCCAGAACCTCCCAAAATGTTATTACTCGTATAACTTCCATTTACTCCAGGTAACATGGCAGTCTGTCAAAGTGCGGAAAGTTGTTGATATCAGCTGGAACTACAGAGGTTGATTCAGTTATATTGAGACGAATTCAATGTGAAACTGTACCGCGGATACTCAACCCATCGCTGTGAGGTTACCACGAGACAAGCAACAGTATCTCTTTAGTCACGTACTAGAGCAGTGTGGTTGAGCATAGTCTGATACGGCCGAAACTGAAGGGTTTATTGTGGCCCTTTCTGACGCTATATTCACAGCGTCGCGCATCATAGAAATGTGAGAAGTGCGCAATTTTCGTGTAAGTCTTGCCACTGAGAATCGTATTAAAGGGAAATATGCCGCACAGAGTCCTTGGATCACCACACCGACCCGAGCAGCTAGAAACCTGCCTCCCGTAAAGAGAACCCTGCCGCTATTGTGTGGTTCGGCGTATAGCGACATCCGAAAATCTCCATATACAGCGTGCGATGACCAGCAAATGCCGTACATTGGAGGCAACAATTATCCGCGTCATTCACAAGGATTTACAGTCCTTTACAAGAGCAGCGCGCACGCCCTGAAACCGTTTCATGTGACTGAGCGAAGAAATGAACTGCAAGAGTCTGTGTGAATGTCGGGTGATGTCGGGAAATTTGTTGTTACCCTTGATGAGATTTAGATTTACCTCACAGACTGTAGTAAAGATCGTGCCATTATGTAGAGAATTTCCCAAAAGGGTTCATGACTGTGGACGATTTCTCGTACAAGGGTAAACTGCATCTCCGAAAGAAGGAGCAAAACGTCAAAGCTAATATTGCGTACTACAAGACTCATGTCCTGACTGAAAAGCAATATGAAATCCCAGCATTATACGAACAAGACGTGAACCAGATTGAACTGTACCAAGACAATACATCCAGCCACAAGACCAAAACATCACTGAATTCTATGAACGTATGTAACAAGAAACTGGAATTGCGGCTATGCCCTTCTTTGACATTGCAGTCAAGAGTCCAGATGGTAGCCCCATGAACTATTTGCTTTCGGACTCCTCAAGCGGCGCCTGTCCCATCGTCTAGTCCGCACCGTCTCCGGCCTGTGGAAAGCCTGTAGAGAGGAGTGGGATGTAATACCCACCATCCAGCTGTAACGCAGTATCCTGCAATGGAAACTTCGATGGGAGGCAATAGTCAGTAGAGATGACCTGCAGATCGAACAACAACCAGTGGTGCTAACACGGCATTAACTAAGTGACACATTCAAATTCGGGTCAATATAAGTGTATCAGCCTCTGTATTCTTGTATATTACGATTCAATATTCAGATCTCTAACATTCTTATTCGGCCTCGAATGAGTATAAATGTGATGATTCGCATATGTGACATTCTGTATTAACATTACTTTTTGAATGTATTGCAATTTTCAGTAAATATATGATAATCAACCTAATGCTGTATATTAGTGCGACGATGACTTAAAAGCAATTGCACATAACTAGCTCTTTCTTCATATGGAGCGTTTAGTATACGAAGAAACCAAGTGCATTTTTAGTCATTTTAGATATAGTTCATCTTTAAGATGTCTATATGAAGCTAATTTCAAGCTTAAAAGATCTTATAAATAAGTCTTTATAAAGCAAAAAATAGTGATAATTTTCCCATGTACTTGATCATACCGTACAAACTTTGTCTCCTTTTATGTCACAACTTTCGTATTTGGACTTGACTACCTTGTGCTCTCAAGCTCAACTCTCCATAATAGAAACTCACTAGAGCTTATTGAGCTTAGAAACCATATATTAGTTGTGAAGGCTAAAATAACCTACAGCTTATATCTAGCTATAATTTTTATGCGAAATGCTACAGTAGTATATTGTATTAATAAGTTACTCAAAAACTCATTTATTTTCTTATGTAGACTCTACATGTACAATATTATTGCCAACATTTAGAAATATTGTCAATATTATTAAAAGTAGAACTACGATATCGAGGGATTGACGTGCGATGTTGAAGAAAATCTAGAAATCCTAAAATCCAACTATCAATACTGTGATTTAGGGGGAATATTGACAATAATAGTGGAAGTGAGGTCGCGTCAATATTATTGTTAATACTTGGCTTTCCTTTCAGTTGTTTGCTGTTTTCGCCATGGACAACATGTCTGATGTCAGTGAAGATGCTTTTAGTGAGGAAGTTGGTGAAATTAACAGTGGTTGCGATAAGAAGGAACAGTTAATCAAATTTATAGAGACACAACCAGTGTGTGAATTCAATATTTGTCCCATGGAAGATGAATTTCACCCATATACGCATCCACCATTCTCTCTCTCTCTCTCTCTCTCTCTCTCTCTCTCTCTAATATTCTCTAACATCAAGTATTTCTACAGTATCATTATTATTACTACTACTCCTTTCTTTGTAATACAAATACTGCACATGAATGTTTCTAACTGAAACTAGTTTATCATCCTGATGAACGTGACACTGACGTGGCAAACGAGGTTGATTTTCTAGGAATTGTAGACGTAAACATTTGGTAACTTTCCATCCTCTTCAAGACATTTTAGCTTGCTTCTGGCAAAAAGAAAGTAGTTTCCTTATGAATACATACACATTGAGAAAAAGATTGTATGTGGCGTACGAAAAATCGTATGTTATTTTTGTAAATCCTGTAGTTTTTGGACTTAACGTACAGCAAATGTATAACTGAAAACGCATGTTTTATAATACTTTCTGTACAAGTGTTCCATCTGTACGTACTTTCCGTATGAAACAATATAAGCGGTCAGGATCTCACATACCAATGGACGTATATAACATAGCTGACGAAGGTAATATACATAAATGTATGTAATATAAGGAAGACTGTTAGATATCAGACATCCTGCAACGGCATGATGTAATATCTAAGGGCAGTGCCTTAACCAACGGATAACGTATGCTCCATACTGATTTCTTTACTAAGCAAGAGAATTCCGTATATTTGTACAATATACCGCTGTCCGGAGAACGGATTTTTCTCAGTGCAGCAGCGAATCCAGGATATGATCAAGGGAGGGTCTAAACCATAGTTTGCCGCTTTATCCTGTATAAATAGATTGAAGCCTATTTTATCCAATGTATATCTGAGTGTTAAGGGGAGCTTTAGCCCCTATAGCCCTTCCCTTGGATCCGCGCCTGAATAGATACATATTTCAAGAAACAAAAGTGTGTGATTCTAATAACTACAAGTGGCCAGGCATAGTATGGTCGCTAGCGCGAGCCTTTGGTGCGAGCAGTCCCGGTGGGGACACTCGGTCGGAAAAATGTAAAAGCCTTATCAGGTCAGCCATCCTGAGTGAGTATTTTTTGGGTTTTCCTCATTCACACCAGGCAAATGCCGAGATGGTATGTACTGTTATGTTGTCACTTTACATGAATCTTATACCTGTTATTAAAAAAATCTTAAAACTCTATAATATTTCTCAATGTAAACATAGTCTTGAAAGGGACATACAACATTTTATTTCATCTTGCAAGGAGTCCAACTATGTGCAACTTTCTGGCTTGTCTTGCTTGCTACCTGCTATCGCCCTCCGGCTGACATAAAGGAAAAAACAGTTTCACCGCTTCCGAAACAACGGATTCTTTTGGATAGGGAGAGGAAGCGCGCCAAAATACACGTTTTTAGTGAGGAGGTTCACTATTTGTCCACTAGAGCGCAGTGCTGCATGAGTGGAAGTAGCTTTCTTGCTTTCAGAATGTTGTAATGTATAGACAGTAAATAGAAAGATCGAGTCGCAAGATGTTTTAATGGCAGCTACAAGATTCATGTAAAGTGCAACCTACCTTAAGATAAAGGTCCCAGACCGCTTCTTTTCTTATCCACTTTCCCAGGTAGTGACCGCCAAGGAATGTCATCCCTCATACATGATGGGCTAAAATGGCTATAGATGCTGATAGCCCAGAAATATAATTTCTAATTCCCTAAACTGTTTTCAAAAGTTCAACTACACAGAATAAAAGTATTTTCCTGTTTCTATATTATTTATAACCATTTGAAAAATTCTAGTGGGGGGAAAAGTTATCCATGCCAGAAATGAAAAATTTCTTTTCCAAGACATCAATTTTTGTCAGATGGACATTCTTGGCACACACACACCTCCTCAATTTGGCACACACACCCACTAACTATAACTGTGAGACTGGCTACTAGCACAGACAACAATTAAAATAATAAGTGTTGTCTAGTCAGTCTTTTTTTTTTTTAGCGAATCATAATTTTAATTCCAATTTGTTGTTGGATTTTTTTTGTATTTTATGGTATTAAAATGAAAAAGAACGGCTATTGTGATTACATTTTATAAATTTGATCAATTTTGGTACTAAGCACTCCTGTATTAAATAGAGAATATTGACGAAAATATTGACAGTCTGGATTGTCAATAATGTTGTCAATAATATTGAATGTATAGGGTCTGTGTTACAGTAGTTGGTTGAAGTTAAGCCTCCCGTTCGGCTGAAGGTTATATAGACATGGAAAGTTATATAGAGCCAGGTACACATCCAGAAAGTTTCGTTGGAAGGGGTACGAAGTTTTCTGTGGGGGGGAAGTGGGTTCCAATACTACAAGACACAATCTCTATAGTACTGAACCGGTGTTATTCTGCACCGAAAGAGACGATACTTAAATGTCAAGTACTGGCACCTATATTCTTAGAAATAAATGATAGAAATAATTTTTTCAAAGGTACAATTCGAGTGTTAAGATCAAATCTTTAGGGTACATCATTTCTCTGCTACACAAGAATAGTTTTATGAAGAAGGTGTACAAATGTATGTCGAGTAACTGCAGTTTTAGGAGGATGCGCCCCTGTATACACCTTAAAGTGGGAACCGAATCAAATGAGCTCCCACCGAGAATCGGTCTCCTGTGTCGAAGGTGCAAACGTTACCCACATGGAAGTTCTGTTTATTTATAGACTATTAAAAACTATTCGTTTGTAACAACAATATGCCGTCATTACTTTTAATTTTATAAGACAATACGGCATGTAGTTTGCAGTAGCAACTACGGTATCTCATATTACACTTGAAAACGAGGTTACTGTTCTGTGTTATTTTGTTATAACGAAACTTCTCAATCCTTCGTAATAGCCAAGAAGTAATTAAGAACAACAATTTATCATTCGTTAGAATTAATTTATGTCATTTGTCCTATCTAAAAATATCTTTATTCTTCGTACTTCTGTAACATGTATTCATACTAACACCTCACTATAATATTTTATATATTTTATAATATTCTACTTCTTATTTATACATAATCCTTCTCAAAGAATGTCTTTGGTTCTAAATTTTACTATTTACTTTAAAAATGTAGTTCAATCTAGAATGCATTTCTAGACTCAATATTACCTGGGCTATCTATGATTACTTCACCCTGTATAACATAAAACTTTCTACTACTCTTTAACCTTCTCCTAACAATTACATATTCAACTTTATAATTTCGTATCAAATTTATATTACAAATTAGAATGATACAAATCATGTCACTGCATTTAGTTAAGCCGGCTTCTTCGTGCAACAAGTTTGTTCTCCAGCTTTTTTTTCGGGGGAGGGGGGGAATTGTGGGCTCTTTTTAAACACTTCAATTTTAATAAAGGCGCTCCACCTTTCTTTTTCCATATAGCAAGAAAAAAACATTAGATTATTGTGTCTTGAAAGGAATCAATAGAAAATCATTCGTTCGACAGGAAAGAAAAAGGGCAGTTCTGTACGCACAGTAGATTTTCTTTTTCCAAAAAGTTTAATAGTGTTAGCAGTAACTACAATGTATTTTAAACAACTTTAAGAGGAAACACTTTGCCATATCTCGTATCGCTTGGCAGGTACCTACATCAGTTCATTAATAAGTCAATGAGAGGGTTTCCGCATGCTGCAGCTCAAAAGGAATACCTCTATTGTGGAGCGGCCATCTTGAAAATGTCAAATAGAAACGAGTCGATTTTGCCTGAGTTGAAAGGAGCGCTAAATATTGAACCATGTTCATAGGCAATAATTCATTATAGTTGGTACCATATGGGTGGGTTGTTGAAAAAAAATTAGATGTAATGGGCCTAAAGCAAGACATAGCTACTGTGGTATGCATCAGCAGTTCATGTTGACGTCGAGACATATGGCAAGAAGTGCATGACAAAAGTGAATTCAGAGACAGTGTCGGTTGCAGTGTTTCTTCCGGACATGTTTTTAGGGGGTCCTCTGAGAGTGGCCCCCGGAGGAGACCAAAATAATACGTCTATAATATAATAATAAATAGAATAGTACCAGCAGTGCCCCCGGAATGCGAAGTGTGCCCTCCCCGGAACATAGTTTTTGAAAGAAACATTGGTCGGTTGCTAAACGTTGGCAGGATATTATGAAAAGTAGGGATGCGCTCGAGTCGAGACATGTCTCAAATCTCGACTCGACTCGACTCGAATTCGAGTCGAGACACACTTTGTAAAATTCGAGACGAGTCGAGACAAACGTATTTCTCGACTCGAATTTTCGAGTCGAGACACGAGTCGAGTCGAGACGGCTCTTAAAAATCTCGACTCGACTCGAATGTCTCGAAAATCTTTCTATAATTTTTAATATTATTTTGAAGAAAGTATTCACTCAGAAACAGCCTTGAAACCAATTCCAGCTTTTATTTCTTTAGAAAGGTACAGAACGCATAAAATTAATAGTTAATCTTTAAAGATCAAGATTTAATTTTCAGCTCAATTCAGTTAATTAGAACTAATAGTTAATGTCGTTGTATTTGGTTGTACTGTAAATATAATGATAATAATAATAATAATTGATTATCTAGTTTGTATAAAACTATTATCCGTAGTCTAAATCTAGTTTGTATAAAACTATTGCGATAGAGTGAACTTCATAAATTCTCTGAATGAGCAGTTGGTAGTCTATAGTAATTTAGCATAGTTATAATTATTGTGTTTTCGTTTCCATGAACACAATAGGGTTACGTAACTTCTCGATTATTTGCTTGCCCAACTATTCTCAGGCTTTAATATGTTGCAGCATATCACGAGCTACGGATAATATGAAATGAATGGTGATACTTCCACAGTTGTTGACTTCCAAATACAGCCCCCATGCGAAGAATGGGTATATTAAGCTAGTATTACAATAAATGGACTGCTTGGATGCCAAGAACTAGTACAGATAAGTACCATCCACTTCTATGAATAGGTATTTTTTAAAAGGATTTTTGTAAACACTAAGTTAAAAAACAATGAACTACATACAGTAGTTATGGTTTTGGTTCCCAACATAAAAGAAATAGGGATTGTTCATGAGATATTGAACTTCAACTTTCACTTCTGGAAAATTTCAATTTTGGAGTTAGGCCCCTTGGCATCAAAGCAGTTCACTGTAAGATAAATACATTCCGCACATTAGTAACATAGTTGTTTAGGGGCCTTCGATTTCCATCCTCTCAAATGAAAGCTGAATGATTGCTTGATACATGCTGACTATATAGGAGAAATAGTGTATTAAGTTTTCGAGCTTTGGTGCGTATCCGTATTTACACTCTGATATAACTTTAAGTTCACACTCAAATCGAGCTAATTGTTTAATGCATTTCGAAAGCTTTTGTTTTTATGCAGCTCATTAAGGAAAATCTATTTCATAATCGTAACATTTATGTACTAAGAAACTATGAACGTAAAGTGGACTCGACCTAGCCCCGTGGCCGCTGACTCAGTGGCACAGCTCTCACCTTTGGTGTGTGAGGACTCTGATTCTGTGTGTGTGTGTGTGTGAACTCCGCGGCTAGTGTATGCGTACAGAGTCGGAAGCGGTATGTATTGTTTATACTACTTACAACGTTACCCCCCACATAAAATATAAATTCACCCTTTCTCCCTTCTCTTTTTCGAATACAATGAACCGACTCTTTTGCTGAAGAACGATGCTAAAAGAAAATTGAAACATCTGTGTCTAAACTTTCTTTGAAGCGCAGTCTTTTGTATTTGTAAGGTTTTGCGAGTGTTTTCGAGATAGCCAAATTTTTACCATGGACTCCTGCTGCGAACTGACCGTGAGTAAACACCCGATCTCGCTGTGCTCAATTTCTCTCGCACATGTGAAATGGGTTTGTTGTTTCCAAAATAAATAGGAAGTTACCTTGTGCTTTTGCATTTCTGCACGCACACAGGTACCATTGTTGTTTTAATGATCAGAAGAAATATCAAAACCATCCGATATATATGATACAAAACAGCTAACAGAGGGAGGCAAAGATAAAAGTAGGCCTATACCAAGTTTTCCGCGTAGTACCGTTATGGAGAATAAATATTTGATAAAGTCACGTAGATGCGCTTAAACCTATTCCATCTGTCCTTATAATTTTTCTGGTCTCATCAATTTCTCAGGAGAATACGTACAACATATGCCCAAATTCCATATATACTCTTTCTAAACTAATGAGTAAACTCATTAAGAACACCAACTGATATCAATAAACAGGAAAGAAAACAATACTTTATACTTCTATCATTTGGTACACATCTCTATGAAGCACAGCTTGTTTCTTTTTGAAATAGCTCCTTCGTGTCACAGCTGTGGTTAGTTTTGTTTTGTGTTAGGATGAAAGAGAGAAATGCAACATTTGCTTCGAGGTGAAGTTATACATATTATTAAGATGAGCGGTGATAAGCGAGGTTTAACAAAGAGTGCCTTTCGGATGCACAATTTAACAGGTAGTTGCAGTCCGTGTTGAGAATCGAACCAAAGCTATGTAAGACATGTTAATATTGAGCTCTTTTGTGGTAAAAGTGAACTTCAGAAACACACAAAAGACTTGAAACATCAAGCTAATGTAAAGCAATTGAAAAATAGCCTACCTATCGCTGCATCTTTTCTGTGGCTAGAAACATGCAGTGTGTAGCAACAACATTCCCTTCCACACCATAAAAGACAATATAATGTTTGTTAAAAGAAAGTGCACATAATATTTTTAAATTTTGTTTGTGATCCTATCATGCATAATTATAAATAATGCCTTTCATACTACGAGAATGAGTTCAACTATACGTCATGGCCCCTCTAAAGCGGGGCCGCGGTGGCTCAGTGGTAGATCGTTCACCTCTGGTGCTTGGGGACCCTGGTTCGATCCCAGCTCGTACCAAGTGAACTTTGTGGTGGACAAACACCGTGTGCGTGGGTTTCCTCGGGGTTCTTCCGTTCCTCCCACTTTCTTCATTCCACGATTTCACTAATTTCTCATCATCACCCCTCTCCTTTAGCCTAACCGGCATAACCGTGGGACGTAAAACTCAAAGATTTCACTTCATTTTTTCCCTCGAAAGCGATATCTTTCAAAATTATTTATTGTTAGATATTGTAAATTTACGGTATCTATTTTAGTGGACGGGAAATTTTGCATCTAATCGAATAATTTCATGGCTTCTAACAGGAATTCGCAATTACGAAATTTGCATCACTGTCTTTTGAAAGGATGCCTAGAAAAAAATACTACTAGAAAATAACTGAAAACACAAAATGGATTTGATAGCCAAATTCACGTCATCTTGGTGCGTCATCATTTTTCTTTAAATATTTGTATTTAGTATTAGATTAGAGTTTAGTGTCCCTTTCAGCATCAAGGCTATATGAGACGTGAACTTACAAATTAACGTGGGTTCAGAACCACAGGAGTTCCCATCGGAAATCGAACCTAGGTCTCCCGCACCAAAGACGCGTACGCTAATCATATGGACAAGGGTGTTCAATATTTATTAATGTGTACATAAAGTTGTGAATTTGCGCTTGTATAATGGAATGCAATTCCTTCTACTGACATAAACCTTCACAATACTTAGCTGGACAAAGTATCTTTAAAAAGAAAATGTCACTCTTTATGTTTCAGTTCCTGGTTCGACTGAAGGATGGAACAAATTGCAATGAGCGTTTTTGGATCCTACTTCGTGTAGTTGATTCATCATAAACTTGGTATTTGATACGGATATGAACTATTACACTTATTTGGTGTTTATTTCTAAATAATAAGTCCTAATACAATTTCATAAAGTTGTAATTCTTCTTTAGTTTGTATCACTTTACACAATGACAAATCCAAAAGGTGTGTTGTATCGGTGCAGTACCAGTTTTTCACGTTTTTCAAAATGTTCCAAAACCCAAAGAATAATCTTTAATTTCTGATATTTTAGTCGTCACAAATTACGATTTTATAAAGTAGTCAATATTTATATAATTACTGGGCAGTTGGGCGTTTAAACTAATGACATCATAATAAAGTCAAAACCCTAATTTTGAGTTGAATTGATTCTGATTTTAACGTCCCGTTCAGCAGCGAGGCTATGTGAGACGTGGACCTACTGATTAACGTGGAATCCGAACCTCATGAACTCCCACCGGGAATCAAGCCCAGGTTTCCCACGCCAAAGGCAAGTATGCTAACCGTTAGCCACGAAGGAGCTCCACCATAATTTTAGTAGGCGATAAGAAATATCTCGCCAGTGCTTTTACAATAAATAAAATTTTATAAGTATTAAAGAATAGTGGTAAGAGATTTTATAATAGCTCTTTTATTTATGAGATATAAGTATTAAAAAAAAACAACTAAAGAATAGTTTGGCGGAACCACAAACGACTCGTAAAATAAACTTTCTTATAAATACATACGCACCTTACTCACCTTTTATAATTGCTATGCTTACGTTCTCCATAAAAACAGAAATTCTCTTTTAGTGATACTTTACACAAGATCATGAAGTGGATTCAAATAATTAAAGGCAAAATACAATACAATAATCCACAAATATTGCCTCAAGTGAGTTTAAAGATTTCTAAACACTAGTGCGAAACCGGGCTCTGCCGTTGCGATCGATTTACAGGTCTTGAGACGAAAGTAAGAAGGGTCTTACGCACACAGTAAGTAAAAACAATTAATATGCCGGTAACTTTCCCCCAAATGGGTGTATCTTAAAACTAATCTCACCATTATTTTTCTAATTAAATTCTAGCCCGAAATTATGTATCATATTACCCTATTCCCATTTTGAAAACTTGACCTTAATTCAAAATGGCGGATTTCAAGATGGCTGCCATCAAGGTCATATCTACCATACGACTTCCCCCCAGGACTTATATGTATCCACATGTTTTTTCTTCACTTTTCTTCATTAACGCTCCGTTTACAAAGAGTAGTAAGGGACTTCTGTGGTAATCTCTAATAACCACATCACAACTCTTAAAAGTTATTAAAAAAAATAGAAAACATGCACCATGGCAAAAATTTGTCATCACAAGTAATGATGCATACATGCCTTCTATCAGCAAAAAAAGTTTCATTGAAATTGGAACCGGACATTTGAGTGATGTCCCTTGTGGGATGTGATTGAACGTGACGTCAGAACACATCGCCCCCCTTCCCGGAATTTACGGGAATTAGGTGACTGAGTGAGCACATGTGGTGCCAGCTCTCTCCAGCGACCTATCAAGGATCATTGCGTGTATGCCAAGGCGTGTTGCCGTTTTTATCCATGCCACATACTGACAATTAGGTAGGTAGTAATGATGGTCTGGCTGATGTGTGCGTATATTTTAACTCGTACATTTTGTCTCGACTCGAATTTCGAGACGTCTCGACTCGAATTCGAGTCGAGTCGAGACAGAGACTGTCGAGTCGAGACACGAGTCGAGACAGAAACATATTTTCGAGTCGAGACACGAGTCGAGACAACATTTTCTCGAGACGAGTCGAGACAGGCTTAAATCTCGACTCGACTCGACTCGAATGCATCCCTAATGAAAAGGAAGGGAAATGCACAGACTGGCGCGTTTGTGGATGAAGCAGAGAACTTCGAAGTAACGAAGTTACGGATAAGGGATGGAAGCGTCCAGGAAACTTTACAGCTACCATCCCAGTAATTACTTGGCCTCAATGAGGGAAAAACTGGGAAACCCAGGAGACGAGTTCGAGTGGCTGGGATCAATCCTACCGGTTGACCATCCCAGTGATGTTTGTCCGGGGATTACGCGATCATACCAGACGAATGCTGGGAGGTACCTTGTAAACATTCCGTGGCAAACATCTTCCCCAGGTTGCCCCAGGCTGGGTGGACTTCAGAGGTGCATTGAAACGAAGTTAGAACGAGAAAATTTCCCCTACCCAACGGGAATCGAACCCATACCGCCGAGTTAGCCGGTAGTCAAACACCTTACCGACTACTAACAAGGTAAATTAGGCTGTTTGCAATTCGAATGGTATTTTAAGATTGAATCATTATCGTTGTACTGAGCTTTCAACTGAGAATATGAATAATACAATATAAATTATAATAATACTAAATTTTGTGATCGTGAAAGATATTGAGCCCTGTCTCAAAAATCCAGAAATTGTCTCAGAGATCGAGAGATTTTCAATTCCGGAGAAGATGGCAAGCCTTAACCGTCGTCCTTACTAGGAAGGGAAAAAAGGTGGTCAGGGATTATTTGCTGTGTACGTTTTTTCCTTCCACACGTCTCCTCTCTGTGAGTTCCATATTTGAGCAGCAGAGGGAAGCACCAACTGTGTTATTCCGAAAGAAGCGATTCTGGAGTCCTCTGTACGAGCTTCTGCAAACTACGTCGATATCAAAACTCAACTTCCTCCCCTTCCATGAGTTTTTCTTCAACTTGAAAAGCATAGCAGAGCAATATACCTGTTCCCGCTAGATTGCTATTGTTTTATTGCACGTTTCGCATGTGTCACACTGATAATCTCTACACATAATTCATTCTAGATTTACAATCTTTTTCGTAGTTGTAAATCCAACTTTCTGTGGGGAATTCGTTATTTTTTGCACGAAAGGCACATTTTAAAAGGGAACTTCCCTTTTACAATTTCGCTGATTAGTGAATGAAACCAATAACCCTCATCTACGCACAACTTATTTTCTTGTACATATATATGCATATATTCTTTCTTGACTAAAGCTACCAGAAGAAAGTTAACACATTAAAGGACCTGACTTTAAGTGGAAACCAAAGATGCTTTGGAAAGACAATATAATGCTAAGCATTTCAGAATAAAATAGGATTGGAAAGGATTTAGAAAACTAGCACTAAAAAGGAAAATATAAAGCCGAAGGAGATGAAAAAATAGAGTAATTTATCTTCCTTAATTGCCGTTATTTCGAAAGGTAAAATCTTTTTAGCTACATCTGGACGGGATTCCCTCATTTGAATTTAAAAGAGATTGTCTTCTTTTCTCTCTCTCTCTCTCTCTCTATCTCTTTCTTTCTTTCCTTAAGTTTCTACTTTAATTCTCTCGCCCAACTTTTTTTTCTTGAATTTCTCCTATCTGAAGAATTAAAATGTTATAAGAAAAGTACACGACAAAAAGACACAGGATTATCGCTGAGTAGATTTCAACACTTCACTGCAATCAAACGGTCTACATATGTTGTAGCTTTAAATGGTGTGGAATACCTGCACCGTATTCTTTTAAAATCTATTAATTTACATGAAAACTATTTATCCGTTTTCTGTGAAATGAAATAGAATTTTAATGGAGCCATTTTAATAACTTGTTCTCCAAATATACTTAGATGTTCCGTATTTGTGACAATGGTGCTCACAGGAGTATAGCTACCGGGAGGCTCATCAGGGCCAGGCCACCCTATATGATTCCTGGACCCCCAAATGACCACCTTTTAAAACATCATCGTCAGATTACCCCGCTTCAGTCGTTTAAAAATAACAAAGTTTACATATAATTGTTAATTTACGGTAAATTATTTACCGATCCTTACCGATCGAAAAATAGTACGGCTATGGCATCTCTTCGTGTAAGGAATGACCAAATGCACAGCTTGCTACCACATTCGATTGATCTGGTGCTTCTGTGCGGACCATATGCAATATGAAGCATGAAGGTCTAATCTAAAATAATTGCCAATCTATGTCAATACGAGAATTTGTATCGTGAACGGAAACGTGACCACTGAAGTTACTTTTGAAACAGGGATATACCAAGTTCTTTTGACATGGGAAAACTACTGTTGTTTGCAACAGTGACTTCTCAGTAATCCATGTCGAAAGAGAAAGAAAAAAGCTTTAAAAAACAGTGTTTTTAGTTTTCCGTATGGAAACCAAAATTTTCCGGTCATTTCAGGCCTCGAAATCACTAGCTGTAACACATTATTTCAAAAATGACGGACCTCTTCTAGGCAAGCCTGCTGGCTACACTTTAGGGTGCTCACAAGGAGATTAAATGGCGCGGATTGTGTATATAGATTTTATTTGGAGGGAAGGAACATAATTTTTCATTGAAAAATGACACAATAGCACTTTATTTATATGATAAAGATACTTTTGAGGATTTAGTCTACAAATCAAGGTATCTTGGTTTTCTCAGAACCAACTTCAGTCTCTTCTACCATTTTCTTAAAGGAGAGGGGAAGAACGGTAAAATTGTAGCTTGGAGAGCACTACTCCTTCCCCAAATTAAAATTTGAGTATCCTGCTCACAGTAGTTAAGAAAATATTTCATTGTATTCTTAAACAGAACTGACCAAAGTACCCATTATATTAATAATACTTGTGTGTAACAGTTTCGGCAATGTAGAAATATATTATAATTATTATATATTGGGTGCTTTGGTGGGCAGTTTTGTTTTATTAATAAATTTTTGATATATAATTTTAATATCTAATAATCAAATTTAATTTAAGTTATATTAAATTGATATTGGAAAAGTAAGGAACATTTTACTAGATTTAAAGAAGATATCAGTAAAATAACATCATTAAAAGTCCAGGTTACTTCAAGTACTTTCCCCTATAAATCAATGAGAAA
Organism: Thermobia domestica; assembly: GCF_964235325.1. Lineage (NCBI taxonomy): Eukaryota > Metazoa > Arthropoda > Insecta > Zygentoma > Lepismatidae > Thermobia > Thermobia domestica. Next base: position 115,148,656 of record NC_137468.1, on the reverse strand, counting down.
TAAAAGTACTGACGGCATTAACTTAGTTGGTCACCACTTCAGCATTCTAGGAGACAACACCATGTTAGTAGGTTTTTTCGGAGTACTCCCGTTTCCTCCGACATTCTCATTCTACCAACTATTCTATCATCATTCACTTGTCTCAATCATCCGTTTCCCTTCGCCAAACGGGCATAAACATGGGACGGCTTAAACGAAAAGATTTCATTTCAATCAATTTGTGATTGCCAAAAGTCACAATGTGCAGTTTTACCAAAACAACACCTTCGGATGAAAGAGACAAACTTCTTAGTCGATGATCAACTTCGACGTCCCTTTTCACACTGTTTAGAGTTGAATCCGAACCACTATTTAGGTTTGTATCCGAGGCAAGTATCACCACGGGGAATCAAACCAGAGTCAGCTAGTCATCTACAAGGACACAGTGGAATACGTGAAAGTTGCAAAGAAAATTTGTTGAAAAGCCGAAAAGAAAAGAGAACCTTCTGTTAGACTGTGAAGGAAATAGGATATTGAAAGTAAAATCATCAGAGGAAACTAAGCTGTAACAATTCTGAATGCACTGGATTAGCATTGAATAAGATTCAACGGTAGGGTTTTGATTCTGCGGCGTTGAATTTGTAATTTCTTAATCTGTAAAGTAAATTTACTTCTAAGGGTACTCAAAAAATATATATTGGAAATTTTTAATTTTAACGTTTCACGATTATACTCTATGGCCACGGAAGACTGTGATGACGATAATGAATTAAATAGTGGAATGAAGAGTGGAAGGAAACGAAAGTACCTTGAAAAAAATCATGCACACGGTGTTTGTCCATCACAGCTCATTTGGGATCGAATCAGAACCCCACGTACCAAAGGTGAGCTCTATTATCATACTACTGCAGCCCCCTATTGGAAATTTAGTATGAACGAAATCATCTTCGTAAATGGAGAGAGTTTTACCATTCAACCTCTTCTAAGAATGAAGTCTAGTTGCATATCCTTGTGCCTATTGTTTAACTTAACAAAACTTATTCTTATATGTTTCAGTTCATTTTTATTTGGTTCTCCAGATTAACCAATGCAACATATTCTTCTCCTAACACAAGCAATAAAAATAATAAATTATGAATATTAAAATAGACACAATGATAAAATAGATGAAGAAATCTACGTTATTCAACGCATTATTATTGTAATAAGTCTATTGGGTTATTTTTCTTGTTTGCTAATCAAATCTTACAACTTAAATTTCAGTGACCTCCATACTATCAGTACTGAAAAGTTGTACAAATGCCCGATGTGAACACAATACTTTCAGACAAGTTTTGGTGTAGCTTACTTTTTCACTGTAAAATTAATTATTTAGAAATAATTTTCAAGCGCCTCTTGCTTATACAACCCAACTCTCAAGGCAGTTTGGTTGGTTGCAGATGACTTCTGTTATCTTCACAACATGTCCCAGATTTCCATTTCCTAGTAAGAGGGCACCTACAATGCCTTTCGCAATGCAATTACAAATATTGAATAAAAACTAAAATAACAGTCTTTACAAACTTTTAAAACAATATTTTTATAAAATGTTCTAAAAAGAAGGAAATAATTTTAATGAGGTAATTTTGTGTTACAGTCTTATTACACTGAAAAAGAAAACTTTCCTTGTGGGATAAAATAAATAAAAAAGATTAAAACTAAAAGCATTGCGTGAGAGCTAATCATTTCCCTACTAGTTAAAAAAAAAAAAATAGTTCTGAACCTTACGAGAAGCACCCAATGATTCTATTCTTAGTTCAAGCTCTTTATTTTACCTTCACTCAAAATATCACTTTCTACTTTTACTGCATTTTTCTAAGTTTTTGATATTAAGCACTAACACTGTATCGCTCCACTTTAAGAAATTTCCTTTTTACTATTTTTTATAAAATGCATTGTTATTAAAAGCTCTTGGGGGATTAATTTCATTTTTAAAAAAGTGAAGGATTGAACGAAAATAAAACATTCCCTTCTAACTGTTGTCGCCCAACACTAAAGTAAGTAAATAGACAGTTGGGCACTTCGTAAATAAAATGCTCTTTCAACAGAAGTTACCATATATACGAATGCCACCAACCTAATCAAGTCTCCTCAGTTTTCGATGAAGCAAACGAAACACCAAGTTGTGCATACAAATTACCATGCGAGATTATAGTAATAGTGGCCAATTTGTAGCAGAATACATACACATTCAAACCGAAAGCGAAGCACAAGTATCGATTTCTCTGTTGAATGGATCTGAAGAGCAGAAAGGGATGAAGAGAGGGAACGTGACATCTTCAAATAAAGCTCATTTGTTAAAGTCCGGAAGTGTAAGCACCGTGGATCTAAATACTACTTTTCCTTTCCCCTCTTCCCGTCTGCTACGAATAGAATGCTTTCTCTATACAAGGAAAATGAAACCAACGTATGCGGCATTCGCATCAGAGACATCCTTTCTCTGTCTCTTATATGTCGAGTAATGTGCACTCACCTGGTAAGACACACACTCTACCTACTCACCCTTTTTCACATACACACGCTCTCAATCACTAACAAATTAGTGAGCACAGAAAAATAAATCTAAGAAAACAAACTATGATTCCTTTGATCCCAACTATTCCTTAAAATAACATTCAGGTTCGAAGTAGATGGACAATAATAGAATATCACTAATTACGATGTTCCTTCTGATCAGTCCTATAAAATAAGTGATTAACAAACAGTTATAACCTAAGATATTTGTACAGTTGTTATTGTCACAATATTGTATTGTATAGAAAAATAAATACTTCTTTTATAGTATTTTATTTATTTATGCATTCATAGACATAATGACAACGACGACGTTTTATGTAACATAGTAGATACAAGTTCCTTAAAAGCCCTCCTAATTAAAAAAAAATAGTTTTACACGCTGCACTGTTTAAGGACAAGATAAAATTTCACGTACGTAAATTCTTACTAATACTTGTGATACAAGCGGTTAGTGTTCTGACAAGTCAGCATATTAGCGTTGCCCACGAGACGACAAGAGATGTATTTTCCTGATGAGAAATCCAAAAACTAGTAGAAACAGATACACTTCTGCGACGAGAAATTACTTTCATCACATCTTTTTGGAACTGGTTAGGGACAACTTTTGTCTCGTAGAAAGTCCAATAGCCTATTTTTAATATGCTGACAAGTATATTATTACATTATAGGTTTTACATACGTTATACGCAATAATTAAGATTATCTTAAAAACATCGAATGTATTTTGATAAAGGAGAAACGTCCCGAACAAAACAACAGTATTACTTCTAGATATATATATATAAAAAATAGCGATTATCAAAAATGAACAAATTTCATATCGCATTCCAGTTCTAGTAAGTTAAAGTAGCTGTATTGTAATATGATGTGCTGGATACTTTTCAGATAGAATGGAGCAAGTAAATTGATGCTTATTTTAAAATAAATACCTTACCTCTTGAAATACCTCTCGTATAAGCTTTTGTATTAAAGGACAATAGTGTTTCAAGCCAGTCGTCGACACAAGAATTAAAAGTTACAGAATATTTGAAAGACAAGATAATTTCTGAAAGGCAAGAAAACCCGTCAGCATCTTGAGGGCCTGTAATAGTAGAATAAATCTCACTAGCGTTTTAATACTGTCGACAATAACCGCTTTCATTTCTTTTACATTTATTTCCTCATTATCTTCTGGGATATAAATAAAACCTCTTTGCCGCTGGTGTTTATACTGATAATGCAAAACTGCCACTTTAATCTCTTCCATCCTTTAACACAAGATGAGGGGATGGCGCCTTTTCCGTAGCACACTAAAATATTCCTCCATTTCCCATCTTTTTCTAAGATTTCGACCCCTTATCATTAGGCTATGTTCTTTTTCTTTTAATGACGTTGGAGAAAGGAAAGGGCGATAAAAATGGAGAGCGTCTTCTCTCTGTACAAGAGGGTAGTTTCTGTTACTTCTTTGCTTCCTCTATTCCAAGACAGTTCCATTTTTTCCCATCTTTGTTTCTTTCATTATTTCTTTCAGCTTTTTGGTGTTTTCTCCATTTTTGCGCCCAAGAGAACAGTTACAAAACGTAATGGAAAAAGAGGTGAAAAAGAAAGAAGTAAAGAAAAGAGTACATGTTTGTTCCTTTAATTTCTTTCTCACATATATGTAAAGTACATAGATCCACACATTCATACGTACAACAATATCTCTAGCTTTTTACGAGGAGTTTTATCACTTTTAAAACTTTACCACTCGTAAGGCAGAGAATTGCCTAAATTCTTGGGGAAAAGAGGGCCTTATCGCATACGATTATTCCTACAGGATACATTACTCAAAGATAGTCGCCCCTCAAAATGATTTCCATCAGCGAAAAGAAGAAAGAGAGGTTTAGAAAGAAAGATAGAAAGAAAAAGAAAAGAAAGAAAGAAAGAAAAAATAAAAACGAAAAGGGCTTCATAAAACAACATGGCTCCTTCTTCTTCTCTGGTTGCTATGGTAACCTGGCCTCCCCCCACACCTTGCCCTCAACTGCCCCCCGTTTTCCATCTCGAGACGGCCTTCTCCGCTCCAATAAAAGCCTCAGGGCTGCGTTTAGCCGGAAGGCTACACTTTTTGACGTAAGCTGAATGTTAATTTGTTCAAACTTTGCAAATTTGAATCTACCAAGAGGTCTTTCCTTATATCTTTTCATCTTTTTCTCCTCAGGTGGACATTGTTGTTTCTTGCAGAACTTGTATTGTTACGTACAGACGTATGAAGCACATGACCCACAAAATGGATTTCAATCCTAGATGGTTATTTTATTACCTCTAATTTCCCTTTTGTTGTTGCCTGAATAAATTACATATATTGAAAGTTTGATACAGCAGTAAAGAGAAATATCCAGCATTACTATTTAGCATTATTTCTACTAGCTCCATTTAATATTAAACTCTTTACAATATCGCCAATAGGAAACATGGGTCCTAGAGGCCTGCACGGGCTTGGTACGAGCCCGCGGGCGTAAGCTCCGCCCGGCCCGTGACCCGAACTCGGGCCGGGCTTGGGCCGTAAATTTTTAAATTTACAACCATATTTCTCGGGCCTTTTCGGGTCTAACTTTAAATAGACTGTACAATAATATTTATGGGAGCGTTCTTTCTGGAAGATTGTTAAAGCACAACTGAAAAATTAAACCTCAAATTGCTGCAAATAAAAATACAATTTTGTGTTAGTTATTAAGTTTCTGTAATTCGGGCTTATTTCGGGCTCATTTGATTATGACACGCGCTCAGGCCGGGCTCGAGCCTAAAGGCTAAAACATATTTCGGACTCGGGTCGCGCTTCACATTATAAATTCACGGGCCGGGACGGGCTCGGGATGAAAATTCCGGCCCGTGCAGACCTCTAATGGGTCTCCAGGAAATATAAATAAATAAATAATATTGACTCCATTCCTAGCTAGCCTCTTACATGTTTTCCTTTTTTCTATTATGGTAACTTATACTTATCTGTACCAATGTGTTTATTATTATTATTATTACTATTATTATTATTATTATTATTATTAGTAGTAGTAGTAGTAGTAGTAGTAGTAGTAGTAGTAGTAGTAGTAGTAGTAATAGTAGTAGCAGTAGTAGTAGTATATGCACAGAAGGAGTTAATTCGATTAGTTACCTCTCAGGTTGGTCGTGTCATTTGGATTTGGTATCGGAGCAATACCGTCCACGACGGGATTTTGTGGAATGCCCCGTTTCTTGCCAATTCTTCGTTACGTCATTTCATTCATCATTACTCACCTGTGTTACTGATTTCTCTACATTTGCTTATACAAACGTTGAATTCTGAAATAAAGTTTCCTTTTCATAATCACAGAATAATATCGTGTACCAAGTAAGAGTGCGTAGATCCAACAGGGGCTATAGTGGCTAAGGCTCCCCCCCTCTGGCGCTCAAGTATAAATCCTGCTTTACACTGGATAAAGCTGCAAACTATGGTTTAGCCCCTTTCTTGATCAAATCCTGGATCCGACACTATATATATATATGTGTGTGTGTGTGTGTGTGTGTGTGTGTTCTGAAAACTGAAATATACGATACCGGAGTATGCTTATATAAATATAGAAGTATATATGTGGAAGGTATACTTCTTAAATTACTATTCAGTTCTTAAAAAAAAACTTTCAGTTATCGCTTCTTATCAATCATTCGCTGATCGCTGTCCTACTCACTTCAAATAAAATATTCATTCATTCTCATTCAATCTAAAAATATTTGTTGTAGCGTCCCATTGCCCAAGTCGAAGTCCTGGGGTTGTGACTGTTGAGAAATACTATTGATCTTTATCTGATATGAAAAGAATTACAATGGAACATAGGTCTGTTCACATTATCATAAACTTCTGCTTACTTTTCATTATAATAATAATAATAATAGTTATTATTATTATTATTATTATTATTATTATTATTATTATTATTATTATTATTATTATTATATTTCAGTATAATATCACTTTTAAGTTTATTGTATGTTAAATGTTACGATTTTGACTACATTTGCAACTTATGTATTGCAATTATAATTTATCTATTTACAAAACATATTCCATGACAATGTTTTGTGAGTTTGATTGCATGTACTGACTATATATAGCATGTATCGCATACTTACTACCCAGTCGCAACTGTGGCTATAAATGCTGTTTCCTGCTTAATAAATAAGTAATTAATATTATTTATTTATTTATTGATATTCAAATATTATATTTCAAACATAGAATAAATTCATCGAACATTTAAAATGAATGTCATCAAATGAGTGGTAATGAACTATTTGAAAATAAAAGAAATGAGGATAATGAAAGATATAAAACGCTATTAAATATTAACCATTTTAATAATAAAAGATATTGACGTGTTACATTATTGTATTTAACCCTATAGAAGAAGGAGGGTAAAAATACTGAAAAGAACAGTTGATTTATTTCCTATTAAAGTAAGAAGCTCCGCATAGATGAGTGTTTTCAAAAGATACACAGATAAACAATTGGGGTGACACTCAAATACCAAAATGATGTCAACATCTATTCATTATTTTTTCAAAACACTGTATGTCAATGGAAAGAAGGCTTCCCTTTTCTACATTGTCCTTCCTGTATATACATGAACCATATTTTATCTGTCTTCATATCGTAAGTTTCTTATATTTTATTCATCAATTCATAAACTTCATTACTTTCAGCAGACATTTAGGAAATACAAAACAAAGACCAGCACATCAGTTTTGCCTTTGGTGTGGAAAAATAAAAGATCTTTGCAAAAGAAATGTGTATTTGGAGAACGAAGAAGAATTATCTAGCATGGAATCTCTTTCCTTTTCAAATTGTCTAAAATATTGATATTTTTAAACAGTTACGTACATCTTTGTTCTTAATATCGTTATATATACTCGAATATAAGCGTCCTCCTAAAAACTTGTCTCGGTTTTGAGGATCAGTTATTATGCAGATACAATCATCTCCTATCAGTTCACTACAGAAAGCTGATGTAACTATCAAACCAGCGTCTTATCACAGGCTGCAAAACCAGTTATTTGTATACGAATCATGTACATTTATCGTAAAAATAAAATGCTAAAACAAACAGTAGGAAGAATAAAACAACCGTAACAAAAGGCAATCAGAAAGCATTTACTACTATTTATATCATTCGTCCAAAAATGTGTTAAGATGAGATCATAAGAGCCCCTCAAGTATTTCAATCCTATACAGTATTTAGAGAAAAAGGAAAAAGGAGGGCGCTCATATTCGAATAAGTACGATATTACAGTTCTGCTTTTAGTCCTTATGCAACACCGAGGTTATAAAGGACAGGATCAACTATTAGCGTGGGCTTCGAACCACAACCCGGGTTTGAATCCGGTGCAGTTGGTACGTGAACAGACCATCATGCAAAATCAATTCTAACAGTATATGTCCTTCCTCACCACACTATTCCACATCCAAGAGAGCTAGATTATATGATCATACATTTTATATTGTCAAGATCTACGTTAAACTTGTAAAAGTTTTGCTTGTGATTGTACTTTTAGTTCATTACTCTTCAATATGATTTGCAAAAAGTAGTGAAGAAAAAGCTTTGGATATTTCAAAACTCATTTTATGATTAACTTAAAATTTCTTTATATGTAAAAAGAAAAACTGCTTTGTAATACAGTCTTTGAATATGTTTCCACGTATCGAAGTCAATTACATTACACGAGCAATCGTGTAAGTTCATGCATTGACAAACACGATGATAGAAGTATATTCTCGTTGGCACTCATACCTCCTATTTCACCACGAGTACAGCAAGTGCATAATCTCAGCATTAGTCAAAAAATAAAATGACTTGGATTTCCTAAGTCGTGGCACTGCGACGGCAAACTCAAAAAAAAAAAAAAAAAAAACTCAGTATCCAACCGTGGATCTGGCCTGACATTATAGTTATACTACAGTGTACCATGGGCCAGTGGTGCCCACCCCCCCTCATGACCATGACGCACCCCCTCAATTGCCTATCCGTAGGTGTTCTTTCATGAAAAAATATCTTTTCGATTATTTTTGACACCCTCTCAAACATATTTATATAGATTTTTAACCCCCCCAAATATTTCAATGACGCAGTTTGCGTCATAGCCCCCCCTAGTGGGCACCCCTGCCATGGGACTTCTATTAGACCAACATCTATAAGTATAAAGTATGTATTCACTCCATGCTTGAATAGTCATGATACGGTGCTTGGAACAATTCAACAGAACAAATAAACATAAATTACACGCATTAAAGGCATTCCCCTGAAACTCTATTTTTTCGTTTCATCATTGGTGTAGAAATTATCGATGTCTACAGTATTAAGAAAAACTTGGTTATTGCTATGACTACAATAGCTCCAGCGTACAGCCCATTATGTTAATCATAGATAACTCATAGTATAAGCGCAATATTATTATTGTTATCATTATTATTATTATTGTTATCATTATTATTATTATTAACAACAACAACGGAAGGAGCCGTCTCCTTTAGCCTAACCGGCATAACCGTGGGACGCAAAACTCAAAAATTTCATTTCAACAACGGAAAAATACAGAAAGTTACATAATACTGAATAGCTGTAAATCGCCAAATATTGACTAGGTGATTAATAAGCTGAAAACGTCTAAAATTTTAAGATGGGCGAGGTTTGTCGCGAGTATAACTGCGCATGTTACCTACGTACTTGTAATTGGAAAAAAAGTGGAAAAGAGATTTTTGGGTAAAGCACGAAGAAGACAAGAAGATAATTTAAGGTACCATGAAATACCATTACATACTATCGCACGAAATAGATGCACCATTACATCATTTTTTTTCTTCTTTCTTCCTTTTTTGTTTTAGAATGTATATTCAACATTCTAAAAATTGCCTAATTTATAAATTTACAAATCAGTACAGCCCATGAATGACACAAGCTGACTGGAATAACACTACAGTTAAACTTTGACTTTTAAATACGTAGGCCTATTTTTGTTACTTTTGCAATATTATAAGACCATAGGTCATAAACAGCAGGAAGTCAGAAGATATGCAGGAAATAGATCCCCAACAAGACATCTCAGTAATTTCCAGATTTTAATTTTAGCGGAATATTTGCTCAAAGAACTGAAGGCAAAGCAATCGGAGGTTTAGTAAATGAAAACTAGATGTATATGTCGCGATTCCTCATTCTTTCCATTTTCTTTCCCTCCTTAGTACTTCATGTTACAAAGTCTGTTTTAAATTTCCGCTTGCGTTTCCCTTATCTCTGGTCTTGCAACCAAAATCTAAAACGAAAATAATTTCCTGTGAAGTAGGTCAAACGGGAAACGTAGCTAACAACATACAACTTTATCAATATTAATTTGTCTAACAACCGATAGAAGCAATAATCAATATCTTAATGTGTCATTTGCTAATCATTCTCGTACTTTCATTTGCAATCTCCAGGCCTCAGGAATGTAAAAATGACGAACGTCATTACAAACAGTCTACTTAGTATTCTCACAGACCAGATGGTTATAGTATGTGGGTGATAAGTGGTCAGCTCTTTGCCTCCCATCATGGTTTCCGCAAATGCCCCACGGTTTTGCATCGGAACAGAAACTCTATGCCTTACCCAATTAATACTACAATATTGAAACAAGAGTTGTGTGCTAACTTTGGTATTTAGCTATGCAGAAATAAAGGTGTCAACAATTTAAATATCAGTGTTTTTTCTTTTCTTTTTTCTTATTTCAAGTTCTAGCTCATCAAGGATGTGTGAGACGTTAGCATAAAATTTAATGTGAAATCCTAATCAAATCTGCTCCCGATTGGAGTCATATACTTAATGCATTTTGAACAAACAAATTATAAAGACTGAAGCATTCAGTTTTTTTATTTGTGGTGTATGTGTGCACACTTAGTTTCATATACTATTATTTCATTACATTCAGTTATATTGTACTAATATTAATCTCACAATGTTGATAGCTACGGATCAAAAGTGATTTCTTTGAAAGAAGAGGGTGAGGAAACAGGCGGATGTTAGTACTCACGTTTTAATTTTGTTTTCTGGAATATGGAGTTAATATCTAAGACAAATTTGAACCACATTTTTTTCATTTCAATAGTTCAGATATACTATTTACTAATACGAATACTAAAAAACATTTCCTGCCTATCTTATTATTGTATGTCAAAACTGTAAAATCAAAAACGAAGATCTCGATACATGGTTCATATGTGAGATGGGGAAAAAGCAGGGTTTGTAACTCATAACCCTGAGCAAGAAGATTATGGATGTATCATAGAGAAAGTGGAAAGAAATCACGATAATAACGACGGGAATGACTTGACAAATGACAAATCCATTTGTTGCTTTGGTTTTGCGGTGGGGAAAAATCTTTCTGTTCGTTAAACCACACAATTAAATAAGACATATTCATTTATTTTCCCATTACCACACACAACACAAAAGCCATTAAGCTGATTTTACTCATCAAACAGATGCATTAATTGACACATAGTTTCGCGTAAAAATCATTTTCTGAATTGATGAAACTGATTTGTGATTTTCTTATTCCGTAGAACCTATCTCAAAATACAACACACGCGTCATTTTAAGTGAACACATTATGAAGGATCTGTTACTTAATAAACAACATTAGTGCACATTACTAGGTATATAACTCGATAGATTTGTATCTATACCTTAAGAACTCAAATTCGAATCTACATAATATCTTTATCGATGAAAAATTCGATTAACCATCTGTACCTATGAGGAATAATATAGGATATTACTTGCGTGTAATGTTTGCAATATTTGTGTGTATCTAGTCAGTGGTGCATGTTGGACTTCATCGGAAGGGATTTCAGGTACTCAATTTCATATACTTTCAGAACAAGTATATGAAATTCGTATATATATCTTCATAGTATATGTTTATTTTTCCATAATATCTTGATCAATGGGGCTATCCCCGAAACCCCCTCTTGCGTACGGCACTGTATCTTGTGATATTAACTTTTATTATGTCAAAGAGACTACTCTCAGACTGACTTGAAACTTCTTGTAATTCAACACAAATTTCCGTTATGCGTACGTTTAAGCTTCTATTTACTTGGCAAAGAACGATCACTCCAGAAGTTAAAAGTTTAAGTTGCGTAATTGGTGGGGGGAATAAGAAATGGAAAAGTAACTTTCTTTGAAAACTATAGTCTCACATTTTTATTCCTTTTTTTATTTATTCTATTTTCTTTATTACTAGCAGAATACCCATTCTTCGCACGGGAAGAATACATTTCATTTTGGACATAAAGGGCTGACTTTGGATTTAAATGGCATTGGAAATATCACTGTTTATCTCAGCGACCTAGAAAACTATGGATTCGGCACTAATATCGGTTATTTTCCTGAGTTGCAGGGCTCAATTTTGATTTAAACGGCATCGAAAGTGTCACTGTTCATCTCAGCGACGCCAAAAACTATAGATTCAATACAAATATCGGTCATTTTTGATCCTTTTAAAATATCTCCCCCTCCTCTAAGTTGCACCGTCAAAGTGAACCTCATCTATATAGCAAATTTGATTGAGAACGGTCGCGTGGTTCAAGAGTTACCAAGTCACAAGCATAGTGACTTTCATTTTTATACGTATAGTCTATATAGATGTAGATGTATTATTCCTTTTTACAATTTTCTAATTTGTTAGATGTAATAGTCAAGTACTTATAAAGCATGATGAAACAAATAATTACCATCTTTCTCTGAGATTGTTTCTTCAACTTCATTGAATTAACACAGTGCATACACACAAGCAGTGTTGGCTCTTATGGGAAGTCATATCGGTAAAAATTAAAATTTTATCGCTAGAAGCTGAAGAAATATGTCTTATCTAATGTTCTAACGGTTCTTGCCTTAGCATGTAGCGATCAATTTAATTGCACTCTACAGCCGTCATGGTACAAATGCTGTATTTTTATGCAATTTTTGCGAGTTCCAATGGTTATTATGCGTGTCCTCGGTACGTGTGACACTTGCGTGGTCTTGGGTTCGATTTCACTGGGGATGCAAAAGTTTTGATGTTCATATCGTGATCAATTAGACAGTTATTTGAATTAAAGGGTATCAATCTTCGCTCTAGAATGCCAGAAATAACGGGGAAGCGATGTAATGATCATAAATCATCCCAAGTAATAGGAGTCTAGTCAGCGAAAGCCCTCGGTGACCTAAAATATCATGCGTTTGGTTTTCTGAGTATTTTAAGAAAGATACTATTTTAAACGTGTGTCACTGGAATCAAAAATTTCATGCATTATTTTAAACGTTTTCAGTGCTTGATATATATAACTAAAGACGCAAATATTATTCCCTGGCTAACTGGTTCATATCAGCTTTGCTATCTTTAATAACTGAACTTAGACATATAAATCACTGAACAAAAAAGCACCGTTTATTTTAAAATAATAACTATGTAACTGTTTCGCCAACTAACTGTACTGATAAAGCCAATTATGTTCAGTTAATTGGTGAAACTGTTAAACACGTATTATTTTAAAATAAACGTTGCTTTGTTCAGTGATTTGTGTTTCTAGTTTATTTCCTGAATGTTTGTATAGGAGAGATACAATGCAAACATTCAGGAAATAAACTAGAAACACAAATCACTGAACAAAGCAACGTTTATTTTAAAATAATAACTATGTAACTGTTTCGCCAACTAACTCTACTGATAAAACCAATTATGTTCAGTTAATTGGCGAAACTGTTACACACTTATTATTTTAAAATAAACGTTGCTTTGTTCAGTGATTTGTGTTTCTAGTTTATTTCCTGAATGTTTGTATAGGAGAGATACATGACACCATTAACCTGTTATCGTATAAAATAATCACCATTGTCACTCATGTGGATTGGTTATCGAATTCAAATTAATTCCTAGGTAAAAACTGTCTATTGTCGATAGCATAGCAGCAATCAGCTTGTCTGGAATTTTTCGGAAGAAATAATTGTATATAGCTAATGATGACAAAATTTATTTATGAAATATTAATGCAATCTTTTTAGATACTTTTTCATATTTTTAGTTTTATTTTTTACTTTCTCTATTTATTTATTTGTTTATTAGGATTATTTAGTCAGACAAATATTGTGTTATTAATACGCCCGTCCATCCCTTACTCCACACGATATCTCTTGAATGAATGCAATTTTTTAGTTCTTGCAATAGATAGTTAATGATTATCTCGGCCAAGTTCGTTAACGGAGTCATTCGTTAACGGATTAACGGATAACGACAGTTTTAAAACGGTGCCTATTTATAATCCGTATCCCATACACGTAAGCGAATTTTTAAGTTCTGTTTTTGGTTACGAATTGCTAGAGCGATTTTCTAGGTCGAGTTCGTTAATAGAATAAATCTCTAACGTATTAATGGATAACAGTAACGTTAACGGCGAGTATCTGTATTCCATATTATATATAAGTAAGCAAATTTTTTAACTTCTTTTTGCAACACATAGATAGATCAATTGCCTCGACCGAGTTCAATCCGTTAATATATTAACGGATAACGGCGACTTTATTGGTGGCTATCTCTAGCCTATATACCGTACATTTAGGAGAACTTATTAATTATACTTTCGCAATAGACAACTAGTGCGATTATATCGGTCAATCTTGTTAGTCAAATCAATTCTTTAAATATTAACGGATAACGAAACTTTAACAGTTGGGGCATGGATAACTAGAGTGATTATCTCGACCGAATTCATTAATGGAGCAAATTCTAACGGATATCGGGACTTTAATGGTGGCACTCTGTAGCCCACATTCCACACATGTAAGCGAATCTTTTATTTCTGTCGTTTTCAACAAATAGCTAGAATTCTTGTATCGGCCTAGTTCCTCAGTGAAGTCAATCCATTAATATTATTGGATAACGGCGACTTTAACGGTGGTTATCTATAGCCTATAACTAAGAATTTCCCAACCTTTTCCACACTGCGGCACCCTTTAAAGTCTACAATACATGTGAAGGATCCCTTGCAATAAATACGTTAGTATTTATATTTCTTCTCCATATATGTTAGATTTGCTGTCATCTGTCTTTTCTCAATGTCTGATGAAGAGGGCGTTAGGTCCTTGAAACTGTAACAAAAATAGTATAGTTATGAAATAATTCATTTTGTTCTGGTCAGAAAAATGTTTTAAAATATATATATATATATATATATATATATATATATATATATATATATATATATATATATATATATATATATGGGGGGGTTGTTTTTCTTTGCAGAGGTAAAATCATGTTAGAATGGTACGAGTATGATGCCTACTCCGTAATCGGGTGGTCCTAGGTTTCAAACCTAAGGCCGGACACCTTAACTAAGATGTTGCAAATAACTTATATAAATAAATCCAGTACGTAAACAAAGCTAAACCACAAGAACGCACCCATCAGATACAGAAAAAGTATAATTTTTCTGAAAAAAAAATAGAATGTAGACAAATGAAAGAATTCCGAAAAATAATTTCTCGTTCCCTCTTCTCTTTTCACCGAGTCACCTATTTTCTCAAAGATTTTTGTTTAAAGATATTTAGAAACACGCATATCAATCTCTACACATTTTTTGACTCTGCCAGGAAAAGAAAATGATTGGAGTATAGGCAAATTCTTGTAGGTCAAATATCACTTCTTACGCACATTGACTTGTCATTATTAATTCGATAATTTAACTTAAAATATTGTATTTCTCACCAAATGGGTGCCTTTCTCAGATTGTCTTGCGCCTCGGACTCCCTGAGATTGTCTTGTGGATCCGTAGGGATCCGCGGACCCCAGGTTGGGAAAGACTGGAATAACCCACACATGTAAGCAAGTTTCTGAAATATATTTTTTGCCATAGATAGCCAGAGCAGTATTTTTGCGAAATTCGTTAATTGATCCAATCCCTTAACATCTTCACGGATAACGGTGACTAATGTTGTCTATCTATATATCATACATAGAAATAAATCGTGTAACCCTCTTTACTGTATTTACAAAGTTTCTCATAATTCGCTTTTATTTAACGGGAAAAGGTTTCTAGTATTGTTTCCGGTTAGTATTTGTAAGTACTTATTCTTCTATCAATTCCTATTTCTTGACGTGATTTGACGTTTCTCTCCTATTCAGTTTGTGTCATAATTATTGCCTATCGACTTGTGATACTTTTATTGTTCCTGGATAGAACATCTTTTGGATTTGTCATTGTGTGTTATATGTGTTTTCTGTAGTGTTTCGTATTTATTACTTGCTCTCGTATTTTTTCCATGAAGCCTTCTGTTTCTGGATATGAATCCCCCATTCCCATCAACTGAAATGTTGAGTTTCTGTCCACTATTATTATTATTATTTCTTTGAAGACAAAGAAAGTGAGATCGAGTCGATACTTCTAAACGCATGATAAAAAGAAGTGTGTGTGTGTGTGTGTGTGTGTTGTATATGCATGTGTATATGTTCTATAAAATGTTCTACGATCTGATCCTCCCTTCCATTAGGTGAAACCGGTTCTAATATGCTGTACATGACCAAGGGTTAGCTTGATAACCTTTTACTTACTACTTTTCAAGTACAGACAACCGACCCTCCGATCCTTTTCTTTTCTTCTATCTCGGAAGAAGAAAACAAAACAACCCCTTCACTAAACCCCTCTGGTCATATAGGAAACAAAAAGCAATTTTCCAAATGGCACACTCACACATATATGTTCTATAGAGAGAAAAAAGAAAGAAGAAAAGAGATCTTATAGAGTAGGTCATTTTAATGTTGTGGACGCAAAAGACCATTTGGCACGTTGATACTCACCTTTTGGTGGATGCATATGATGTATGACTATGACTGTGTAGAATATTGTATAAAAGGAAAAATCGCGGGATTAAAGAATGTAATGAAAAAAACTTTAGGTGCGTACACACAACAGCCGGTAAACGACATAACATCTTGCTTTTTGTTTTTCGTTTACTACACCCACCTAGAAACTCTGTCACGTAATTAAAGGAATAACCACAGATGCAGTGGAGTTCAACTAATACAAAAAAATCTCCTGATCTGTCTGACACACAGACATTTCTAAATTCTAATGGCAGCACCAGCATGATGTCTTACAAATTGTTTCTGTACCTCTTCAAGATGTTCACGGTGTATATATTTTTTTTCGCTGCAACTGCTTCTTCTATACTAGTTTTAAGACTTCACAACAAAAGAGTAGTTTTTTGCTACATTAGTTTGGTCAAAATACCTCAGCCAAAAAAGTCAAAATTGTGGCGACCCATTTGTTCCATTCATTATGCACAACGTAATTGATACCAACGAAAGGTTTGAAAAGCAACTGAAGAACAAAAAATACATGGATATTTCCCGTCATCAAACATTCTTCAATATAGCCATATCCCCCTCCACCTTTTCTAAAAATTATATTTCACACGGTTTTCACTTAGAGGTGCTAGTTGTGATGAAAAATAGTCTTATGTAGCGCCTACCTCCATTATTTGTTATATATATCCGACCTTTTCAAAAAGCGGAAAATATAATATACTGTTCGATATGGAGAAAAATGTGACAAAGAATTCTATTCTTGGAGGAGTTCAAACCCAACCACCTACCAATATAAGGAAACAAGCACTTTTCCATGGAGGTAAAAAATGAAAGAAATAACCTGAAGCAAAAGGTTCCATGTGTATTTGTTACAAGAGAAAATTGGTTTACATCATGTGTCACACATATAAGAAAAAAATCTATCAATCATCATCACAAAAGATTCTGAAGGCACAAAAAAAACATGGATCAGGTCGTAGCTGTCTCAAGTTATGAACCTAATAAATTTCGCATTACAGAAAAAACGACATAAAACTTATGGCATAACGAACTCACGCAATATTACACTTTTTTTATTTTTTTCTATCCTCGTTAGACATGTTCGTATTGAGAATATTTTTATCTTACTAGTTCTGTGTAACTTAACAAAAATGCTCAACCCGCCAAAATACACTAATTTTGATCTGTTAAACAATATTTTTTTTCTGTTTCCTTCTGTAGAAAACGAATACGTAATAATGTATAAATTTGTTTATCGAATGCGGAACTGACTTGGGCAAATTGTGATGGAAATGATTAAAATCTACTGAACGTAAGATTTTTTTATACCCATTACTAGTATACAATATTTTAGTTGATTGATTTGAAGTTTTCGGTCATATTCAGCAGCGAGGTTGTAAGACGTAGACCTACCGCTTAAGGTGAATCCGAATTACATGAGTACTCACTGGAAATCGTAATATACGAACTTCTATGAAGGAATACTTTGGTACTCTGCAAAATATAGGTTTAATATAATGCCTCGATCCCGTCAATATTTGAGAGTTATATTTATTGTAAATTTTAAATTTTGCTATTTTTCTTACCAAGTAAAGCGACAAGAATTGCATAGAAATTTACGACGACAACTATAGTAAATAGACATGAGAGGAACTGACCAAACGAAAGCATTGATTAAACCATAATTTTTAACTGTGCATATGAAGGAGAAATGAATGCTACACAGAAGGAAGGAAAGAAAACAGAAAGTTTTCGAAATGTGGATGTGGACAGGAGCGAATTAAGTTAGGTCGAGTGGAAAACGAATGAAAAAGTATTGCCAACCGAACAATTTTAAATAAGTATAAAAATAGGAAAAGAAGCTTTTGTGATTCCGACTGAGAAGCTATGTGAGGTATGTGAGATAAAATAGGAAAACTCCGAATGAACCCGAGCAGGGTCTCTATATTTAGAAGTACCATGTCACCACTCTCCTAATTGGACTGAGAAAAATCCTCAGTCAAGGTGGCTGGTTGCGAGCCTGGTTTTCCAATTACTAACCGTTCTTCTCCTTGCTAAATATATATTAATAGTTACCTAGTATGATTTTTATATTAATATTACTACGTGACTGTAGGCCAGTGATTAACAATCTTGTTTTGCAATCGTAAGGTCCTTGGTCGAAATCTGGTGACTGGCCACCCTGACTGAGGTTTCTCCAGGCTTATTCCTAATTTCACAAGGCAAATGACGGGATGGCTCCTCAAAATGTAGGCTCTGACCGACTTCCTTTCATGTCTTTTCTCACTGTTGTAATTGTCAATGATTGGAGTGGTTTTAAAGGTTCTAGTTGGAAATATGATAAATAAATAAATAAAAATACTTTGCCTCATACAAGTAGTCAATAAATGTAAATAATGTATCATTTATAGTTCGAATCTCTCTCCTAATGGTCAATACCTTAAAACTTTAAAAAATCATCTGATTTTATACTTTTTTGATGAACGCTTTTAAATTTGTTCTTTCTAAGTGTTTCTGGTGCTTTTATAAAAGGGGGCCAGACTCGATCAAAGTTGTATTCCCTGACCGGTATCCTAGCAACCATTTGAATGAGCCGGAGCAAAGAATTACCATCTTCTTCCTCCTATCGACATTTCCAACAGTTCCTGTAAGGAGAGCTTGCCTTTTTCCCTTATCTCCATCCTTTCCCTTTTTAAAGAGGCTTCTTTTCTGCTTTTTCTTTACCAACCGTCTTCCACTCCTTCTTATTTGAAATTCGCTTTTATTTTGCTTAATGTTTCTTTAGCTGTGCTCTATGAAATATGGAGAAAAGTGGTTCATTTGATCATTTCCGTCCGTTTTATGTATGCAAAAAAGATGAAAGCTTTCTCAGAAACAAACGTACTATTTTCTATTCTATTAAAAATTAAAGAAATGATGAGATTTCTTGTGAAATAAAGAATCAGAAACAATATTCTTTGCAGAATACTAACATTAAGTCGATCTTCAATTTTTTCGAAAATAAATAAATAAAAATCAATGCAAGAACTATTCGCAAGTGGTACGAATTACAACAACTCGAATTAATTTGCAGTATAAAACCCTGTTGATCTCAGGAAAGTACAGGAAAGTACAAATGGTAGGTGTCATAGGCAGGTTTTTCACAATTAAAGACACTCTTCGATTACATCTGGAGAAATCATGATAACAATTCTGAAATTTTGGTTTAACTACGACAAAAGCTAAATTAACCTAACTATATAGACTTCTCTCGGTTCTCTGAGTCCGAAAAAGTACAGTAAGACCTATTAGCTGACCAACGTGCATAACTTGGCCTCATTGTATATAGCTCTATTTATATAATTTTCCTATATTTTCCCCATAAATTTATACATTATTTATTACTCTCTAAGTTAGCCACCTGCAAATCTTGGACTTGGTCCCATTGAAATAACCCTATTTCAATTCCGAAAGTTCAATGGACCGAAGAAGAAAAGAAGGGAGCTTTAATATTAAGAGTAACCTACGCGAAAATCCAAAAGGAATCGGCGCTCTTTATTGCTTTTTAAGCGTTCTGTCAAAATGTACGAACAGATCGCTGACACTCATATTCTACAGCAATTTCAGAATATTCGTTAGTTCAGTCCAGATGGATTTCAGTAAGTTATGTATGTTCTTAGTTTTCGAAGTACAGTATTGTCTCCGAAATCCGGACAATTAGAACTCGGACAACTTGGAATACGTAATTTTATCTCGGATTACGAACGCTACTTTGGAATCCGAACGCCCAGCACGTATTTCTGTGTACGTTTCCCCTGAACACCAAAGCGTTTTGTACTTCAGTTCGTTGCTTTAATAGAAAATGATGTTTGGCATTTCCAAGTGATCAGTTCAACTCGGTGGACTGACGGATTTAATGATTTTCCGTTAAACTGCACTATAGATCATGACATGTTAAACCTAATTAATATAGTGAAGGGATAGGGGGAAGGGAAGGTGAAACTATGATTCCGTCAATATCTTGGTAAAATTACATCCAAAATGGCTTTGTAATTTATATTTAATCATCAAGCATATAGACCAATATCAGCCTCTAAGGCGAGATTTTATGTTGTGTTTAGAAAAAGCTTGTCCTCGCTTTAGCAGCTAAATTCTTAACCCTTAGGAGATCTTGGCTTTTTGGGCTATTTTTGAGACTTTCAGTCAAGCAGCTACTGCATCATCACTATTTATCCTAGGATCATGGTACATACCTCATTCTCTTCAGAATAGAGCTGGCTTTCAAATGGTTCCACTTGCATGCTCATACCATATACCAGAAGCGGGAAAAAATGTCAAAGTGAAAATTTCGGAGGGGAAATTTTTTTTCTCGAACTTTGCCCCCCCCCCCCTGTTTTAGCACTGACATCGGAACAAAAAATCTGGTAAATACTACTCGGTGGACTGAATGTTTGTGCAAAATTTAAATCTTCTACGTTCAAAAATAAGCCCGCCAAAAAATATATATACCGACAATGAACCCATTTTTCCCTATATAGAAGTATATTTTTCAAAAAATCCCTGAGACATCCCTAATTACCCTAGAATAATAATTCAACCGTCATTCTCTTTAGAATGGAACGGCCTTTCAGACGGTATGACTCACGTGGTCCTATCATGTATGTGAAGCGGGAAAATGACGACAAACGGGATTTTGGGGGTAAAAATATCCCTTTGTTTACCCATTTGCCCCTCTGGTCCCCCCCTGTTTTAGCACTGACATCGGAACAAAAAATCTGGTAAATACTACTCGGTAGACTGAATGTTTGTGCAAAATTTCAATCTTCTACGTTCAAAAATAAGCCCGCCAAAAAAAAATGAACATAGGCTTAAAAAGGGAAAAAATACATTTTAAGATTATGACGTCATCACCTCCCATGTCTGGATGCAGGACGGTCTGAAACCATACGTAATGTCTTCTACAATGTCTCTGGACTTGAAAAACAAAAACAAAAAAAACCGGACGAAAAAGCTCAAATAGAAGAGAAATAACGCAATGTACCATGAAAAACGCGTATGGTACAAAATGTACCATAAGATCCCCTTAAAAAACATTTCACATTCAGACTTCATTTTCATTCGCTTCGCTCAAATGTATAGTCAGAAATATATCGTTCACAGAGCTACTTGACTGTGTCTCTAATTGGTTTAACTTACACTAGGAATGAGAGCTAGAATAGTTACTTCAAAGAGATAAAACACTGAGTTCATTAGAATCTGAAACATTTTGTTTTGTTCATAGTTTATATTCATGTATAACTTGTATTCAGTTGTAACTTGCATTCAACTTTCCTAATTTGTTTATTTTTAGTATGTCTGTGTCTAATTTTGTAATCAAGTTTCATCCTTTGTCAAATAATAATACAAAGGAAATTACTATATTTACTGTATCATTCTACTTAGGTATAAATGGCTGGTTCCAGTGAGTAACCGGCGAAGTCGGGAAAAAGCAAATTTTACAGGAGAGCAGTTTAAAGGTAAATTTTACAGCAGTTACCTGGTTAATTTTGACATAACTAGTTATGCAAAATGCTGTAACTTCCTCAATTTTATGAATTCGCCTTAGCTGCTTCTACACAATGTAGAACTCATCAAAAGAAGTTTATACAGTGAAACCTCAGAATAACGGAAATCAATGTAACATGAATTTTTGTCCGTTATTGAGAGGTGTCCGTTACAGAGAGTTACAGAAATTTAATTTCTCACAACGGTAATTGTGTGCTGTAATATACAGTAAATACATTGTGTATGAACGTAAGTACGTAAAATTCAATATGAAAATACTCTGTTTAGTACGTATTTGAATTACTGGGAGGGATGAAGGAGAAATTAATTTCTGTTAAATAATATTATTGATGGGGGATGTGTTAATATATTCGTATACCGATACTGCAAAAGATAATGCGTGTATGTTAATTTTCTTAAGTACATGTCGTCACCCTGTAAGCGTTTCTCATTTATTTCAAATTCTCAGAACTTTCTCAAAAGATGCGTTAGGAACCAACTAATCGGCTGAACTCTTCTGTTTAGCGAAAAAGGCATACTTTTTCGTGTACAAGGGTAATAAGACTCATTAGCAAGTGTCCTCTGATATTCCTCAGTACGGTTGCGGAAGAAACATGTGTGTATGTGTGTGTGTGTGTGTTTGTGTACTCGCGCGGTATCTTCGTTGGCGGAATGGATGAAAAGGCATTTGGGGGTGCATATTGTTTATTGACCAGTTTCAGAATCCTAAGGTACTTCTGCAACAAGTTTTATAGAGGTAGTTGGGAATACTTCAAATTATATGCCTGTAGCCAAACTCCCTCTATAAAAATTGCTTCGTGAGTACCTTAGGATTCTGAAACTTGGATATTTGGATAGGGCACATATGAGTTCCTATGTGAAGTCTTGACCCGACTTCGGTAGATCCCATAGGTTTGGAGCTATGGACCTTTAAAGTTCAGTTTTTCATGTTTTCGGCAGTCAATAACTCCAAAAGGAAGCATTTGTGTACCCAGGATCTCGGTGTCAGGAATCACCTCCCAAACGTTGTCAGTGTTGTTTCGAAACACCCTGTATATATAAAATGAACCAAAATGACCGATATTAATGTTGAGTCCATAGTTTTCGGGACCACTGAGACGAACAGTGACACTTTCGATGCCCTTTAAATCCAAATTCATCCCTTTTAGTCCAAAATGAAACTTATTCTCCCAGTATGAAGAATGCATATTCTGCTAGCATTATACCGGCATACTTTTACAATCAAATAATTGGTCAGTTGTTGATACCTCCCTTATATTTCCTTTCAGTGAAACGCCGTTGTTAATAATATTCTAAAAATTTCTAAAAAGCATTTCTACTTTGTTTAAAAAAACACACAGGAAAACGAATCTTTTCAAGACAGTAGCTATCTAAGGGTTTTTTCTCTAAAAAGTTGCTGATGGCAGTTGAGTGCTAGTAAAGTTAGGGAGACGGATGAAAAAAAGAGAGAAAAGGAATAAGAAGGGAAAGGAAGAACAAGAATCCGAAAGGGGGTGAAATGAGTGGAAGAAGAGTTTCGGGAGGTGAAAGAGAAAGGGAAGGGAAGTCGCCGATAATTGGCAAACAAATCCTCGCGGTGTCTGCACCAGCCGACATGGTGGAGATCACAGAGAAAAGAAGAGGCGAGTTTTTGGTTGCTGTTTTCTGCATTCTTTGCGGTCTGACGGAATCTAAACAACGATTTAAATATCACACCACACTAAAGACTTTACGTGAAATGATATTGAATAATAAGGAAAATTATTCAACGCGACGAAGAAGAAAAGAAAGAAAATGAAATTTCGTGATCTGCGTTTTATGTATGTTCTCTTGTTAAGTGACTCTTGCCTATTGCACTGAACAATATATAAGTTCAAAAGTTAGAAAATAAAATAAAAAGAGAATTAACGCAAACGCAAATAGCCCCCTCGTTTAAAACTTCGAAAACTCACAGATGAAAATATTGTGATTTAAAATACAGCTGACAAAGGTACTATAAACTACATAAGGCTCTTGAAGTCAGTAATGATTTCATTGAGTGGTATGAGGAAAATCCTCCCTTGGGGCATATCTGCGACTATGCTCAACGTGGATTACCAGTATCTTCGCATGTACTACTTACACTTCCAGTGTATTGAAAGTCCCCTCCTTGGAGGAAATCTGAAATCATCACTATTTTCACTATTCTTGCACTCAACTAACCAAATGTTCTGCATTCATAAATTTGAGAAATTGCAGCCCATGCAGAGTCCTAATCAGCCGTTCAACTGTGTCGTGGGTCAGTGTATTGATTTCCATCATTATTATTTCTGGGTTTATTTGATTTAAATACTTCATATTATTTACATAGAAATTGTTTTATTTTGTAATATTTGTATCTAAATTCATGCTAGTTTAATTCACTAAGGGAAAATTTATTATTATTATTATTATTATTATTATTATTAGTAGTAGTAGTAGTAGTAGTAGTAGTAGTAGTAGTAGTAGTAGTAGCAGTTGTTGTTTTTGTTGTTTTAATAGTAGTAGTAGTAGTAGCAGTTGTTGTTGTTATTTTAATAGTAGTAGTAGTAGTAGTAGTAATTTAATTGCACTGAATTGTCAAGTTCGTTCGTTCTACTTAATAATTTTACGCTCTTGAAATCCTGAACAGTGGTATGTTAACTTTATAAGTATATTGGTATTCCTGGTATTTATTACCTATTAATAACACACACAATTAGAACCTTCCGAGCTGACAATTCAATAATTAAAGTAATCAATTAACGCATGGTAGTATAGTGGTAGAGCAAATAGGATCAACACCTCAATAACCATTGTTATCCATATCTGTCACTCTTTTGGTTACCACTCTCATTCTCCTATTCTCGATTTCTGGGCTTTCCTAGACAAAAAAGGTTGTATTCTGGGATGTTCTTCCAGGAAGTCCGCCTTTCACCGCCGTAACAAAATATGTGTGATAAACGTGTATTTCATCACACACTTGTTTCTACTTTCGGCTTTAACTGATGCCTTTTCATTAACATGTTTACACTTTGTAAAAATAGTTTTCTCCTGTTGCTTCCGTGAATATGCTGATGAAATCTTTGAAAGTAAATTGTGATGTTAACTCCACTAAAAAATTTTGATCGAGTTTAGCCTACAGTTCGCGTAATTTTTAGCTATATCAACACGATCAAATTGCATTAAATAAGACGCACCACCTTGTATCACTATTACCTTTTATTATCCTCAAAACTTCATTAATAATACTTTTCTTTTTCGGTAGTTTTCATAGCAACTCTTAACCCTTTCACTGTGGAAGGTGACGGAAAAAAAAATTCCTAACCTGCGAATGTCGATTATAGTCGACGTGTTAGAATTTGTCTGTATCTTGGTTTTGTCGATTGTAGTCGCCAAAGGTTTTCTGTGTGATTTCTATTGTTTATCGAAAACAATAGAACACACAAAAAAAATGAACGGTACAGCTTTGGCGACTACTCTCGACAAAGCCAAGATACGGACAAACAAATTTTAACACGTCGACTATAGTCGACATTCACATGTTAAGGAAATTTTGTTTCTGTCGACAAAAGTCGACTTCCTCTGTGAAAGGGTTAAATAAAAAAAAACTATTTGCTGTTATGGTAACTAAGAGTGCAGATTATACATATAAAATCAATATATAACTTGAGGCACTAAGATTAAATCTTTTTTCCTATTTAGAATCAACAATATATAAATTATTTTCTTTTGCTTCTTCTACACAACAGATTGTGTACTTTTATGCACCGTTGCCCAAAAAAAAATATATAAAAATAGAAGAAATTACAAAATAGATATACAATATCGTTGTTTATATGGCTCCCGGACGATGACTTCTTGAATTGGTTACAATTTAAGAAAGAATCCTGGACCGTTACCTATTTTTACATATATGGTTACTTTACTTTCCGAATAGCTCTCATATATATATATATATAAATTATAATACATATATATTAATTTTATTTTATCTCATTCTTATATTCATTTAACAATTAATTCCAGTTTATTTCTATAAACTTACTAACAAAGAGGATATATTTAAAACGCGATTAACTTATTTAATTATTCAGGTCCTAAGGCATATTCTTTAGTTCAATATCATTGGAGCTTATTGACGAATCAACTCAGTATATGTTGACATACTATATAACTTATTTCTTCCATTTGAGCAAAAGTACAATACTAATAATCAATATTTGTATCGATGCATACATGTAAATAGCATAGAATTCAGAAGAAGTACGAATTACAAAGAAATTATAACAATGCACTAAACGAAACAAAATAATCAATGTCATAACAAGGATTAATACAAGTAAAGAAATTATCATATTAAGAATCAGTAAAGTTTATGTGGGTTAGGATATGTTTTAATATGTTTTATTTATTTGTGTTAGTCTTGATTCTTTAAAAAAAATGGTACGCCAGGGTAATCTCAGGATTCTTTACTCCAGATAGTGCCAATACTAAGTGAAAGTTGAACGACGTAATGATAATTCTACCCAAAGCATTTCAGTCAGCACGGAATAGTCATTGGGACAACATCGTGCTCTTATCATACAGGAATTTTTCAAAGCAATGAATTTGTTATTGCTTACGGCGACACTTCAGTTTCATCATAATTGGAAAGAAGAAGAAATCTTCGTACATGTTTAGTAAAAATTGTGAAAGACGATGTCTTATGTCATATTCTTGTGACAGACGAAGCATTCTTTTTCTGTATATCAATACACCAAACTGCTCTGTCAGCTGCTTCAGTCCAAAACTTATCGTGTGGTGTAGTGTGGTACGGTGCGGTGTTCCTGGGTTTGATATTATTGATCCATATTTTCTGAACACATTCAGGGTAACCTTCTAACGGTAAATTGTGAACGATACACTAACATGTTAACCAAGTTTGTCAAACCTAATTTGCTCCGACATGATTATGATCTTAGATAATTTATATTCAAGATGGGGCAACGGTCCAAACGTCTATTCAATCCATGACACTACTTCACAGCAAGTCCCCAAATAATGTAATCTCACAACGAGAAGAAATTAAATAGCTCTCAAAATCCCTTGATTTGAACTGTGACTTCTTTTTCTGGAGTTTTTAAACCAGTCTGACAGACATCACACATTGAAAGAAGCCATGCAAAAAACAGAATCTGGGATTCCTCAGGCAATTCTACGCAGCTTTAAACACAACTTTCAAAGCCATCTTCAGGAATGTGTTCGCAGCGATTTTCAAAAGATGAAAACTTCTGTTTAATGACAAACTCCTGCCAAGACGTGGGTGCAAAGACCTGCAATGCTATGTTTCTAAAATGCTTTGAGCTGTAATACAGCATATATTAAATTCGGTTCCTCGTATTTATTATTATTATTATTATTATTTACGTTGAAAAATCATCAGATTTCCCTGCCGCACCCTGTATAGTCCCTAGATTATTCCAATGGCTCCTTAAAATAGACAAAAGTATTAAACAAGGAAACATGTGTATCAAATAGCTTGAGTCAAATGGAGAGTCAAGGAGAAGAACCATGGAAATCTAAAATATTTGAGCTGACAAAACTCATTTTGAAGTTGAAACTCTTTACTATTTGAACTTTTTCAAAGAAAATATCTACAAACATCGTTCCCTTTTGCAATCTCCCTCATTGCTTTAGATTTCCAATATGCATTAATTACCTTACAGACAAACTTACAATATGCACCACAATCGGACGAATTTTGTTCACACAAAAGTAAATAATGGTTACTATTCGTTCCTGTTAGTTCCTTCTCGTGGTAAAGTGCATCAATGTACGAGTATTTGAAGATAGCATTAACTGCCTGGCTAAATAATGAAGCCTTTTGACTCATCACTTATAGGCTATCAGATGTTCGCAGTAGTGATGGTGGCGAAATTGAACATATGAAGAAACTGTGCATACCTATTTATATATTATACTTCTATCTTCCTGTACAGTTTTAACTCGTTTTTGAAATTTGATTTAGAATTTCTCTCTTCAGCCGTATGGCACATAAAGTACCAAATTAATAAAAAAAATAAATAAATAAATAAAATAAACATCTTCGACTCCTACTTCTCTACGAATTCACTCGAAGGAACGGTTCAAATCTCGATATATAAATGCCACATGCACTCAATGAAAGACACAAAATCTTAGCGCACCAATGTCGCCACCAGTTTGCTCGCTAGCGCTTCTTCAACAACATAACACTCGCCTACATGTCATTAATCTTGACCAAAACCGCTATTCAAGAGATCGGTTGAGAAATTCTACCGCGCTCCCGGTATTTTCTGATTTAGCGCCATGAAAAATATAATCATCCTTTCCAGTCGCTATTTAAAAATCTGCGAAGTGTGTTATTTAACGACAATATAGATCTGAAAAACGAAACTCGATGAATTCTTCAATTCAAGACTACGTAATTTCTATCTTCGAGGTATTGACATGGTCTCGAATACTAGAGAAGCAAGAAGTCGTGAAGATTGAAGGAGAATACATTACGTCTGTTTGATTAAAAGTTAAACATCCGAATGAACTTACGTGAGAATCCGATGAGAAATCAAAAATATAAATTGAAAAACAGATTTATTCCAATTAAGCATTTTAAATGATTATTGAAGTTGAAATGAAATGAAATCTGTCAGTTTTACGTCCCACGATTATGCCGGTTAGGCTAAAGGGGACGGTGATGATGAGAAATGAATGAAATGACGAAAGTGGGAGAACCCCGAAAAAACCCACGAGCACGGTGTTTGTCCACCACAAAGTCCACGCGGCGCGAGCTGGGATCAAACCAGGGACCCCAAGCACCGGAGGTGTACGCTCTACCACTGAGCCACCACGTCCCCTTAATTAGTGAAGTTGATAAACAGAATTGTATTTCAGCTCATAAATAGTTCAAAGTAAACCTAATTTGAAGCAGGGCTTTTGTAATTTTCCTTTTCTTCATAAGAAAAAAATTACAGTATTTTAAAGTTGATATTATAGTAATATGCATACCTCGTTTGAAACCTGAATGTGTGATTGTCTGAATCTGGGAGTACGATTTTCCGCGACAGGTGCTGTTCTGATGCACTGAAGGAGCAATATTTTTTATCCTAATAGTACAGTATTACGACATTAATCTTTTAGCTTAGAAAAATTTCTAGTTTTCTGTCTCACCATTATGCCCTTTAAAGTAAACGGATAATTAATGAAAATAAATTGTCACGAAACAAAAAGTGGCATAAGAACGTGGAAGGAAACAGGGAACCCTGAGAAAACAAGCGGACACGATGTTGTCTACAACAAATTCACTTGGCCTGAGATCAAACCGGAGGACTCTAGCATCAGAGATGAGTGCTCTGCGACTGAGCCACTCTGGCACCTTTCTCAGAATAATTAATAATAGCTTGAGAAAACGAATAGTTGTCTTTAATTTGATGGAATTCAAATACTTTATTATTTATTTATTATTTACAAACAATGAAGTTATTTGAATATATCATAAACTGGTACGACACGATCACAGCAAATTGCACAGTGCTTCGGTACATCGCTCACTTCTTGTGTGTAGGATCCGACTCGAGGTAAGGCCATGTAAGTTTGTGGTGACCAACATGATGTATTTGAATGGTGTCCTCCCATCTTGCCTAATCCCATCTCGCCTAAAATGGCAGTAAGATGCAAGAAGGAAATTTCTGCACTAAAGAGGGAATTCCTGTACTAGCATTTTAACCACCAACACTAAGAAATAGTGAAATCATACCCACATTTCAGAAAAGAAATACTCTATGTATTACTTTTTCGTACATAAGAAAATCAATAACCCAGTTTCAGTAAATTTCAATCAATATTGGAAATCTCTGTTATCTATTCTGTTAACTTCCCACCGCGTATACTCTGAAAGTAAGTCACAGCCATGTTTAGAACAATCTGCTACGCTCATATAAATTTTATCAGAAGCACAATTCATTAAAAGTATACAGGATGTTTCGAAACAACACCGACAATGTTGGGAAGCTGATTCCTGACACTAAGATAAGATAAAAATATAGACCAACCTGAGTGCACAAACAGGGGCGTCATTTAGGGGGGCAAGGAGGGGCAAATGCCCCGCTGAGTTTGAGATTTATATAGATTTTATCAATAGAATAGTAGTAAATCAGTGAAAAACGCGAAATTTTACTTATATCAAGGAGCCTTGCCCCCTCAACCACGCAAAATATGAAATCACGCTCCTGGTCACAAATGCTTCCTTTTGCCACTATGACCAGCCGAAAATCTGTTGGAAAAATTTAAAACCAGCCATAACTCGAGAACAAAATTTCGAATCGAACTCTAGTAAAAGGAAAAGTTCATTCTTTCTAGTCGTAGATTCAATTAATGCACATTTCGATGTGGTGCAATAACGAACAAAAATCTTTCTACAATGTCCAAGTTAGAAGAACGCTTTTAGAATTCATAAAGGGAAGAGATACACATATTTGATTAACCTAGTTTGCCTTAGAGCACAAAAAAAAAAATCCGAGAGGGAACTGCCCTTCCGATAGACATATTCCCTGAGTGTATGACTTATCCTTTTTGGAAAATACTGACATATGTATGTTGCATGAGAGAGCGCAGCTTTTGTAAATGTAATTATTAAGAATGCATTGTGCTTTATAACCAATCCATTACTTTAATCTCTCTCCCATCTTTCTTCCTTTTTTCTTTTTCTTTCATTTTTTAAAATTTTAGAATACATCCTTAATGTGTTTACATTCCTTACCTAATTCACTATTGAGCTTACTATCATATGAACTTCTAACTTTATTATATAACTTTATTATGTTACCTGATTGTATTTTTAATCTTACTCCATAAGTTTTCCTAGTAGAAGTTTCATATACACATTTCGTTTGCGACGCCCTTCCACTCTCTATGCCCTAATATGTCTGCGATGCCTCGAATTATGTAAAAAATTAAGAATCAGTGAAACACCAGAGGGGAATATGAGGACTAACGTCCGTCCCCGGTGACGACGCCTGCACCCCGCAAATTGTATTATGATATAGGTGAAGTAATATAAAATTATCCTTTTCGTATACAACAATTTGCTGTCTCCCAATTTTTTCTGTCTCTCCGCTTACCCCCATCTAATTAGAAAAAAACTTGCGTCGCGACTGTTAAGAATCTTTCAGTGAGTTTCTGTATCACTTTCAACGGAATTTAAAATAGTTTTCACTAAATATTTTATAGGTTAAGAAATAGTTACTCAATGAAGCAATCGATGCAATTTAGTTCACTATTGTTGACTACGTAGGTCTTGTAGAAATGACCTTGAAACGCCTATTTAATCGTAAGATGAAATATCCTAATATGAAAGGTGCTCAATACTTAGCCTCACATATTAATGTCTAGACTTTATCAAATATGAATTGAAGTGACCTGTGCTATTTTTTTGGCGCACTAGCCTGCCACTACGTTTTTTTTTTTTTTTTTTCACGTGGTTATGAGCCTCTTAACTCAGTCATTGTAGAATTATTTACCCCGTTCCTCCATCAATAGAGAATTGTCTGAACTATTTATTATCCATAATACAACTAATAATGCTAAAAGACTCACAAATCGAATTTAGTTCGTACCGTTAGCATTTCTTGCAATCAACCTACAACTGTAGTTCTGAGCCTTTCGAAAATTATGAGCCCGATACACTCCTTATTCCTTACAAATAATAGCAACAGTAATACAACATATTAAAAACTATCTTAACGGTGACCCATTAGCAAACTGTAAGCAACCTCTGAAAAATGAAATGAAATATTTCAGTTAAACGATCCATGACTATGCTCTTTAGGCTAAGGGAAACATGATTAAGGCAAGTGAATGATGATGGAAGATATGGTAGAATAACAATGTGAAAAGAAATGGAGTATCCCGAGAAAACCCACAGACACGACACGATGGAGTCCACCACAAAGTTACTTGGCTGGGGATCGAATAAGGGACACCACTTACAAGAGGCAAGCTGTTTACCACTGAATCACCGTGCCCCCCATTCCTGAGAGACATGGGCAACCAGTTAAATATAACTGACGTAGAAAAAGCGTACTTGCCGTTTCCGAATAAAGGAAACTCTACGAATTCCACATTCTGACCGTTTGTACATCTTGTATATTCGTTTATCACACACAATATTTACTAGACAGATACACCTGTCAGAATCATAGTGCTGCCTCCAAAATAGGGACACAGTAGCTTAGTGATAGAACGCTTACTTTTGCTGCGGAATGAACCTCATTCGATCCCAGACTATAAACGTTCGCGGTGGATACCATCGTACCCGTGAGTTTTCTTGGAATTATCCTGTTTTCTTCTACATCCTCATTTCACGAATTATTTCCCAATAATTAGCTTCCATTTGTTATCTGTCTTGGATCGGATTTGAGTTCAGCACCTTTTCGCTAGAAAGTTAAATGAGACATGGAGGTAAGGATTAACGTGAGATCAGATCCGCTTGCGCTCTCGCCGGGAATCAGAGCCGGGTCTCCTATGCCAAAGTCTCGTACGCTACCCACATAGCCATGAGTGATCTCTCTGCCTTCATTAGCCTAAAATACAATATATTAAAACATCATGGATTTCATATAATTTCAGTTCTTCCTCAATAGCCAATTCTGTACTGAAACAACGTAGATCAATCAAATATGTGTATCTCCCCTTTTTCGAATTCTAACGATATTCCTGTGACTTGGACCACATTCTAATACTTTTGTTAGTTGAAATATCGTATTTAATTGTAGTTAATTTGCCTCAGTCAACATTTGATAAAATATTCCAGGAATTCTTCAATTTCGTTAGGGTGGCCCTTGTGCCGCCCCTGTACCACATCGAGTTGTGCATTAATGGAAGCTACGGATAAAAATAATAAACATTCTCTTTCCCCCGACTTCGATCCGACATTTTGTTCTCGAGTTATGGCTTCTTTTTGCATTTTCCCGACAGATTTTCGGTTGGTCATAGTGCTGAAACAAATCATTTGTGCACTCAGTTTGGTCTATACTTTTTGTCTTATCTTGGTGTCACCAATCAGCTCGCAAACTTTGTCGGTGTTGTTTAGAAATTCACTGTATATTTCCATTCTTTTTCTGATCAGCTCTTGTCTGCCAATCACCTTCCAGTATTCCCAGAACAAACCAAAATTGAACTAAATTCACTAAATCGCCTTCCGCCCTGTGCTTTCTTGTTATGTAGTACTTAGACCCTATTATATATTTATATTGTAGTTGACAGAGATAGCCAATATTGATTGAAATATCTGGTTAAAATGCTAGTAGAAGAATTCCCTCTTTAGTGTAAAAGTTCCCTCCTTGCATCATACCGCCTGGCTGACATTCTTATCTTGGAGAAATCAGTGGCTGATAAATCGTTAGGTGAGGTGGGATTAGGCGAGATGGCATGGAATCATTTGAATTTTCACGGGATTTTCTTGTTTCTGTTCACATTCTCAGTCTACTAATTACTGCATAATCATTCACTTCTTATTTACGTTCATCATTTCCTCTTTGAGCTTACTACAAGGGCATAACTTATGAGATTTTTAAAATAAAGACTTCACCTCATATTACTATCAAGCCCACACATCAATTACATATCTAAAACATATCCAAAAATAGTACACAGTAAGAATAATACAGCGCAGAGCATCTTTGAAATTTTCAATTCCCAGTTACAATCAAAGCATAGGCCTATTTCACAAAACTCAATATCTGCATAATTTCCTGACATCCACTTTTAGCTACATATCAACCTGGATACTATTATGAAAGCATATATATCAGAATATGTTATGAAATTATACAAAAGACAGCTCTTTAACCTGAAAAATAAAACCAAAGAAATTGAACAAAAATTCATTTTTTTGTACAGTCCGCAGCAAAAAACCTGCAACATGAGCATGTAAATTTGTTGTGAAACGACAAAGTCTTTTGCTCCGAAATAAGTTTGCAGATGAGGACGCCGAGGTTTCTCCTGGCGTGATTCATGCCACTTAGACGTTATGTTGATTCCTTGCGCTGTTAGCTGTAGTTTCACAATAAATTTACATGCTCATGTTGCAGGTTTTTTGCTGCGGACTATACATTATTGCTACCAGAAATTTCTAAAAACGTGATTGTATCAAACCTGCTATTAAAACAAGCTAAATAATAAATGGACAAAATTACCAATGACAATCATTACCGCCTATAAGAAAAAAATGTCATTACCACCCATAAACTTAGAGCATATTAAACATTAAACTTTTATACGCAATTGTAATATAGGAGAGCGCTGAGCTTACTAAATTCATGTAATTAAAAACAAAAATAACCTTCTTGAACAGGAAGACATTAAATTTTTCTCCCCTTCAAAGTCAGTTCAAATAAATCTTCTTCTAAAAAGGAAGATGCTCTTCTTAAAACTCCTACCCTTAGCAATATTTTTCTCCCCCACTACTGCTGATGCTGTGTGGCGGCGGCCATGATATAGATTTTTTTCTGTACTGCTGTCTGATTGGAGGGGTAGAAAGAAAAGGGGAGATTTTTGCCAAAAGAGAGGGAAGGTGGGAGTACAGAAAGAATTCACTTCTTTAAATTTCATGTCATTCAATTTTCGCGAAAAGGCCTTTTTTACTTCCTTATTTCATTTATTTAGAGACTTAAAACCACGAAAGTATTTTCCTACAGTTGTTAGTCATGTGTTGTTTACATCTCAACATAAAGTACTTTTCAATGGCACTTAGCATTTACATCGTATACACAGTGACAGCCCGAATAAACAAGAGCAAAAGAAAACTGATGAAAAATGAGAGCTCGATGCCTTGAAGAACACAATGTATATAAAAGCACCTATTGACCCATTGGCGTCTTTCTCTCTTTCTCTCTCAGCGTCTATTAGCGTCGAGAGGATGCGCGCGCATTCAACGAATAAAAGTGTCCGCTCCGGTCCACTCGCTCAACTGAAAAATTATAAAAGAGAAAACCCGTGAAATACAATTCTTCACATGGCACGCTTTTGTTACTTATATTTCTTTCTCTGTCCATGTTAGAAAAAAAAAACTCAGAATACATTTAAAACATGTACAAAAAGTTTTTTTTTTCTGATTTTCAAACACTGCACTAATTGTTCCTTTCAAAAGATATATTTATTTCATCGTCAAGATTTTGTCTTCGGAAGTGAGTTATTTCAGTTATTAAATCTGTCTTACTGTTACAGAACATACAATGTAGAAAGCACACTCTTTATTTGATTGTCATTTTTCTAAATGACATGACAACAAAAACTTGATTTGTAACGATCACTATATTAACACTTCAGGTGTTCCGCAAACAGGTCAAGGAAGTTTTTATCCTGCTCTTCAAAAGGTTTTTTCAAAAGCATTGGTTCTTTTAACTTCTAATATTTTTGCAAAAGTCATATTTGAAAACCATATGTTGTCGCTGATAACCTATTACATTTTCTTCTTGACTAGAACCAGAGTCTAATATGAATAACATATAGTTATTCTCCTCTCAGTTAGTCGTTTTGATTAGTCGTAAATTTATATTAGAGATGATACTGAAACTTCTAACTTATAAACGTACTTTCTGCCTTTTATATAATCTAATTTGTAAAGAAAAAAATAGAAAGTACCGAGATTACACTTATTCGATTATTTTTTGTTAATAGTGCCAAACTAGTTCCAAAATCTACTTAAATGGCCCAATTAAAAATAATACACCTGCAATCTTTGGATCAAATCATTTAGTGCATTGTAAGAATATGATTAGACTTATATGAATTCTGTATTGTTAAGATGATAGATTTTTAGTTTATACTATGAAATCCTTATAGTTTGTTTCTTTTTAAAAAGAATCAAAGACGTATTATATATAAGAACATGGTACCCAATACCTTATTCAGTAAAATACCTATTGATAAACGTTGAATCGTTGTAATCTGATAAATACTTTTAAAACAGTGTGGAATCAAATAGATAACTTTATTTAAACACACACACACGTACATACAAACAACATACATACATACATAAGGACATATGCTATTAGAGCAATACCACGAACAAACCTCGTAACATCTATCCAATATTAATATGAAAACTATGCAATCAATTGTCGCAAAGAACTGAGTCTTTTGCGCACAAAATGGTGTTAGGGTTCCAAATCTCACGGTATGTGAGTCGTAGCATATCAAGCCTAACGTCATGCAATTAATAGCAAACCGTTGAAGCTAGTATATGAGTAAAAACTGTTGGAATTCTTGAAATTAGTCATAAGGTATTCATGGAATTCATGGAATCAGACATGAAGATGAGTGAAACTTCCGCAAAAATGTACATTTTACAATTTTATTTCGATAAAGATGCAAGTGCTGTGCAGGCTCGTAAAGAAATCTTTGCTGTTTATGAACAAGATACATTATCAAAAAAAAAACAACCAAAAAAATTACTCAGTTGGTTTCGTTCTAGTAATTTTGTTGTGCAAGATCCTTGCAATAGGCGACCAACCACTCCAAAAGTGGATTATATTCTGGAAAAATCGAGTAAGACCAGCAATCGAGTAAGACCACCATGTAAGCAATCACGACATCACCAATGATCTAAACATCCATCTCCAAGCCATTTGTAGAAGAAAACTGTAAAAAGAACCTCGATGTTTGGGCGCCACAAGATCTGGTTCGAAAATTTCCTCGACCAAATTTCTATCTTTGAATCTCTATTGAAACGAAACAAACTTGAACCATTACTGAAGCGGTTGATCATGAATGATAAAAAGTGGATAACCTGTGAAAACAGTGTGCAAAAAGGAGACGCTCAACAGTCTATGGCAAAATCCACACTGATGCCGAGAGAAGTTATGCTGTGCATTTGGTGGCTTGGAAGGATATCGTGTGTCATGAGCTGCTACTGCAGGGCAAAACGATAAACTTAGACCTGTACTGTAGACAACTAGCGCGAATACACCTAGCAATTCAAATACACCAAGGAATCAAAAGAAATGACCGGAACTGGCCAACAAAAATGGTGTCGTATACCACGCAGACAACATCACACCGCATACATCTTTACTGACCAGCCAGATATTGAAAGAACTTATGTGGGAGATTTTATATTTGCGCCGTATATATAGCCTCGCACCGTCTGACCACCATTTGTCTCGATCTCTGCAGATCTCTCTGGATGGTGTTAAGTTAGTTTCAAAAGAGGCTTGTAGAAACCATATCGTCGCTGCGCCTCGAAAAATCACTATGTGCTAAAACCATAACTTTTCAGGAGAAGCGAAAAACATTCCGAACTTAAAATTTTGCCAAATATACACGCAAACACTTGAAAAATGTAATAATATTGGTTCTACAAATATTATGCAGTGGATATTGTTGTAGCTTGCTTCAACAATATTATATTACTATTTTTGTGTTTAAGTAGCACCTTTTGCGCCTTTATAAGCACATAGAGGATTTGTATACATTAATCAATACGTACGTGATGAGAATCTTAAGCCATAATTTCAGTCTATAATTTTTCATTGTTGTGACGAAACAATTGAATATTCACCTGTCACATTATAAGTTACGCTGTCTGACAGCTTTCAGGTTTATTTGCACGGCATAACTCATTTTCGGCAAAAATGTCACATAGTGGTTCTTCGAGGCGTAGCGCCGATATGTCAGATCTTGTGACAGTCGTTCTATAGCGACAGTATTATGGTTTTGCCGGAAAGTAGGGATGCGCACGAGACAAGACTTGAGACTGTCTCGTCTCGAAAATGCGCTGTAAAAGTGATGTCTCGACTCGAAAAATGTATTCTTCTCTATTGGAATAGCTGTGTCTCGACTCGAATTTTGTCAAGAAAATTCTGTCTCGACTCGTCTCGTGCGCATCCCTACCGGAAAGATGGCAGAAGGTCATCGAAGAAAACGATACATAAAGGGTTTCACAATATTATTTGCAAATAGTAATGAATGCATTCTCAATTTTGACCTCCAAACCGTCAATATTTTTTTTTTTTTTAGATAACCTGATACTATGTTCTTTTTAAGATAATCTGATATTATACACATCATATCATACATATCAAACATGTTTATATTATTGCATTTATGAAAAGAAATATGAATAAATAAACAAGAACTTTACGTACATAAATTATCGATCCGAAGCCATATGTTTATTGCGGACAATATTTCTAGCTCTTGTAACTTAAAGGGGAAAAAGCAATAAAACAACACTCTTCGAAAAAGGAACTAAATCCAAAAACATAGGTTATATTATTATCTTTATTTTAACAAAGCTATATCTGATGGCAAATATATTTTACTGTTGTTAATCTCTTGTAACCTAAAGATTTTCAACACATCTTTGTGTTTCACCGCACGAATAATATTAATTTGAATATTCACTACATAATTCGATTGCACTTTATTAGTGATGATATGAAGTATGAATGTGAAATAAAAGCAAAGATAGGAATGGCGGAAGAAGCCTTTAGGAGGAACAAAATACTATTTTGTTGAGAAAAAGACTCATAAAGTGTTTCTATTGGAGTATTGTGCTGTAAAGGGGTCAGAAACATTAATATTACGCAAAATGATGGAAAACGACTGGAAGCTTTCGAAATGTGGATGTGGAGAAGAATGGGGAAAATTACCTGGTCGAGCGGAAAACGAATGAGAGAGTGTTAGAAATGGTGAGGAAAAAAAACAATTTTAGATATTATTACGAAGAGGAAGATACACTAGTTGGGACATTGGATAACAAGAAACTATATCATGAGGGACGTTTTAGAGGGTATGGTGGCAGTAAAGAGACGGTGAGGGCGAAGACGAAGAGGTTAGCGGAAAACTGTGGAGCATGGAAACTAGGGATGGGCACGAGCGAGTTCGAGAGAGTTTTCTTTAAAACTCGACTCGACTCGAAACAGTCATCTTTGAGCTCGACTCGAGAACTCAGCTCGAAAAATTTCCTCCAACTCGACTCGAATTCGGGTCGTGTTTCGAGTCGAGTCGAGCCAAAACGAGCTAATTCGAGCTAAATCCTATGTGTAGTTCCACGTACTCTCTCCAAGTATCCTACATAGACAATATAATTATCGATGATACTACTACTACTACTACTAAACTTTATTATTATTATTATTATTATTATTATTATTATTATTATTATTATTATTATTATTATTATTATTATTATTATTATTATTACTATTATTATTATTATTATTATTATTATTATTATTATTATTATTATTATTATTATTATTATTATTATTATTATTATTATTATTATTATTATAACAACAACACCGTGTATAACCATGAAAGGTAGGCGGTTTTTATCTGAATACTGAAAACTAATTGATTGTCGATCTCGGTCGTTCGAGCCATCGAATCAGTTGAGCTGCGTCGAACAGAGCCGATGAACTTGTCTCAATGGAGGTGGCTCGAGCCGATGGCTCATATAAGCCGAGTCGGTGGCTCATTCCAACCAAGTAGGATCGAGCCATCGGCTCAATTGATCCGAGTTGATGGTTTGTCCCAAGCGAGCCGATGGTTCATCCCAATCGAGCCGGCTAGAGCAGTTCGCCCCGTTGAACCGAGCCGTGCCGCTTGACATTACTACCCTGGTTGGGCCCAAAAATTCGACCTGCAAGTCTCAGTCTTGATGGTAAGAACTACATTGGTATATACTTGTATTAGTGCTCACGATATTTGAGGCTGTCTCATAAAAATGTATTGTCATCTCGTTATCTAGACGAGACGAGACACATTAAAAGTACCCCACACGATGCAATAAAAGTACGAGACGAGATGCACCCTTGTTGTGAGCAACACTAAAAGTATTCGACATTACTGCTTACATTTCTCATGGTTTTCGCTTTCCAGTCTAATCAGACCATTATTTCAAAACGAGTTAAAACGAACTGAACGAGCGAGCCATTTAACTCAATTCGACTCGACTCGAAACTCGACCTCAAAACAGTGACTCGACTCGAGTCGAATTCAACTCGAGTTTCGCGAGTTTTAGCTCGACTTGTGCCAATTCCTAATGGAAAGTTCTCAATTGTAGCAAGTGACCTACGAGATGATGATGATGATATTATCATTATCATTATTATTATTATTATTATTATTATTATTATTATTATTATTATTATTATTATTATTATTATTATTATTATTATTATTAAAATTTACAGCTCTTACTTTATTCTAAAGTTGTCGTTTGTCGTGTCCGAGTAAAGTTGTTGC
The DNA here is from genome assembly GCF_964235325.1 of Thermobia domestica. Classification (NCBI taxonomy): domain Eukaryota; kingdom Metazoa; phylum Arthropoda; class Insecta; order Zygentoma; family Lepismatidae; genus Thermobia; species Thermobia domestica. The sequence goes on along the minus strand of NC_137468.1, from coordinate 115,108,465 downwards.
CGGTAAACTTCCAATAGTCTAACATGGGTGAGCTTCATTTAAGAGTAAACCTTATGGTTATTGTATAGTATTAGAAGACTTACGTAAAACAATGAATGGAACGATGGATCTGAATGGCAAAAATATAACTACCAAATTTCTCAATGCTGATTTACTTCTTATTTTATAAGTAGTAAACAATACTATAATGGCATTTAAAATTTGTCTTCGTTTACAGTGGTAAGAGATTGCTTGTTTTAATAAAGGCTATATCTTCACAAACGAACAAAATTTCACCACCATATATATTTTATTTCCTTAGATTTATGTTACAGTGAGTTAATATGGGAATTCTAATACTATAATATGTAACGTATGGACATGTAATTATCGTGTCAAAAAGGCAAATTACCCTTTGGTTGTAATATTTTAATCTTATTTTTTACATTGTTACATCATTTACAAGGATTTCACATATGTAATGCTCATCTTTGGTTTCCTTACTAGTTCCAATTGCCAAGATATAATAACAGAAAAGAAGGAGAATTTCAATAGAAGACACTAATGATTCAGAAATCTCCATAGCATTATAGAAAACAGAAGTCTGATTTTTTTTCCCTTCGTATACTTGGCTATGTCCAACAACTAAAGTAGTTCCAGGCGCTTACGAAAATCACATTATGTATTCTCTAGGGTTTAATCATGCACTCGTAGCCCCTTGCAACAATTAACTATACTCTTGCAACGGAAAGCTTTCGTAGGAATAGGGAATGGTGATGGTAAGAGGGGCAAAAGAAGAGGGAAAAGACCAAGGGCGGAGTGAGAGGGTGAAGGAATAAGATTTTTTCCTTTTCTGCATACGAGGAAAACTAGGAACCTCGGGCGCTGCTCCCGAATACCCAAACCCTTTTATAAAAGAGTATTTGCTCCTCGAAGCTTATTGCGAAGTACAGAAGGAACGTCGACCAAGCAAACTATCTTCAGCATACTAATGACCCATTCTTGATGCACCCTCTTTTTCCTTTTAAGCCGTTTCCTAATTTCGATTCTCCCTACCACAATAACGAAATATATATTTATACAGAATACAACACAGAATGGAAGAGTTGTCTTTTTTTACATTCTTTTGACCTCTTTCTCTCTCTCTCTCTCTCTCTCTCTCTCTCTCTCTCTCTCTCTCTCTCTCTCGTTCACTATATGTTCCTCTATTCTTTACGGGTGGACAAAGAATGGACGTCGATACTACCAGTTTTAAGCATGCGCCTCGGCAATTTTAATTTTGTTTCTTGTCCTTTTCTCTCTTTATTACTATGTGTTTTATTTCAGTTTTCGGTATCCTTTTGCTTTCCTTCTTTTTTGTATTGTTTGCAATTCTCCAGTCTTTTTTATCATTGCTCCTCCTTCTTCGCTCTTCCTCAGCCTGCTTCACATCTTGCCTGTTCACAATCTCCCCACAACTGCACGCAAATTCATAACGAATTTTCGTCGAAAAAGGCTATCTTAACCAAAGAAACCCATTGGATCTATTATTCATGCTTTACAATGAGATTGTGTTGTTTCTTTTCTTATAGTTTGCTTTATCCGTGTGTACTTTATTTTTACCGCTTACTATTCAGAAATATCACAAATGAAATAAAGAATACATTGTAGTTTTAATTATACACATCGCTATATTCTTTCATTGAATTATTACTTTGTGAATTTCTTCCCAGGCTAAATTCACTTGATTCCACGAAAATAATATGTTATTCAATATTTTCTAAGAGACACACTTGACAAGAATCGTACTCATATTAGACCCTATTTATTATGTGAATAAGTAATGTTATAATATGACAGTTGCGACCGTGTTGTCGGTAAGGTGTTAATTTCGGTAACTGAATGGTCCGGGTACAATCTTCGGTGAGCGAAGGAAATTGTTTTCATTCTACGCACATTCCAATCCTGGTCTGAGATTAATCCATTCTTTAAAATGAGTATCTACGCAAGTAAGGGGACTAAGCCGTGATGATTACATCATCTCCGTGAGTGTCGAAATTGACAAAGTGTGGGTCGTCCAGAAAGGAAAGAGGGTCAACCTTTGCTTTAATGTTATAATATGCAGTTTACGTTAAATATAGAGGTGCCAAACAGACACATTAGGAGCCTTGCATGGATTGTTGTTTGTTTCTTGAAGCTTAACGTCCCATTTCAGTCCCTAGATTATATGAGACGTGGATTCAGTTTAGTAGATCCACGTTTAAGGTGGAATCCGAACTATCGTAATGCTTTCATTTAATGCTCATCCATCGGGGATCGAGCCCGAAACCCCGTGCACCAAGAGCTTTGCGTGGAGGACGTGGGTCTAGCTCTCAGAATTGATCAGAAACCATATCACTTTGAAGAACAAACAGGAGAAGAATACTGAGCATACCATAAATATCAGAAAGGAGAAATAACATAAGTAAACATGATAGAGAAAAGAAGGAATAGCATTTATTTCTAATTTAATTGGTCATTCGGATTAGATCTGAAAGGAAAGATAAAGAAAATAGCTGATTTAGGAAAGAAAATAAGAAGTGTGTGTCTAATATAAAAAAGGACGACCAAATTAAGGATCTTCCTTCAGTCTCATCAGAAAAATGCTAAATGGTTTCTGCATATTGGGCAATGAAAACCAGTGAATTTAGGCTAAAGATTCTAGCCAAATTATTTGCAAATATTTCTTCCCACCTTTCACTTACTCTGATTCCTAGTGTAAAATTTTCCACACTTCCGTAAAGAAATAAATCTAATACTATGGATTAGGAAACACGAAGGTTTATTCTCACAGAAACAAAACAAGAAGTCAATAAATCTCATTTTGCATCAAGTCAAACCTTGATGTTAAGTCCCATATTAAGTCCTAAGACCCATCTTGATATTAAGTTTGTTCGAAAAATCACTCAATTTACCACATTACCTGACAAAGTTATTCAGCGCTTTCCTGTATTTATGGCACATTTTAAAATATAAATACTTCGAAAGTAAAAAAATTGCCAGCCACTATAAAGTAGGGGTTCAAGTTTTATACGGCACTAATCTCTCTTATTTTGCGTCTGTTTGTTTAAAATTTAGAAAATACTAATAATTTTTGTGCTGGCGTAAACTATGCACCATTATATTTTAACTCTTGACTACTTAACATTCAAAAAACTGATCAAAAACAGTTTTCAGGTAGGTTTCTACTTTTTTTCTTGCTTTTAAGAATAGCTTTGTGAATTTACAGTGTGCCGTGTAAAATGAGCATTCACACTTCAGTTTCGATACACGATCTGGGTGGACTCTCTACTTCTTTTCAGTAGTGAGCAAGGAAATTATTCTGCTTACTCTACTGATAAAGAGTTTGCTATTAACATAGACAATCAACTTCTCGTAAAGAAGACTTCGTATCACTAAAATCTTTTGAAAATACGGGAAAAGTTGGCAACTAGACGACTAAGTTGTTCCAAGTCAAAGCAACTTTTGGACAACCCACTTCTCTCTTCGTTCACCTTTATCACCTACTCTTCGTACACTTCCTTATAAGATCTTTCCTTTCTCTCTTACACATTTTTTCTCGGTCTCTTCTCTAAGTTTTCTATCAACCGCACCCCTTCTTTCTTCTCATCACTCTGGGTGGCAGGGAGGATGCTTAGTCTGAAACAGAGAAGAGGGCTAGTTTTCTTAACACCTATGCTGTCCCGTTCTTCACACTGTACCTTAACTTCCTCTATACATCTTATATCGTTGAGCTGAAGAGAAAATCAACGGCTTTGGAACGCTAGAGAACGCTTCATGACAATTAGCCCCCTTAATTCGTTACTGGGATGGGGGAAAGGGGTGAGGCGGGGCTACTCCCCTCTCCTTAAAGTTTTTCTCCTAAATGAGACTGAAGTATAGAGTTTCCAACACCTCCAGGAGGCTGTCGGGATTAATTAAAGCGAAGAGCGAATAATTAGAAGAGCCTTTGTAACATTTTACTGCTGCAACGTTTTCAGTTTGAAATTTCAACCCACCCATTCCCTCCTCCCGATTCGCCATACCACCCTTCCTTCAAGTATCTTCGCATCTTGTCAGTTTATTTCGCTCACATACGCCAACTGAGTATAGGAAAAAAAGTGAGAAATATTTTCAAAAAGGGGTAAATTGTGTTTTATCTCTTCCTTCTTGTTACACGCTCACACAAACATTCAAACTTAGTGTCAAATTCTTTTTTTCTTTTTTTTTTTTTTTAATCATATTGGCATTGTTATTAGTTTGAAAGGAGCATAAGATCTCATTAAGAAGACAAAGAAAGTGCACCAAACTTCCGAAGAATGAAACTTAACAGAATTCTCAAGAAAGTGACAATATATGTAAAGTACACTGAGATTGAGGCATTAAATGCATGGTACATGAAGCACGCAGAACAAGTTGTAACATAGATCTTTCTGTGAACTTTGCTAAAATTGTATTAGTACATAATTCTCAAAATGACCACCACGATATCTCACGTGCTACTGCTTTCAAATTCTACAATCTTAGGTCTATTAGTGTACGAGGGGGGAGGGGAGTCCAAATTAGATATATACCAAACCATAGACCTCATTTAGCTGAATGGATGTATCTAAATGCGTAGTTTTCGAGAAAACTATTCTTTTAAACATCGAAATCAGAAGTATAGTAAATTTCTACCACTTTTTGGTTTTAGTTGAGATATTAGAGTAAAGATATAATATATTCTTGAGACGTTTAATTGGTTGTAGAAGTGTGTGTTTCTCACGAGAGAGACATAAGATTGGTAGTGTCCTTTTCTACAGGATAATTAGTAGGAAGTTTCAGCTTCAGAACGTTATCCGGCTTTGGACCGTGATAGAGTGAGAATTGGCAAGCGTAAAGATCAGTTCGTAAATCGCGTCGGGGGTAAAGATATAGCGTTTAGCGAATGCAGGCTACGTGATCAAATTGTGCGACTAATTTTAAAAAATGGGTGTTGAGACATGCCATATGATTAAGAAAAACTTTGGGAAAGAAGCCATGTCGCAAGTATTAGAGTGGCACAAGATATTCCAAGAAGATCAAGTGAATATCGAGAATAATCAGTACGTTGGACGTCCGTCAACAACATAAAACTAATGAAAACGTGGAAAAAACGAGAGAGATGTTGAACTTGGGTAGATGTCTCAGTGTCAGAATGATAGTACATGCATCCAATCTCGATTCGTGTACGGAAATTCCTCGCAAATCACAGCATGGCAACACTGTCTCACCCACCGTAGAGCTCGGACTTATCATCGCAGGATCTTTTTCTTTCTTTGTATGTTTGTTTCCAAGAATCAAGAGGACTTTCAAGATACACAACTTTGAAATAGTGGAAGAGCTCAAAGTGGCTTCAACGCGCTATTTGAAGGAAGTTCCCATTGCCGAATTCCAGAAGGGGTACCGACAGTGGAAGCAAAGCTGGAAAACCACGTGTCGATCCAGAAGAGTGCTATTTGAAGAATTTTAGTAGTTTGTGTTTTGATCTGTATAAATCCTCTTTTCTGATTCTCTTTCTCAATACTTTTGGGATAGACCATGAATTATTATTTTTACTTTACAGCGACCAACATTAAAACTAGAAGTGGCTTATTTCTGCCACTTCCAGTTTAAATAGACGGTTAAGAAAGAATATGGTGCCTATTCTTAGAACGCTAAATCGATTTAAAACAAATACTTCTCGCTATCTGTTACCGTTTTTGTTCTACGTAATTGAAACCAGAAGTTGTAGTTAATTTCTATCACTCTCGGTTTTAGTAGAGTTAAGGATGGAAGCGAAATGTATTTATGGGGTGCTTAATCAGTTGTAGGATACCGTTTCTCGCTATCTATTACCGATTTTGCTTTGTACTGAAAACCAGAAATGGTTGATTTCTACAATTTCCGTTAGATGAATTACCTTTATCAACGAACTTGTATCCTAATATTTGATCCTCTACATCGTGGCGAAAGTTGATGAGAATCATTGAAGTAGTTTTTGAGACTTTTTGTCTACCGCACTGAGAATAATCCGTTATCCGGAAAGCTGTATATTGTACAAATATACGGAATCCATATGTTAAGTACGGAAATCTGTACGGAGCATGTGTTATCCATATGCTAAATAGGTACTGCCTGTTTCCCCTTTAGATGTTACATTATGCCGCTGCAGAATGCCTGGCGTCTAACAGTATTCCGTATATTACATACGTCAGCTATATGTTATATACGTCCATCTGTATGTGAGATCCTTATCGCTTATATACAGTTCTTTCTTTCATACGGAAAGTACGTATAGGTCTAGATGGATCATTTATACGGAAAATATTATAAAACATACGCTTTCAGTTATACGTTTACTACAGAATGTTATAGTCGTATGTCAAGTCCAAAAGCTACAGGATTTACGCACATAACTTACGTTTTTACGTACACCACATATGTTTTTCTCTGTGCGGACGAACGGACGCTCGGACAGAGTAAATATGAGGGAGAATTGGTAAGCCAAACTCCTTAAATATTGATGCTGTACGATAACCACACCACCTATTAACATGAAACTCAAGTAAACGGTACAGTACTAATACGGTTGTCCAAAATTACGATTAGCTCTTTAAAGTTTTATTTTTGTTTAATTATAATATTGCTCAGTGATAAGATGTAAATCAATAAATTACAGCGAACTGAACATAATGAGATGCTCGAAAATAAATTTTCATGCATAACTTATGAGAAAATAGAGAAAAACGAATTTTTATTGTACTAAAAGTGTCGTTAGTTATCAAGAACAACATTGGTATTTTGTACTCTATTGGAACAGATTGTTTATGTATTTATGTTGCATATCTAAAAAACACACTGCTAAGAGGATGTTGTATCTGTTGTTTGTCTTCTTCGAAAAGTGACAAACATATAGTTCTAAGAGTGATACACAATATCCTACCAATGACGCAACTTTTATTTGTATTATTAATTTTTTGTTGGTAGATCTCGTAATATGGTATAATAATAATGTAGCAAATTCACATGCTGTTTCTCTTTAATATAGCAATATATGTTTTTAAGTTATATAATAAATTGTGAAACTCTCGATTATCATACGGAGACTGAATAGAGTCGAAGCTCAATAGCCAGGCGAAGAGTTGGGTTAATTTGATACAATGTAAATTATTAAAAAAAAAAAAAAAAAAATTGATGTCGCGTTTTAGTAATTATACATAACAAACAATGTTTACATGTAACTATGAATGAATTATCTTAGTTTTAGTATGTCTCCTTACCCGAAATTAATTGCATTAAAAAAAACTATTTGAGTTTCATAAAAATTTAACAAATAAAAATGTATAAAAATGTTTAAGAGTTTTCGAATACCATATTTTGAGGCAAAGATATAGGATATAGTTGGTGCAAAAATAGATATTTGATAAAGAAATTGATTGCTGCAGAAAGTTACCTAACACTGAGCTACATTACGCACAGATCACATGTCATATGGACAATTGAATCGAGAGGTCTAAGATGTGCAACACTGATAGCACGGGTCACCATTTTTGTTCGAGTCACTGGGTTCGGTCGCTTCCAGATCCGGTTTGACCAGGTTATCCGAACAAATTTGATGATTCGAAGCTACCAAATCCATAACAGCTCCACAGCGTTATTGCAAATTTTTATAGTGGATTAATAATGTCCATAAGTTAACCATGAGGTTAGTAATTAGGAATTATAGTTCTGGGCTTTCAGCGTCTATGGCCATTTTAGCCCGTTATGTATGAGGGATGACGTTCCTCGGCGATCATACTATCCGAGGAAAGGAAAGGAAGGAAGCGGCGTAAGACCTGTATGTTGGATACCATCCCGGCATTTGCCTGGTGTGACAGAGGAAACCCCAAGAAAACCTCATTCAAAATGGCTGGCCTGAAAAAGCTTTTACACTTTTTCGACTAAATGTCCCCACCGGGAATTGAACCCAGGACTCCTCGCACCAAAGTCGAGAGAGTTAGCAACTATGTAGCGCGAAACCACATTAGTCGACCTCGAATAATCATATGTTCGGTTTCCGACGTAACTTTAGTTCTAATTAAAATGTCTTGTATATTTCAAATATAATTTCTTCTTACTGTGGAAAATAAAACAGCGATTTTGAACATAGAATAAACAAGAACGCTTAATGAACTCCTTCGTGGCCAAGCGGTTAGCGTACATGCCTTTGGTGTGAGAGACACAGGTTCAATTCCTGGTAGGAGCTCAGTGGTTCGGATTCTACCTTAATCAGTAGGTCCATGTCTCAAATAGCCTCAATGTTGAAAGGGACGTTGAAATCAAAATCAACTCAAGAAAGCTTAACGAAACATGTTTAAGCTCAGCAAAATCGTTCATATTCTGCACAACAAGGTTTTCTTTGTTTCGTTAGCTTTAGACGTTTGCTTCCTTAGATTTTGTCATCCCTCATAATAAAAATGTATGTTTAGTTTTCTGTAATTTTCACCCATTTGTATTCTGATAACCCTTGTATTTACCTTTCAGTCTAGTTGTTTGACGCTAATGTTGTCCACGAGACAAAATATGAAACTTGCTCCAAAAGGGTGTTCTGAAAGTGTAATGTCGTTTCAAAATGTGTATGTTTTTCTCCTGGAAAGTTCTATCTTGTTTCGTATCACGGCACGAAAGTACTATCTAGCCTCGTCTTGTGACACCTACGTACGTAAAAAAGAAAAGAAATGAAATAGCTAGTTTTTCTTTTCTGTAGCTGTAATTTTGCCTTTGCATTGCAATGTATTTAGATTTTGCACGGAATTGAAATTGTCCGTAGATACATTATTGTGGTTATTTTTCATCGCAAATACTTAAATACGCATAGGAAAAGTAAAAATTACTTGAATAGTGAAAGCTGGAATGAGTCCGAGCTATTTATTTTCAGTAGTGATTTTGTATTACATCATTTGTTTCAGAACTAGTTTGCAAAAATTAAAATTAGTTTAGCTTACACACAAAAAGTAACTGTTCGATTACGTTTATACGTTTCTCCTTACGAGACGACATCGTACATAAATTCAGAACCGGTTCCGGAACCGGATCTCAGGAACTGGTTCTAGACTCGGATCCGAAAACCCGGTTCCATAACCGGATCTTAGGAACCGGTTCCAGACCTGGGTCCGAAAACCCAGTTCCAGACCTGGATCCGGTTCCGGTCATTCCTACATTAGAATAACAAATAAACTCATCTAAAGCCAGTAAATAGAATTACGCAAAATCTACATCTATGGGGTATAGATAGTTGTCGTTAAAGTCACTGTCACCCATTAAAATATAACGAATTTATTCAATTAGCGAACTCAGCCGAGATAGTCGTTCTAGATATCAATTACAAAAAATTGAATTTGCTTTCGTTCAAGTTATCATATGGAATAACAGACGTACTAGCAGGGTTGCTCGAAAAGTTTCTGCAAAATACTACTAACAGTGGTGATAGTGTTCCATTATTATAAAATTCACAAAAATAAACGTGTGTACATTTAAATTGGCTTTGGTCGTTTGTTGAAGCCTATTCGTTCATTTTTCACAGTAGTTTGAAGAAAAATGAAATATTTGAGTTTTATGTCCCACAGTTACGTCGGCTAGGTTAAAGGAGACAGTGATGAGAAACGAATGAAAAGGTGGAATGAAGAAAGTGGGAGGAAACGGGAGAACCCTGAGGAAACCCACGCACACGATGTTTGTCCACCACAAAGTTCACTTGGCGCGAGCTGGGATCAGTAGTAGTTTGAAGTAGTTGTGTCTGAAAAATGGATTTTTTTCGTGATCACTTTCGGACAATAGTTATTTTATGATTTCAAATGTAGTTTATCACCGAAACAACGCGACTTCATTGGCTTTTGGGAGTGAAGCACCATCCAATGGGACTGTGTGCAGTTGGTTTACCGAATTTCAACGTGGTCGCACATTTCTCAGAATAAATTTCGTGGAGGTCATCCTACAGCATCTGTTGTTTGTTGCCAGTAATGTTAATGCTGTACGAGAAATGATTGAGAGAGATCGGTGTGTGACATACCATGAGCTTCAGATATCCTTGAGCATTGACATTAAAGCAATACATACGATTTTGCGTGGTCAGTTGAACGTACGGAAATTTCAAGCCGTTGGATCCTACATAACTTCACCAAAGCTCAAAAATAGGCTCGTGTCTATTGGTATAAAGAAATGCTCAAAAAATTCAATCAAGATAAATCAAATTTTCTGTACTACATTGCCACATGGGACGAAATTTCGATCTATTCATACGAGAGATAAGTAATCCACTGTTTGGGTATTTCAAAGTGAGCCAAAACCAATAAAAATTATACGTTGCTTGTTTCTTTGGTTATACCGGACAGTTTAAACCATTGCTTTTGAAGATCGAAGGATTGTAAATTCTGAGCGCTGAGTGGTATACCTAGGTACAACAATTTGTTTACCAGAGGTCATCAATGAATTGGCATGTCGTAAAACAAATCCAAATCGTCGCATTATTCTTTACCACGACAACACCAGTTCCCACTCAGCACACCTTGCTGTTCAGTTTTTATTCACTAAAAATCTCTACTCATTGTCTGTACTAACCTGATTGATAATTTGATGACTTTATTTTGTTCCCACACGTAAAAAACAAGATATGTTATGAGTAACTTTTGTCGCCTGAAGCAGATGTTGAATTTCGAACAGCGGTCTCTGAAGTAGCAGCCTCAGAGTAGATAGAATGCTTTCAGAATTGGTTTAAGCGCATGCAAAAATGTATGAACCTTAAAGGTGAATAATTTGAAAGATAACAAAGCCATTTCTACAACTTCACGACTTTTTTTTCATGTTCTTTGCAAAAACTTTACCAGCAGCCCTCGTAACTCCACAAGCGTAATCTTAATAAGCAACGGGTGAATAGAGTTATAAGTGCGAATCCTGTGGGAGGGAGATTTTGGATAAAACAGGTAAAAGTCGGAGGATTTACAGAGATCTTATGGAGGTGAGTAACAACAATATCGAATTGATTGGATTGGCAGGGATAGGATCCAATAACGGAAATTTGGCTTTTAAGGCAAAGAATTTTGTGATTCTTATGACAGTTACGTAGTTAGTGATGAATCGAAAAGAACACAACTAGTCACACGTTAAACACCAAGAAAATATCCCAGTGTTTCCTATGTAAATATCAACACAACCCTCACATAGAAAATGTTTTTGACCTCATGCATACGTTCCTCAAAAATGTATGCACTGAAAATATTTCATGGAAGAATTACAAAGTATAACCTCAAACAACTGGGAATGTAGTCACAAGATTACTTTTACTACATTTTTCATAAAGTAATAAATGTGCTTCATTGAGTGATTAATGCAATACTTATTTTATTTTGCATGTATATTTCCGGGCATCACTTCCTAGTCTCCTGCTGTATGTCGCTAGATTCAAAGCTAAAAGGTATATTTTACACAACGAGATGTATCTATTCACACTTATTACTACATTAGATCTTATTTGATGCACCTTGTGATTTATAGTACTTGTGTTAGCACGAAAGTATCAGTAACTATTTTATTCGATTCCTTCGTTAAATCAAGACACGGAACAAACCCAGGTACAACGAATATATGACGCCTTATGACCCTAACCAGAAATCTTACTACAGTACTGAAATTTCGAGAAAGAAATCTGGCTATTTCCTTAACAAATTATTCACTTTTCTTGAGACTATTGTTTAGAACCTCATACTTGAGCATATACGAGGCAATTTTGCAGTAGAAATATTAAAGATGAAAACAAAGAAGACCTTTTTTTTGGGGGGGTGGAAGGAGTCACTTGGCCCTATAATTTCTATTATGCAATTCGCCTGGTGAAACTAAGTAAAAACAAAAGAAAAATGGAAAAACTCGTTTAAATTCGCCGGTTTTGTTGGCATCAGTGCAATTTCGTATGCCGATAAACTGTCACACGTATGTACCCTATAGTTTGCCTTTGTTCCGTGTTTGAGTTGTGGTATAGGCCGGTAATTATTAGTATTAGTACAGGATCATAAGGCAATTGAGTAACTACTTGTATTAATAGACAACGAACTCGGTCTAGAAAGGTACAAAAACAGTGATCTGAGCTGCACGTATACTCTGATCGGAGCTGCACGGAAACTACATACCACCTAACTAAAAGCCATTTGGTCGATCATAACCTTGTATGGACTGTAACGCTATGTTCCAAGCGTGCCATGCAAAGCTATATACTTTTCGCAACTGCCATAATGAAAAGAGAAATGCTGGGAACTATAAATAAATGAACTATCCTGATCACAGTAGCCTTACTCCTTCTAGCCGAACGTTTTCGATGTAGTGCAAAGATTGTTCATTTTCCTGTGTCGTACTTTGAATGCATTGTGTTGGCATGAAGTACCATCTGGCACGTCTGGAGATTACTTTGTGCAATTACCTATAAGAGAAGCGTGAAAGAAAGCGGCATCTGGTGGTAGTCTTGATGCCTTTAGTATAAAGAGCTGACCCTTTCGTATCTCGACTAACAACTTTTTCGTTTTGTTTTGTTTTCTTTCTTTTTTTTATTTCATACATCACATCCTCTTTGCACTTCTTTTCACAGCGCGTCTCCTTTTAAGTTAGGTGTCCACAGTATCCGGCCGACAGACCAAGAGTAAAAACCATTGCCAATTGGCCAACACGGTTTCCACCACGTACGTCGTCCATCTGGATTTTTTTTATATGTATACATAACCATCATACTTCCTCATATTCAAACAGTATATGCGTACACACTGTCCCTTTCCCCTACCATCCCTTACATGAATTTCTTTTCCCTTTATATACATATATATTTCTTTCTCTTCCAACGGTAGATTTTAATCTTTTTTTCTTTTTTACTGGTCATCACTCTTAAGCACTAACAACCCCTTTTGCAGAACCCCTTCACATCTTCTGTACCTAGATCTTGTTTGTCCGGTTATTCAACCAGCTCTCATGCCACCCCTCGCTAACCATCGCCATACCTTGACAAGACCAAGGTCCAGTTTTTGTGTCCATAGTTTCCCTTTCCCCCTTCGCGCACCTTTTTAGTACAACTGGACAAAAACAGCTCTTCAGAGAAAAAGAGAGAAATAACACGTATTGCGTAGATAGAAGAAAGGGAGGAAAGACATAAGAGACTATGATAATTATGACCATAACCATCATTGAATTGTAACTACCTTAAGCATGTAGGTACCCAGATGCGTATGCGTGAGAAACAGCTTTTCCTTCTTCCTTTTTCCTACTTTTTTAAGTCATGACCGGAGGCTAGTTCAAGAGAAGGTGATGTGAAGTTGATATTCAGTCTGGAGAGCCAGTATCCTTTTCTCTTTCGCACTGGGGTCATTCTTACAGCAACATTAGCATTGAGCGCTGGAGTAGTTCTGTCATACTAATCGCCCATAGGAGAAACAGGTAAGACTGTTTTCTAGGTCATAAATATTAAAATAACTAAAAAATAATCTATTAATAACGGAGTAGTTATAGGTAAATATCGATGAGCACATTTTCTAATTAGCAGCATTGCGCTTTTACGATAATATCATTGTACTATGTACATAAGAAATGAATTTAGTTTATTATAAAACATCATTATTCGTTGTTAATGCCGTTACTACTACAGTGTTTTATTTTCCAATTCTATAGAAGTCATTGGTATTAACCGGGTAAGCACTTAAGACTTGTTCTTTTTTTAAGATTTAATTTGAAATTTTCATAGAAGTGTTTTAAGTTTTATTACGTTTCTTGTTCTCAATCATTATCATCTTATATTATTATTATTATTTTATATTTTCTTCAGTCCTTATCTGACCAAGCGGTATAATAATAAATGCGTCGTCTAAGTACACGTATATTACTGTTTTTCTGCTTTTCCCTTTATTCTGGAGTTTCCAGTAATATTATTATTATTTTACAACTTTGCACATATTCAATACACTTTTCAGTATTGTCTATATGACTTCGTTCTTCAATTATTATTATCACATTTTTGGATTTTAATTGTTCTTGTACAGTACTTTTGGGGTAGGTATTTACTCTATTTTCTCTATATATGCTTTCTTCAGGTTTGCTATGTTTGATATTGTCATGTCTATTAAGTGAATCTCATTTTTATTTCTTATTAGAGTGATATTCTGTATATTATTATTATTATTATTATTATTATTATTATTATTATTATTATTATTCAGTAGCGTCATTTCAGGTGTTGCCGAAGGGGGGAATATTGCTCGCCGACATAAAAATTTCACGTTTTTTATTGGTATATTATTATATAATTTATTAAAAAGCATGCGTTTCTCAATCTCAGGGGGATAATTGCCCTCCTGCAGTCCCAAATGATGGCTCTGTTTTTATTATTATTATTATTATTATTATTATTATTATTATTATTATTATTATTATTATTATTATAGTAGTAGTAGTAGTAGTAGTAGTAATAGTATTGTGCTTTCATATAGAAGAATACTTAACAGTCCTGATTTTATTCTTGTTGGGTGAGAGAATTTCTGGTATGAACTTCATTGTAAGGTAATTCAGAAGTTACTTGGATTGCAAAGCAACAAACTCCTGCCTAGAAAGGAGGATAATGGCATTGTAGACTGATGCGTTGTTCACGCCGTACTCAGTTGAAAGTGAGTCAACAAACAATTGTGCTTGCACAACACTCATTCTAGCAACCGTTTGGTGCAATTCTGTTCTTTAAATACGTACTTTTTTATCACTATTGAAAGCAGGACCAAAGAGAATAAAATAGAGGTAGAACAAAGGGTTATTGAATTTATGTTTAATAGTACAAGGTAGTTGTATTACTGTACTATATTAAATGATTCTCAAATTTAGTAACATTATTGATCAACACCTTTCTAAAAGTACAAATTTAGGTAAACAATTGAGATAAGAAGAGTTAGCAGCTTTGTCTTTGATCAATGTATCCTCGCTTTGAATCCTGGTGGAGTACAGATTTTTTTGTTGCTGAATTAACGTTAAGAGCAAATTGGAAAGTTGCTAAGTTAAGAGATAGAGGAACGTGACCTAGAAAGTCAAAATGTGTATAATCGAAGCAGACAAGTCTGCAATGAGCCGGGCACATTACAAGTAACTCAGGTTCTTGCAGTCAGAACTCCTCTCACGGACTTATAACAACAATAATAATTCATGTACTTGTATTCTAAAATAAATGTCAAACACTTCGTATCGAACCTACTATATCGGATATTTTTTTCTTACTATTAAATCTAAATTTTGTAGTCTCAAGACACTGCTTTATCTGAAGCACTTTTTTAATACAAAATTTAGAGAATGAGTTTTTCACCAAAAAATATATTAACATTACATAATAATAGATCTGGTGACACACTAATGAGTAAAATCAAAATTGTCATTAGGAAAATCGTGGTTTGAACGGACAACGTACAACCCTCCAAATCCTCACTTCATACATTTTTGCTCTGTATTTGAAATTTTTTCAAGGAATACTTTTTCAAACTGAAAAAGCTAAGGATATTTTCAGTGAGGAAATAAATGTTCTTTATAAACTTCCAATGAAAACAAAATTTACGATGATTAGTTCGTTAAGCTAAGTCCCTACTTTTTCAAAAAATCCTATAGCTACTACAATTTAATTTCGTTAGATTTACTTCTTTAAAAAAAAAAAATGCTATTTAGTAAAGCAACGTATAATGCTTCCTATTGTCAAGAAATATATTTCCCAATTCATCAACACTTAGAAAACAAACTGCCCAAACAAGAAGGACGTATTAGAAATGCATTATATTCCTTCCGATTTTTTACTGTCAAGGTGATCAAATGGAGTATTAAAACAACCAAACTTCTTTAGAAATTATAATCGAAATTTTGACGATAATCCTTCTTTTAAGCTTTAAAATTTGTGCCGAACTTCTCAAGACCTCTTCACAGAAAACAGATCAAAAAATATCATGTAAAGATTTTGGAGCACTATATTCGTCCAAATTCCCTATTGACTCTTGACTTTACGCATGTTAAGGTGACACTGCAGATATGTCCTTTTAAAAAAATGTGACTCTACGTCAACGTTCAGTGTTTGTTTCCAGGTCAAATGGCTTCTCATCCATAACTGAAACTTTCTTAAATCAATAAACGATTTAAATAATATTATTTGCTTTATAAAATTTCAAGAAAATACACGTATTTCAGAGTAAAATTTCATAATGTAGTTATTAAAATATATTTTTTAAAGTTTGAGAATAGGTTTAAAGAAAACGTTGAAAATCAATTGAAGTGATCATAAAAGTATACATTATCCGGAATGTGATTAATAGCTCTATACTCTAGCAAAATATAGGCGAATCGTGAGTTTCTTATGGTTTATAAATCATTAATCATTATATATATATATATATATATATATATATATATATATATATATATATATATATATATATACGAAGTTATTTATTTATTCGTTTGGATGGATTGAAATTTAGCATCCATTCAGCAGCGAGGCTACCAGACGTAGACCTACAGCTCAACGCGGAATCCGAATCACTTGAGCTCCCGCTGGGAATCGAATTCAAGTCTCCGCGCCGAACATGCGCACAATAATCATACAGCCAAGAGGGAGCTCTATTGTTCAATTATGGTATTATATTCAATCAACGTATTCCTTAAGTTACAGTTTCAGTTACCATGAGTACTTTTGTGTAAGAAATTATAATAGCATAAGGCGAGAGGGGAAATCAGAAGGAATTCGGTCAAAATCTACATATTTAAGGATATTTTTAAGTCTGCTTGTTTGCGCTGAATAGGGTTCCCCACAAGACGAGATGAGACAATTTTCGTGACGAGATACGTGACGAGACAGAGTCCTTTCAATAGAAACAGATACACTTTCCGAGACAAAACAGCCTCAACCCTTTTCTTATACACAACCCCAGAAATGAGAAAATTTCTGTAAAATATCAACCAGAATGGCTCTTTGTGAGGTTCAAATGCGAGAATTCTGAATGACAATGAAACTACCCGGATTCGTTTCCCGGCAGGAGCTCATGTGGTTCGGATTCCACGTTAATCAGTAGGTCCACGTCTCATATAGCCTCGCTGCTGAAAGGGACGCTAAACTAAAATCAACTTAACTCATGTTTAGTTAATTTCATGCATTTGTTCATTTTAGGCCTAACAAGAAAATACCTGACTCTGAAAACTCCGAAAACATGATCAATATCTTTGTTGGGAGGAAAAAAGAGAGGGAAGTAGGCGGAAGACGAACCATATTTATATATTTTTTTTGAAACGTTGTTATGTTTGATTTTAATTTTGATTAGAAAAAAGTAAATCGTACTGTCGATTTTCAGGACATATTCTGTATTTTCCAAGTGTTTCGAGTTAATGATAAGTAGTTAAAATATATTTTAGCGTAAATGAATGGAACGCCTTGTAGTCAGAAGATCTAGGGTATACAATCGCAGCGATGGGCATGGTGATTGGGAATTCTGAGCCCCACCAAGTGAATACATGATCTGTTACGTTAATATAATTCTTTTCCACCTCTCGTAACTGCTGTTTCCAGTGCTAAATGCACTAGACCCACTGGTTTTATCTGCACTGATAAAATGATTTATTCAAAAATCTAACCTAAACACAGATGTTGAGCACAGAAACTTAAGCAAACATTGAGAAATTGAGCAAAAACTACCTCAAATATTAATAACGTTTTATTTATTTTATTTATTTATTTTTTGGATGTGTGTGAGTGTGTGAACAAAAAGAGTGCAAGTACATTTCACATTAGGAGCAGTGTTTCAAATTTCTAGTAACTCTGTAAGTAAAAATACACTTCTATGTTCTTTCAGTCTGTCTACAAAGTATCTGTAATGCTTTTTACTTCGAGAAAGGAAAAAGCTATTAACAAGTGGTCTTTCGATTCACAATCATTACTGTCGAAAAGCCTGGCTGTTTCAATGACGTGACCTGTCTGCCAGTGACGTTGCATGGAATCTATTTGGGGGGAAGAAAGGAGAACTCGAGTGTATTTCGAGAACGAAAATGTTATTGAAACACAAACTTCGAATTCGGAACTAGCATCCTCGATTTACCCGTCAAATTTCAATGTTATGACCTGTCTGTTAATGGCGCCACAAGAAATCTGTTCTGGGGAAGTCTTCAATTAGAGATGATTAACTGCGGTCACCTTTCTGCATATACCTAGGTATATAGGATATGTATATATATATATATATATATATATATATATATATATATATATATATATGTCCGTCTGTAGCCAAACCCATGCTCTGTACTGATGAATTGTGGACGGACGCGGCACCTTTTACCTACAAACTTTAATTATGTATTATTTTATTTTCTCTCATTTTCGAAACGTTTAACCTCAAATTATTACCAGTTGTTTTTTACATACACTTTCCCCTACTTCCTCTAAATACCAATTAGGTCTTTTTTTTTCCCAAAATTTAACGAAGTTCAGATTCCAATTTGATGGTTCATAAGTCGACAATCAAATACATAAACAGAGAAATATGTCAGTCAGATACTAGCAAGTTAAGATCTATCTTCATGTCAAGTTTAGTCAAGATCGCGTACGTTCTTTTAATATATATTCATCTATTTATTTTACATTTTACAAAACTTATTTTGCTTATTTCAAGGTGTCAACATTAAGAGTGTAAAAAACAAACTTGATTTTTCTAAAATTAGGGAAGTGGACAAGAGATGTTTTGGATTTGACCAACTGATATAACTTTATTGGTAACCAACTCATACAACCCAACATCTTAATGAGCTTAAAGAAAAGTGGACGGTGTTATGCATCAATTGACCAAGCGCCAAAATATGGTTCTGAGATATTAAAGGAAATTAAAAAAAAAGTTCACATTATGAACCAGTACTTGGCGCTTGGTCGAATAGTTTTTCCTGAATATTTAAATAAATAGTATGGTTTCAAACCATTCTTTTAAAACATTATTTACATTGTTTGCTTCTCACTGATGTAAAAATCTCGAAAATCGCAAAATGGCACTTGGTCAATTGATGTATAACACCGTCCAATTCTGAATAGGATGTGTTATTACATGAAAAATTTATATGCATTATATTTTAATACATTGAATGGCAATTACTTTTCAGCTCTTTAAAACGGATTTATTAGAATAGAAGTACAATATATATATATATATATATATATATATATATATATATATATATATATATATATATATATATAGTTCTTGTATTTATTAGTAAAATCATCAAATGATAAAAGAAATTGCTGGACGTATATATTGATTGGCAATTCATCAACACTTTAAAAAAATGGAATCATTTATAACATATTGTACTGTGTATTACTTCTATTCTAACAAATACGTTTTAAAGAACTGAAAAGTATTTAAATGTATTGAAATAAAAGGATATAGATTTTCATGTAGACTAATAAAGTTACCCTACTCAGAATCTTTCACATCATTAATAAGTTGGGTTGTCTCCTTCGCCAATAAGGTTAATATGAATTGCCAAATTCAAAATATCTTTTGTCCTAGGGTAATCTAGTTTTCGTTTGTACAATCTTAATTTCGAAACCTTGAAATAAGCAAGAAGTTCTTTTTTTTTTTGTAAAATGTAAAATAATTGGATGAACATATTAAGTTAAATAAATTAGCTGAAATTATATATAGGCATTAACAAATCACAAATAATGAAAAAGCACATTTTAAAAAATGTAGGAGAGACGTTTTGGAATTGGGTGACTCATATAAGACATGGACTAACAGCTTAACGTGAAATCAGAAACACATTCCACAAGGAGTCAAACGACGAGAAACATTGATTTCGAACTTCATTTTT
The DNA here is from genome assembly GCF_964235325.1 of Thermobia domestica. NCBI lineage: Eukaryota > Metazoa > Arthropoda > Insecta > Zygentoma > Lepismatidae > Thermobia > Thermobia domestica. Next base: position 115,088,614 of record NC_137468.1, on the reverse strand, counting down.
TCTTTAAGTTTGACCAATTATTATATATTCCAAAACTACGTGCGCACTCGTACGATTGCGTGTCGTTTTTAAGAGATCTTTATTTACGTGGTAATTGAAAAATTAAATAATATTCCCACTGCATATATTTTCAGCAACTTAATCATGAAATTAATGTGAATTCAAACAGGATCGTAAATTATAATTGAATACACAAACTTCAAATTCTTTAATTAAGACGTTGCATTTTATTTTGTTCTTGTAACGAATTTTTTATGCAAAAACAAAATGATAAAATTAACGTGATATTTATTTAATGCAATTTTCTTCCCTTTTTAATGATGACCCTTCTCGAACATAAACCATCATATTCCATTACTTTTTTAAAAAACGCTACCTCTCTTGTAAACAAATATAGCTCTCAAAACACACTTTTAAACTTAATTTACTGTCTGGCTATATGGGTTATAACTTTCCCTCTCATAACTGAGACATGCTGCGGCACAGATGACACACGCAAAAGCATAAAAGCAATTTTAATCTCTACAGCGTTTTAAAGAGGACGTACTTGTTCGTACTGCACAAAGTAGCATTTTGAGATGCGTTCAGTAAGCGCTGTTTTCTTTCTCTCTCTTTTTGTGTTTCGGCCCAGTTACGGAAGAAATTGAGGAGGCTTCCCACAGCTAAAGATTAGTTGCAAAAATCTATTACATAAAACGGAAGAAGAAAATTTACGCATTGTTTGCAACGTTTATCATGCATTTTCATAAGTAAACAGTGTTCCACTTGCCAGATAAAAAGTAGAATTAATGAGCAGAGGCCCTTGGGACTTTTAAATTGACAGGAATGCCAGTCATGACTCTTAATACTTGTAGGATAGAGAAAGTAAAACTTTCAATCTTTCCTTGAAATGGAAAAATGAAGATATTTTCTAGCTTCCACAACTTAAAACGGATGCATTAAATAGTGTGATAATTATGAAATATGAAAACTCAAATTTTGTTTACAATAGCACTCACAGTGCATACACAGTACTACATAAATGAATAAGTCGATTATTGTGATTGTTGTTGCCACAAAACATACCACAGTAATCGAATCGGCGATGATCGGGGAAAACATGTTAACATTTTAAACATATTAAGTAAAAATACATATTCATTTAGAGTTTCTTTAATATATATATATATATATATGGATTTTCTACCTCATTTGTATTACTGCTTGTCGGATAAAAACGAAGTGCTACAAGAGCGCTACCTAAAGACTGAAGTCTCAAACTAAATGCAATTTTGGTTGCAGATTTCGCAGCTATATCTCTCAACTACAAAAGTTCGAATTTGAAGCATAACAATTGGAATGTTGATATGACAAATTGCGATAAATCAGGAAACGCGATAATCAAAGTCACTATCAAGCAATATCATTTGTTAGATATGTAATTCTAATATTTGATGCAACCTCTCCCAGTAGCAATTGTACTACCAGGTTTTTTAATTTTACTAAGTTCAGAAAGTGATATTCTATGTCTAGGACGATAAATATCTTGTAATACATCGACTCATGCAAACGATCTTTAAAAGAAATATTCTAACATGAATTATACACTGGTATCACCAGTTGACAGTAAAAGAGCAAATTAACAGCTCTTAAAATAATTTGAGTAACTATTTAAATATTGGTATAATACTTCATTATTCAAATATATTGTTCCGACAATTATTCTAATAATTATTTTGTTCCAATAGCTAATATTTAAAATAATAACTAATATTTATCTTTAGAACAAATGGACCAATCTGAATACAAATAATTGCCTTGTACTACCAGGTTTTTTAATTTTACTAAGTTCAGAAAGTGATATTCTATGTCTAGGACGAAAAAATTCTATGTCTAGGACGATAAAGAAAACAAGAAAATAATCGACTTGTATGGTTGAATATAAATGATATGAGTATATAGTGAAGCTCTAAATAATTACTCAATTTTTGCATACGTGCTACCTACATATCCTAATGCATAACCTACTCCCTCATTTCAGTTCTGGTCTTCCATATATCTTTCCCTACTACCATTGCTCTACTGGCCTACTGACCTCATTTAGCTATTTTGTGATAAGTGGGCACCGAACTGACTTTGGTCAATCATTCAGTTAAACATGAAAGATATTCGGTTCATTCGTTTCAATGCGATTCACAACCTGTTATATGTAAGAGGCAATAAGAAATTTTCTTGAAAATCCTTTATTTTTCTTCATTATCAACATTTTAAAATGCAACATTACATTAATAAATATACGTATTTTTCCACTATGAAAAGGTTAAATTATACATCTATTGTGCACTAATTCTTGAGTTCTAACGGTGAAAATGCAGATCTTTTTCTGAAAATTCTATGTTAAACAGAAGAAATCCATGATTGTTTTGGTTCATTACCTACTACTATATTTGAAAATGAAAAATTAATATACCTATTTGAAAATACGTACAATTTTAACTATAAATATTTCATATTAAAGTTTTACATTATCACAAGTAAAAGCTAGAGATTATAAATAGTGAACATTTACAACTAAGTAGTGCATTCTTTTGCAGTATTACTTTATTTTTAAAGGTGAAGAGAGGTACAAATGAACAAGAACACACACTTATTAGCAAACATTCGTCCAAGCTTTATTTCACATATGTTCTATTCCCCCTTGCGTTCGTTCAAATTAAAAGTGAAGTTTTACACAATGGAAAGGTATGTAAAAAGAGGAAGAGAGCGAATACTACAAACCTCAACATTTAAATATACAAAAAAATGTGGAAAAGAGGGAAAGAAAAGTAGTGGTGATTGCGGTTGAATGCAGTGTTGTAGCTATAGTGCAGAAGGGAAGGGACAAGAGATAAAATAAGCAGCTATATGAGTCTAGTGCACTAGAAACTTGCTGTAATTACCTGGATAAAAACCAACAACGCAAGATAAACAAAATTCCTAAAGAGTCAACATGGAATTAAAGTGCCATATAACAAGAAATGAAAGTCCATATTAAGAAACGTTACGGCTTTTAGCCTTCTTAATATTTAAAGGTGAATCCATTGGAGGTAACATGGAAAAGAACTTAGCTTTCCCATTTGCTTGAAATTAATATTTCTTCTCGGCTAAGTAGCCGACATCTAAAAAGGGAACAGCTTCAACAGTCAAGTTAAAAGAAAAAGCAGCAATGAGCAAAAGAAAGATTAAAAGAAAAGAAAAACGAAAAGGCAGAAAGAGATACGGAAAATAAAAATTAAAATTAAAAAAGTAAGAAGAGAGACTTAAGTACCTTTACGTAGAATAAATCACAAGACACCTGAAGATACTTCTTTATCCGCTCTTTTTGTCTTAAAATGGCAAATGAATAATTCTTTCCTTTATCTTTTTCAAAAACAAGATGTCGGTCTTCATAGGACAGGAAAAGAGAATATGTTTTCAACTTTTTCCTTTTTTTTTTTTTTTTTTGTTTTTTCCTCTTTTCTTTAGTGAAATTTTCTTAAATTACTATTTCTTTACGCAAAAAATAAAAATGCTTCTCTACGTTCCTTTGTGCGAAAATTGGAGATCTTACAGAATATTTCTTTTCTTCTTTCGAATAACGACTAAGAATTCCGTACTGTTTTCAAACAAATGTCAAATACAGTAAAATCTCTGAACTTAGATCTTCTTGGATGTTATATACTTCTTTAGCTAATACATCTTTTTTATTATTGAAGTTAAAATAAAAACAATTATAAAAAACTCAAACTTTTATTTTGAGCTTCTACAAGGAGGCACGGTAGCTCAGTAGTAGAGCGTCCACTTCTGATGCGAGGGTCTCTGGTTAAATTCTAGGTCATGCGAGTTTGCGAGGACAACATCGTATATACGGGTTTTCTCTGGGTTTTCTCATTCCCTCCCACATTCTCATTCCACAAATTATTTCACAATCATTTATTTTCATTAATCATCAGTCTCCTTTAGCATTAATCATTAATTATCAGCATTAATGATTAGCATTATTCATTAATCATCATTAAATGTCAGATATACTACTAATTTCGTCCGCAAATTGAGAGGTTTTTTTACGTTATGAACTTCAGTTAACTGCTTTGCCTTACTTTACAGTCAAGCATTTAATATCGTCCAATAACTGTAGTATTTTTCACTGAATCCCCTAAATACTTTCCATTACATTTTCTAACGTGTATCTCACATATTCTAACTTCTTCCCAAAATTCTTATAAGATTTTTGCTTCCTTGGAACAATCCTTACCTTACCACATCACAAATTTGTTCTTTACGTTTCCGGAGAAGAAAGAAGTTTTCTTCGATGAATAATGATTAGTATAGTGTCCGTACAATACTCTTAAAAATATCGGGCGTCAATGTATAGCTCATTATGAATTGTAGAAACAAATCATGATTTCTAGTAACTTTCATAGTTAAGTGGAGTTGAATGTATAAAGATTATTTCATTTCTGATTTTGCCATTTAGGATTTTAAAGAAAAGAATTGTTAGACTTAACTTTGGGACATTATTATTATTATTATTATTATTATTATTATTATTATTATTATTATTATTATTATTATTATTATTATTATTATTGTGGTGGATACATTAATAATTGGCAGGTCAAATAGTATAAGTGTATAAGGACATCGACTTAAGAATCTCTTGAGTTGCTTAAAAACCAGACTTCCGTGTATACGCACATTGCTCTATAGACGTCGCAACCAGGAAATATGGTAAAAATTCAGAGTCAGATATAAGGAAGTCTTGCTACAAGGAAGTCACCTACGAGGTAATTGCATTGATAGGAATTCAGAGGATTGCAAGAAATACGGAAGGTAGTTTTCGACCTGCAGGTAGAGCTCGAGGAGGACAGTCTCGACTAAACTCCGTTTCGGAAAGATCCCGCGATTCGACATCCAAGTCTGTATATTCTTAGTGATTATAATCTGGACACTTCCATACCAAGACCGAAGTACTTCAACAGCAACCAGGTTAGTAGTTTCTCTTGAGATGTCTAAGTTAAGCAATTAATAATAAAACCGAACGATCTTTAGCTTCAACTAAAGCCAATTAAATTAACTTAAGCTTAAACTATAAATCCAACACTTTACGAATGAAATAGGAAGATAGATAGTAGAAACACTGCCCATGCAAAGCCCTAAGTTGTTTACTAATCTAATTGTCACGATAATCGAGAATAAACTATTTAATGATATATGCTAAGTGTATTTATTTAGCTGGTTGTCTGGTTCGCTATCATCGAACCCAGATTGACCGAATTACGGTAATGCTAGCATTGAATGATTAATTACGATCATAAATCATTAACACCGAACCAGACGCCACATTATTATTATTATTATTATTATTATTATTATTATTATTATTAATAATAATAATAATAATAATAATAATAATAATAATAATAATAATAATAATAATAATAGACTATTAATTTTTAGTTCCTTTAAGATGACTTGCTTCGAAAGGAATCGTAAGAGGGAATTTTGACAGATTTTACTATATTCTTAATAGAGAATGCACATATAAGAATGTACAGAATACACTCATTTATGTTCTCGTAGAATATCCAAAACTATTGTTACGCAAAATATACTAAATATCTCTCAAACGCTCTTTTTTTAAAATAAAATTTCCTCAAAAGGTTAAAGAAATAGTACCTAGTTTTTCTTACAATTTTCAAAATTTCGGCTTAATCAGAAACAGCCTCGAAAATTGAGTATCACTACCTTAATGCGCTATATATATATATATATATATATATATATATATATATATATATATATATATATATATATATATATATAAGAAGTAAATGTCTTTCAGTAAACCCTCTTTGAATATCGTCATAATTGATGAGTCGTCAAATTAGGCTATATAGCAAAAAAATTAAATTAAATTAAATTAAATTAAAAAAATAAAAATAAAAACGAAGATAATGGATCATTTTATTCTGTAATTCTTTTCGAACGCTAGGCATATTGAAAATTTTGTTTGATATTATTGTATGTTTTGCCGTTAGTTCGAAAAGACACAATTAAAAAAATCTTAACTGCGTCTTCTTAAAATATGTATTTTAAAGCATGGTAATAGTTGAACTATAATTGATGTAATGTGTATATGCATTACGTAACCTGCACTTCGAATTACAAAAAATAATAAGATAAAAGTAAGATTTTCACCAGTTTTATTTCTTTTTTTCATCGCTAGGCAGAAAGCAAATGTGGTCGAAAGACGAAGGTTTAGATCGTGGTTCAAAAACTTTAATCTAAATCTATGTTTTTAGCATGCAACTTAACATTAATGCTCCCTCCGCTTCTCGTTCCCATCGTAAGAGAGAATATTTCAAGTAAAATAAGTAAATAATACATAAAAGCTAAACACATATAATAATAGGTTTTGTACATAGAAATTATTCAAAAGCAATAGCTTAAGAATTGTTTTAAGATCTTAAATCCCACATACTTACGTAAACTACCAAAAATTTCAATACAACGGACAAAATTCGCCAACAACACTAGATGCGATCTTATTTGCATAAATAAGACTTTCTAGAGTGTAAATAGTATATCAGTGTATTTATAGATCATAAACTGGAATCGATTAAGTTTGATTAATAATTGCTAGTTTAAAAACAAACTAAATTTATCACTATTTTTTAAGTTCTTAATGATTGAAAAAAATACAAATACACAAAGAAACTAACTAAATGTGCATTTAAAAAAAGAAAAGTTAAGTGTCTCGTAATAGGTTGACGGGACAGCAAATGTCAAACGTTGAGGCTGTAATGTAATGAAGTTTATCATTACAAATACTAAAACATCGAAAGAAATTATACAGAGCTCGGAAGCGGATTCAATAAACAAATATGCAGTTTATTATATTACTGAAATATTGCGAGAAATTTTTAAATAATATAATTAGAACCACCAAATTTGGGACTATAATTTAAAGAGATCTGAGATTATAAATTTTAAAACGTGGAAACAGATTATACAAAACTTTCAAATTACCTAAATAATAAAAGAAAAATATAATTTGATTAGGCTTATTAAATTAAATCACGAGAAGATTTTTTGGCATAGTATTTTTCATTCTTCGAATAACAAAATAACTTTAAAATACTAATTTTGAAACAAAAAAAAACGGAACTATGCTTTTCTTTTAACCTTGCAGTGGGCGCCATATTGGAAAAAAGATCACCGACTACTATTGAAAAGAAGTGCTGAAGAAGATGCGGGATTCGGTGTTTGACGGACTCCCTCCTCCCTCCACTTTCGTTCATTTCTGTTTCCCCCCTCCTATTCTAGCCGCCCTCATTCTCCAGCTCACTCACCCTCCTTTTCTCCCTCCTACTTTCGTTGCCCGTCCAAATCGAAATCTTTTTATTGATTCATGCCCAGCAAAGCTTTTAAGTTCTTACTCCGCTCCCTAGGTGGTAGCACCTACTATACCAAAATTTTTAAGATTGTGAGAGATCACGAAAAAGAAAAGTATGAAGAATCAAAACTAAAAACAAATAGAAGACCGACAAGGAACAGAATCAATGAAACTCTGTTTAAAAAAAAGAAAGAAAGAAAAAGAAATCTTATTAGCATTTACTGCTGTGGTCAGTAGTGTCTTAAGCAATTTAATTTGACATGGTAATATAAGAAAAAAAAGAAGTCCTGCAACGAATTCCAGACTCTGAGAGAAAATTAAACTATTTACAGAATATCGTATTAATTAAACAGAACTAATTTATTATTAGACAGAAATAATAATAATAATAATAATAATAATAATAATAATAATAATAATAATAATAATAATAATAATAATAATAATAAACCCGCGGTGGGCTATGGCTGGCTAGACTGTCTTCCTTGAGTGGTATGTGGTCAGTACATAGGTTTATTAAGCTACTTCTGGCTTTGGTTCGCTATTTCGTAATTGAAGTAGCTTCCCAATTGTCTCAAGTTACTTGATCAACACTGAAAATTCTGTGTACCTTTCAGAAATCGAATCCGTAACCACGCAAAGAAAAGATAGGTAATAGTGTTGTCCATGAGAAGAGATGTATATTTTCAAATTCGAGTGAAGATTAGAAGAGTAACAATTTCTGTCTTGTTTTCGAGACAAAGATCGAGACAAGATTCGAAATGGCTCTTGAGTCTCGTGGGCAACACTAGTTCACGGAAATCTCAAATATCAAACAATGTTTTAGTGTCACATGATTCATAGTATAAAAATGTATAAATTTATAAAGTGATTATACAAGTATAATGAAGAGCATTTGTCAACGTTTAAATAAACACAAGTCATTACACAATATATGGCTTAAATGTTGTTATATCACATCCTTCCTGGACCTCTCGTGATGCGGAAGGATTACGATAGTTTTAGATGAAATTAGGGGGGGGGGGGACTAGGCAAACTTTATACACAAATTTACAAAATAAACGAGAGAGGAAGGCTTTCTCAGAATAGAGAGCAAACTAGAATGAATTCTTCGAAAATCGAGACGGGACTTCCACAAAATTTATGAAACCGAGACGCGAAAATCTTATTTCTCGTCTAGGGACAACACCAGTATGTAGGATAACCATTGTTCTACATGGAAACAGAATAACACTAATAAAATAATAACAAATGTATGATTATGTTGATTTTGTAAAAAATGTAATTCTATGTCGCTTAGTTAGGTAGCTATTCTACAAGATAACAGTCGAGATTAGTAATAAAAATTGGCTAATTATTTAGAGCAGTGATGGTCATTGTATAATGAACTGAGGGTGAATGAGAGCAAGGGCAAAATAAAAACTCCATTTGGAGCCCGGGAAAATTAAAACAAATAGATACATGAAAAATAAACATTCAACGATGAGAACTTAAGAACAAATTATTACTCACAAGGAACGAACCTGTTATCCGGACATCCGAATCAAACCTAGTCTATTCGATACACGTAACAAAGATATGTTCATTAAAATAAAATTAGGTGTCATGGACAATGGAGTAAGTCCCTGGAGCCCATTAACCCTGTTAGTATAAAGAAAATCGTAGACTCACAATGAAATAGCTATTGCATCAACACTGTTCATTGAAAAGTCATGGTTTATAGTTCATTCTCTTCAGTATAAAACAAGCTTTCCAGAGGTGATATATATTGGGGCCTATAACGTACTTGAACAGGGAAAATTGGGAAAATTTGTCTCCATATATATTCTGAGAGCCTTATATTGAAAAATGAAATGAAATCTTTAAGTTTTACGTCCCACGGTTATGCCGGTTAGGCTAAAGAAGACGGTGATGATCAGAGATGAATAAAATGGTGGAATGAAGAAAGTGGGAGGAAACGGGAGAACCCCGAGAAAACCCACGAGCACGGTGTTTGTCCACCACAAAGTCCACACGGCGCGATCTGGGATCGAACCAGGGACCCCAAGCACCGGAAGTGAACGCTTTACCACTGAGCCGCCGCGCCCCCTAGCCTTATATTGAGAATAAGTAACAAATGGTATAATTCATAAGGTGAATTTAATATCGTTTTCAGTAAAAAAATAAGTTTGTGGTGTACAACATCGTACCCGTGGGTTCTATCGAGATCCTCCGATTCCTTCTCACATTCTCACTCCACCAATCCTTTCATAATCATTCACTGTCATTAATCACTCGGTATTCTTCGGCCTTATAAGTCATAATCGTAGGACGCAAAACTAGAGATTTCCCTGTAATCATCGTCCAACAAATGTTTAATTGTTAATTTGATTGTGATGAAATCTAATCGTCAATGACATTTGGGTACAGAAATTATCTATCAAATTTTAGAGGGAGGAAAAGGAACTGATTAGGACATTGTCTAAGAAGAAGATATCTTTCTAGGAGTTTAATAGAAAGTATAACAGAAGGAAAAAGAGGAAGCGAAATATTATAAGTCATGAACGACTTTAAAGAAAGTGACTCTTACGTTGAAGAAAAAGAGATTAAATGATGCTTACGGAAATCTCGAATTTGTAATGAAGCTTGGAAGTGAATTCAAGAACAATAGTGAGCTATGAAGTTTTATGTGCAACACATGCACATTCGAAATTACAGAATCAAACTTTCTGAAATTTTAGTGCACAAAAATTCGTACACCAATTAGTGTCAATTCAATCCAAAATTCATACGTTATATAACATAATATATGGATAAAGGAATCTATCCTCCATATGAAAAATACGTTGCACTTATAAAGAATTATTTACTGCATTCTCTTAAAACAACGATCTTATTTTTCTTTTGTTATTTTTTTATTATCTACTTTTTTTAAATAATCTTATACACAATGCGATAGATTCACCAATATTACTTCTATCTGAACTCTTCCAACATGTTCCAAATAAGAAAATATGCTCGCGGTTACTAATATTTCGTGAACTCAGTGCATATATATATATTAAGTTTATCGCCTATTCAAAGAATGTCCACTGTGTATAATACTGTCCAAATATGTAGGTATGAATATCTGATGCACATGTAAAATAATAATTTAAGTATACTTAGGTATAATTTAACACATAAAAGAATATTTATGAATTATGACCATATATGTGTACTGCTGAACATTATCAATAGGTGCCCTCACCGCTGATCTAGTGGCTAGCGCGTGCACCTTTAGCACACGAAGTTCCGAGTTTGATTCCCTGTAAAGTATCCTTAAACATTTTGAGCGCATTATGGTGGTCCGTATTTCACCTTAAACTCTTTACGTACCCAGAGGGACGCTCAATTCCAACTCAACTAACCCATTATCAATAGCTGTTTACCTGTTGTGTTCGATATCTATCTATATACATAAAAATGAAAGTGACTAAGTTTGTGACTTAAAAATTTTTGAACCACGTGACCAATCTCGATCAAATTTTCAACATAGATGAGGTTCGGGTCTGGAATGGTTTTTATCATTTCATTTTGATGGTGCAAGTTATAGGAGGAGGAAGATATATAAAAATGATCGAAAATGGCCGATATTAGTGCCGAATCCATAGTTTTTGAGGTCGCTAAGAAGAACAGTGACCCTTCCGATGCCGTTTAATTTCAAATTCAACCCCGCAATTTGGGGAGGAAGAGGGATCTATATAAAAATTATCGAAAATGACCGACATCAGAAAGCGCTTCAGTATTAGTAAAAAGTGGCTGACCAACGGAACATCTATTACTAATTTTCTTATTTTAACGCAGCAAAGGGGGTAATTGACGCTAGAACAAAATAAATCGTAGGCTGTAGTACATGCATGTGACTAAATTTGCGAGAAGTGGCCAATTAATAATTACCGAATACTTGTTATGATGATAGTACCAAGCAAATCAAAATTCGGAAGAGGAGGGGATATCACAGCGTCATCCTTGGGGAGAACAGAAATAAGTATATAAGAACAGACATAGTGCTATAACTATAAATTTTAGAAAGAAAATATTGTTAATTTAGATTTATTACTATAATGTATATATATATATATATATATATATATATATATATATATATATATATATATATATATATATATATATATATATATATATCTTCATGTACAGCATCCTTTTGAAACAAAAACATAAGCTTTAGAATTACCGGTATTAATCGCCCTAATTCACTGTTTCTGCTGAGATCACTTTTATGTGCACATAGTACTCTCTTCTTTATTAACATAATTATTTTTGCTTGTATAACAGGGGCCATGGAAATGTGATTTTTTTTAGTTTTAAAAAATAGAAAGAATGTAAAATTTCGCGTCCAATTACGAGAAAACGGTAACTTTGAAGACGGTAAATGTCCTTAGAGAATCTTAAAAGAAATTAATTAGTTCTCTTTTTCTCCGTAGAGTGTTCTTTGGTAAGTAGAGGGGCGGAAAGGAGACGGGTAGAAGAGTTAAACTATACCCATTTCACTTGCTTCTTCTTTTAGTAATTTCAAAGCCCTTTTTCTTATTTTTCCCACGACGAGTGTGTAAATGCTAATCTTTGCGCAAAAGTTTTCCGCTTCTTGAAAATTCTACGCCTGATGGAAACAGTCCCACTAAAGCATAAAGAAAGAAGAAAAAAATATACAAAGGCGAAGATTTTCTAAATGTAAAAAAATTGTATATTCATTCGAAAATATTCAGTAATACCAAAAATATAACAACTAAGTTCTATTCCTTTTCATTGCAGAGGAAAATATTTATAAAATACGGTGAAAGGAAGTTATAAATTGAGCCATTGAGCCATTAAATTTAATTCAAGTTTATGTTCACATACACACACACACACACATATATATATATATATATATATATATATATATATATATATATATATATATATATATATATATATATATAGCAAAAATCAAGTAAAAAGTCAGCTTAGTTGACCTGCAGCCCAGAAAGAAAGAGTAATGCCAGTCTTGTTCAGATGTCAAAGAGAATTGAGCTTTCATGAGGATTTCCTTGGTTCTAAACTCAAGCCAAAGTTCAAAATAAAGATAATGTTTATATTGCCTTATTAGAATAATATTTAATAATATAGAATAATATTTACAGAGATAATAGCAGTTTGTTATTTGCATCCCAAAATATTCAAGTAATAATTACTAGTAACCATCTGCAAATGACTACCATCTGACATATGCTCAAACTGATTGATGCGGACAGCGCATTAACTCTGAACTTAATTACTTCTGACATTCTCAACCCATATAGTAGTTTCCCCACTTGTCATCACGACAAAAAACATAAATACAACAAAAACGTTTAAGACACCATCAGGAATCGAAAGCGGATCGTAGGCACCATAACCAAACAGCTCCACGAGAGCTCTGAAATAAACAAGTAGGCCCATGTATCATTATTAGAATTTTAATAGGAGTTAGTGTGTTTAAACAATGTCAATCTCTTCCTCTTTCCTATAAACCCTATATATACACCTAGGGTATACTGCCGGTAAAAAGTTTGCGGACAGGCGCTTGAACTTACATTTAAATATACTAATCAATAAATTTTCGCTAGGGAAAACTACCAATTCGGAATAATATTTTTGTGTAAGGCTCTGTAATATCTCTGGAGAATACTTCATGTCCTTCGCTTTTGTAATTGATATTTACGTCTAGTAGAAAAGAAAGATTATTGAAATATTGTATTTAAATAAAAATAGCATGATCATGAAATAACTTTGCTTGATCTAAATAACTAATTATTTTTAACAGAATATAATTGTCGTACGTGTGCCTTATTAGTGAATAGTATTATAAGACACACTGCGGTGACGTCTTGCACAGTGTTTGTTATATATATTGTAACCTTTTCTGAACCTTTGTTACTGTGATTGTTAGAAACCATGGGCAGAGCTAAAATCTTAAATATAAAGACACGCGCTGGAGTCATTGCGCTTCATAAAGCCGGCTTTTCTATTCGCCAAATAGTTTCCAAACTGAAATTCACTCCACTAAACGTTTTCAGCAAACAGCAAACAACGCGGACAGAAGTCGAACTGGAAAACATAGTATTACGTCAGAGCAAAATATCATACCTACTTCATATAGCATGCTAATGTCAGTACACACTTGCTTATTCCAAGTTTTCTTAATACATGAATGAAGATCACCAACTACTTTTTTGGACTTAACTGACACTCATAATAATTAAGTTCTATGTAATTTTAAAATTTTGTTTCTTCAGGTCATTTTTGACTAGTAGGACAACAATTTTCATAGGACTGCTTATTTTGATACAAATCGGTAAGCCATGGTATTTCTTGCCTATAATCACTGTTGTTGGGAAATATGATGGACGAATAACATGGCAACGGGCTATAGTGGTTTTCTGAATAATGCATACTTTAATCATATTGCTCTCAACGTTAGTCTAGTGCAGTCTTTCCCAACTGAATGCTCCGTGATGTCACAGTTTGCTGCTCGGGTTCTCATTAAACCACCCACAGAGAGCAAGGAGAGGACAACATGCATAACACTGATAGAAGACAATAGTGACAAACAAGTAAAATGTAGTCGATCGTTTTATAAATATACTACTCGCGGATTCTTGACTAACTGAACACTGCCAACACTTGTTTTATTTCATTTTATCAAACTCGCTCCCTTCTCTTCTTTCCTCTATGTGTTATCTCTTTCTCTCTCCTAGCATTGATGGTAAAAGTTCTTTCCTACGTCATACTCCGCCGATGGTATAGATTCTACTTTAAACCGTAGGTCTTGTTGTATAGTCAGCGACAAAAGTTCTTTCTGTTTGGTAAAATTTATTTTGGGAATAACGGTGGCAGGGTTGGAACCTATAGAAAATTATTTTCTTTTTAATTTACTGAAAACTGTACTCAAATTGTCCTTCCATTCTGAAGTTATTTACGAAACTAATTTCATCAGACGGGAAGAAAATTTGTCGCTGACTATACGCTCGTTGGAAGGACAGGATAATAACGATCCTTAAAAAAACTGTTGAACACAAAAAATGAAATGAAATCTTTGAGTGTTACGTCCCACGGTTATGCCGGTTAGGTTAAAGCAGACGGTGATGATGAATAATTAATGAAGAAAATGGGAGGAAACGGGAGAACACCGAGGAAACCCACGCACACGGTGTTTGTCCACCACAAATTTCACTTAGCGGTGGTTGGGACTGAACCCGGGACCCAAAGCACCAGAGGTGAACGCTATACCACTGAGCCACCGCGGCTCCAACTGTTGAACACAATTTTACAATTATATTTCGAAGTTTATAAGTTTAAATGACGATATCCAATACAATAAGTTATTCGGCAATTACGTTAAAATTCGAAGCTAGATTAAGAAAAATACAAATTTGCCTTGACATTTCATTATTAACAGAAACAAATTACTGCTCAGTTTAAAATACATAAAGACAATCATATACAGCAAGAGTGCAAGTCCTTACCTGTCGAATGTTGAATGACAGCTCCCAATTCAACGTATATATTCAAAGTTACTAACAACACAATATAATAACAAATTAGATAAATTAGTACGTACCTTACTCTTATCTATTTATTGGAAGATTATATTTAGAATCACTTACCTGAAAATAGAAAACACAAAATGTTAAGAAATACAACGAAAATTACTCTTATGGATATCAATTAAAATTAAGCATCGAGTACACAAACCACCGTTAAAGGCAGTATGAAATATTAAACGCACACAGAAAATGACATTTTCAGCATAATGTTTAAGTGATAATCAAACCCGGAAACACAAGAGTTAAATATTTGACCACAAAGGGGTTCATACTATATAATTTTTCGTGCCAAATCGACAATAATAATAATAATAATAATAATAATAATAATAATAATAATAATAATAAAGTTCTAACAACAGACAGAAAACTAAGAACAGTATCTTTTGGGTTAAAGCTTGAAATGGCTCAGAGATATCAAACGGCGAGTAGGTCTATCCTTCGGAAGTAAATATTAATAGAAATGAAAGAAAATTCCATTTAATTATTTGTAGATAATATAAATATAAGTTGTAATAATGTACTCAAGCAGAATCCGAATCTTTATTCTTACAGGTAGTAGACTATGATTATCAGATATTACATCACTATCTGTATTTTAAACATTCTGTTTTACCACTTCATAACGTGACGGTTTAGATTTATAATAGTTTTACCATGGCTGAATAAGTGGTGTTGACTAAGAGAAAGTAGAATTACAAAGTTAAAACGAGAGGAATTTCTAGTGGTTTTTATTTTTTTAAATAATACAAATGTAGAAGGTAGCGTACGTATTTATATTGACATGATTGAAAGTAAAATGCCTAATATTTTACAGACAGATTGATCTATGCAAAAAATATTCTGCAAGATAGTAATAGCATTATATAATACTATCCATTACAGAATTTCCATAACTAACTTTTAGCTATAAAACTTCCATTTTCTCTTCTTCACTTACAAAAGTAAATGCTTTCTTGTAATATTTACTACCATGGCACAATACCTAAAAATTTAAGAATAAAAATAATGGCCTTACAATTTTTATATTCTTTTGAAATTACAAAAACAAATAAACAAAACTCTACGAAAAGCGTGCTAAATTCCGAAAGAGTATTATTATTATTATTATTATTATTATTATTATTATTATTATTATTATTATTATTATTATTATTATTATTATTATTATTATTATTATTATTATTATATTATTACTTCACTGAAGCAAAATGACAAACACGCCTGCCTTCTGTGTGTGTGGTTTCGTTTCGAGTCTCCGAGAAAAAAAAAAATTTTGAAGTTGGCACAAACTCATAAGGCAAATGGGACACTACTTCAACTAAAAGTTAACAAACTCCAGTCTAGAAAATTAGAAATAATGATACTGGAAGCCAATGGGCTGACCATGCATCACTCAGTGACATATGTAGTACCAGGATACCCATAGTTGTTCGTAAGCTGGAGTATCTGCGAGTTCATCGTTATTATAATTGTTATAACGTAATAATAATAATAATAAAACTAACAGGCTTTCCAATTAGAAAATTTATCTTAATCATATTTCAATAAATAAAGCTTCATATTTCTTTCATGAGTTAATTGTGTCCCTGCAACCTCCAATCGTATTAATGGTGATATGATTGAAAACTTCTGGTCGCTTGTACCTATATCTTGTTTGAACTTATAAATAGGGTTTTCACCTATATGTTTTGCTGAGGTTTTTGAACATGTACACCTCTATCTTTGTACGCACATTTAATCTTTTTACGCACCCTCTCTTTTGATTTTGTACACTACAATGTTTATTCTTTCTTTTTATCAGGACTTCTTGGACGCCTCTACAACTATTCTTTGGGAACAAAGCAAATTATGTAGTATTATAAAATAATTTGTAGAGTGCAAATTCTTATGTTTATTATTTTTCACAAATATTAGATACTACTGAACCCCTTACCGCATGCCGTGCCATATATGGCACATACACTTTTTTTCACTTTAGCTTTTTTGTGATTTATCAAAGGCATCAAATGACTGTTTTGTCTCCTGTGAGATATTGATGTGTATGAAAAAGAGATTTTGGCGTCATCTGGCATGTTCTTTGTGAGTTGTAAGTATGTCATATATGACACTTACTTACTTCTCGTCGGAATTAAGTTAAAAATCTAAAATTCAAGTTTTAATTCATTTTTCAAGTTCCCAATATGAGGATTTCCAATACCGATTTTCTTTTTTCGTTAAAAGAAAAAATCATGCAGAAAGGGGTTACGAACATAAAATATTGTATAATGTTACACATATTGTTATGTAATTCAACAGATCAGAGTATACATTTTTATATTTAAGAACGTGAAATGTAGCACAATAGTACAGGAATCCAATAACGTTGAATACATATACATATACAGCACAATATGAACTCTGATCGAACCAGGGACCCTTTGTAATTAATATTTTATAGGTAAGACAAGGAATATGTAATCAAAATACATCGATTTAAAGTTAGAGCTGAAGAAGTAATACTGTTATTATTGCTAAAGGTTCTAGTTCAAAAAAAAAGCCAGAAATTTGTTACAGAAAAATGCTAAGTGTGATTTAAGATATCACAAACATAATAATAATAATAATAATAATAATAATAATAATAATAATAATAATAATAATAATAATAATAATAATAATAATAATAATAATAATAATAATAATAAGAGAACACCTTATATTCGAGCATGTTTTATTTTCTATTTTTTCATTTTGAATTTTAAAAGAGCAGCGTATTTTCGAAACAACTAAATTCATGACGCAACAATCAGTGGAACCAGAATCTATCAGCCAGCTTGTGGTAATCACGCCTTTGGAATGATGTATGGTCAGTTCAACAACTCTCCTCGTCGTTAATGTTGGTTTTCTGGACCAGGGTTCGCTACTTCTTTCTTTCAAGTAGCTCCCCATTTGCCTTCACGACGCTGGGTGAACGTAGCAATGCCAACACCAGATCCGGCGCTGCTTGACTTCGCTGATCTAATAGAAGAGCTATTCCAGTATGGTAAGGGCGTTGGCCATTTTATGGTTAACACGGTAAGTTATCTGACCTTACTCAAAGAGATTGCAGTCAGAAATATATAATACATTTCAGAATATGCGTAAAATCAGAGCTTACGCAATGAAAGCAATTCATACGACACAAAACAATGATTCAAATATCGCCGATATTGGAAACAAGTGAAAAGTAGTTTTTTAGTATCTAATATGGTTTATGTAATAACCTAGGAAAAATTCGTTTCATTAATGAATTTCATTCGCGTTTTTTTACTTATAGCTTCAAAACTTTCAGCATTTGGTTCTATCTAACTCAACAGTCGTAACTGAAATCAAGATTGAAGCGTTTGTTTCTGGTAGCAAAGGATATTTAATAAATGTTTAGAATCTATATGTTTTCGACAAAATTTCATTTTGCGTTCTGTATGTTCAATATGGTGCTCTGTATTCATGAATTCATAATTCGTCCTTTGAAGACGCATTATGAGTTCATGAATAGTAATGATATAATATAATATAATATAGTGTAATAATGATAATACTAAAATTTATAGCATAATAAAGAACAATTATAAAGCGAAATGTTGTTAGTCAGGGTGCGAAATCATCACAATGAGGTTTGACGGGGAGAGGGGGCGGAAGGCAAGAGGAAGGAATGTAAAAATACTCTTTCCAGTGGAATGCCGTCGACATAAAGGGTACATATATTTGAATATCCATAATTATTAAACTATGTGGAATTAGGGATGCAAAGCTACAAGATCATAATTAACTTTAATTATTTTCTGTTTCTCTCCATATCACTAGTTCACCCGTTAATTACATTTGAAATACATGTTAATTAGATATGTAATAAATTTGGTAACTTATAATTGTAGTGTCATTTTATTTACCCCCCATGTAGTCACTTATCTGTGGGGAACATTATTCCAAAAATATTAAGTGAGAGACCTATTAGTAGGGGAACTTTATCAAAAATAGTTCCACATGTTCAATTCCTCGTCATTTGGATTAGGGATTAGAATTAGGAATTAGATTTATGGGCTTTCAGCAACTATATCCTGTCACGTGTGAGGGATCACGTCCCGTCATACTGTCCGTGGAATGGGGTAGAAAGAAAGGAATGGGGAAGGAAGGAAGCTGTCTGGGAACATTACGTTAGGTATCATGCCGACATTTGTTTGATGTAAATGTGGAAAGTCCAGGAAAACTCACTTAGGATTGCAGGCTTGAAATACTGTTACATTTTTCGACTGAGTGTCCTCGCCAGGAATCTCATCATGTAGTAATTATGGAGATACTTGAATCAAAAAGTAACGAGTTTCGGTCAAGAAAGGCTAAAACTGATGCTGGAAGTAGATAATGTTGACTAGGCATCACCTAGCTCAACGCACATCTGGTTAGCATTCTTATCGACATTGTAAAACTGAAAAGTGTAGAGTGGCCGCGGTGACTCAGTGGTAGAGTGTTCACCTCGGGTGCATGGAGCCCTTAGTTCGATCCCAGCTCGCGCCAAGTAAGCTTTGTAGTGGACAAACACCGTGTTCGAGGGTTCTCTAGGGGTTCTCTCGTTTCCTCCCGCTCTCTTCATTCCACCATTTTCATTCATTTCTCATCATCACCGTCTGCTTTAGCCTAACCTGCATTAAACGTGGGACGTAAAACTTAAAGATTTCATTTCATTTCATTTATGAAAAATGAAAGTGATTTTAGTTATTTTACGATTCTCTAGTATGTTCTGGATTTTATTCAATATTTTTCTAAATGGCATCGAGAAAGATCTAGTCGAACAGATTTTAATTACCACAACTTATTGTGTGGGGCTACCCATAATGGTGACATTGCCGTCATTGCTATGATGTTCCCTTTCGATAACCATAATAGTGTGTTCAGGGCCGGATCCAGGATTTCTTGAAGGGGGGTGCACCAATAACTACCATTACATTTGATTTAAATTTTTAAGTTTTTAAATGCCTTTAGGCATCTGTGGTGTGAATGGGGAATATTACTTTGTTCTGTGAATCTTCTTCCTTCAACCTTCAGAAAATCGACTCAAGCTATTGCTTTTGCAAAACTAAACTTACTTTTAAGCCTCAAACGGATACATGACAGCAGAAAGTTTCGAAAAATGTTGCTTTTTTACTGCTAGGTTCTCATTTTAGATAGTATATATTTTCGGTGAAGGGGGCGCATATGCTCCGGTGCAACCCCTCTAAATCCGGCCCTGGGTGCATTCCAATATGCTGGTAGAACGAAGTCTCTCACACAAATTTATTTTGGATTCTGTCCTTCTAACTTCGACATCGCACAAGAACACAACGTAACATTAGAAAAATAGTGCACTTAGCGAAATAGGGTTTAGCCATTTCGAACAAATTACCAAAATGAAATGAATTGAAATATTCAGTAAACGTTTATCTGTTATGATTTGCAGATTACAGGAGACGGATAATAATTGAATGACTATGATGGAAGCAAATACTTGTGAAAAAGTTGATAGAATAAAGATGGCAGAAGGAAACGAAGAAGCTCTGAGAAGACCTATGGATACGCATGTTCATTTTTGAATAATACCTTGTTCAATGGGAGTTAAACCTCACTAACACCGTTGGGTAGACCACTGTAGTTACATATGAATAGATGTCTAAAATAACATTAAATAATAATAATAATCTGTTAATGGAAATGAATCTTAATACAACTGTATTTACTCAACTGCTGTTTCTAACTGTGTCTTACTAATATCTGTTAATTTCTCTTCCAGGCTAGTGCTTCTACTGGTCCAGTGTTGCTGTACAATGAACACATTATTCAAACAAATAACCTTGGTATTTACCTTTCAGTGGCACTCTTAGGCTAATCAATATGATTTATGAATTTGTCAGATGTAAATCTTTTTTTTTTTTTTTTTAAAAAAAACATATATTTAACTCTTCATGTATTCTGTATAAAGTTGTCTTTAATGTTTCCATTTTTTTTTTAAGCATTGATAAACAAACAGAAAAAGTTAGTTTTCATAGAAAGACGTAGGCTATAACCTTTCACCTTCATCAGCAAGGCATTATATTCGTTCTTTAAAATTCGATTTAGAAAGATAGAGGGGGACAAAGTAAGGGGGATATCGTACCTCTACAAAAAGAAAAAAGGAAATGCTTTCTATAAATTGCACAACGTCTTTCAGGGGAGACAAGCGAAGATCGAAAGCGAAAAATTAATGGAAGAAATAGGTTGCTAGGCAACGATTTTTTAACCCTTCAAATAAAAAGAAGAAAAATGTAGCTGATTGGAGAAAACTCCGTACGGGGACTGATGAAGCTTTTCAGTTATCTTGGGACTTTTCCTCTCTTTCCTAAGGGACACAAGGAAACGCGTTGAATGATCTTCGCCGAAGTGAGAGAGAGAAAGAGAGAGAGGGAGTGAAATCAAGGCTTCTACTACAAGAGGGTGGTAAAACAGGAGGAAAAAGGGGGTAGCCTAGTTAATTGTACTTCTTCGATCTGTATTCACCATCAGCCTGTCTGCTGGACGAGCTGGCCCTCTTGCGCGCATGTGCAGTAATTCTCTCGCAACGCAAATCACGTCGGTTTGAGAAAAAAAGGAGTCTCAGGGGTTGTGTGGATGGGGGATGCAATTAAAACTCCAAGAATCGCCTGGTCGTCGCAGAAGTAAGTCAAAGATGGGAGGGGGAAGAGAAGGATTTTATTTTCTTTCGATTTTTTTTAGAATTCTCCTTTTTTCCTTCTTTCCCGTCTTGTTTCGTTGCAGTAGAGAAGGAAGGGACTTAGAGCTGCCACTAACAAGTAGGGGTTGCTGGAGTGGACGGGCAAATTGGAGGAATTCAGATGAAAGTACACGAGAAAAATGTATCTTTAAAAAAAATACGAAGGGGGAAGAAAAATCAAAAAGAAAAGCGGAAAGATGAGACCCGACGCAACGAAGCTAACAACAGAGAGAAGACAAGAAAACGATCTTAGGTCTTGTTAAATACCTGAAAACAGCAGAAAAGAAGCAAAAGAGAGAACTTTCGTCCTGTAAAGAGTAATCGTTTGAAATTTTCTTTGAAGGAAAGCCAAATAATGTAACATTGTAAAATGAAAATTGTTCATCGTGAAGAGTTAAGTACAATTACATTCAATACAGTAGAAATAGTAAAGCTGCCTTTTGCCATTAATTTTTAATTTTTAAAATAATAATTACCTATTTTTACAAAAGAAATATCTTACACAAGCAATACAGTTTAGTAAAAATTAAATTAATCATTTAGTATAACGTCCGCTATAGATATACTCTTAACGTGAAAGAAGACTGCTAATAATAGACACAAATGAATGCAGATACAAGAATTGGAGGAATAAAGACAGTCAAAAGAAATGAAGGAACTCCGAATGCGGCGTTGTTCCTACTACCACAAACTCGCATAGTCTGAGGCCTGAGAATGGGTTACTTCGCAACAGAGCCCAGTCTCTACAACTTAAATGCGGGTACGTGGCTCAGTGGTAGACCGCTCTACTTTGGGGTGAGGGACGCTTGGTTAAATACCCGACCACGCGAGTGTATAATGTACAACATCGTGTTCATGGGTTTTCTCGTGGTTCTCCCGTTTCCTCTCACAATGTCATTCCACCAATGATATCATAATCATTCACTTTAACTACATACCTCTCCATGCGATAACCATGAGATGTTAAACTAGAAATTTCGCTTAATTTCATTTCCACAGCTTAAACAACCTTCCTACCATTTTCCCTCTTATTTTTAATTTTGCTATGGCTTCATTTTTGCACAGCAGACAGTTAAAAATACTTAAGTAATGCTCAAACGTTTAAACTTTGCTAAAATCAATTCGCATATAGTGTGGTTGCTAACCCAGAAATAATACTGTATCCTTCTATTCAATGAATATTTGAGCGTTAAACACTTTTTAGAAACAAGTTTTGGTCTATTTTTAACACGTCCAAAAATCTCGTAAAGTGTTATTACGTCAAAAATGATCTTCAAACAGTGATAGGACACTTTATACATCACCACCTATACATTTTTTTCCCACATACTCATCGTTCACATCAGAAGCTCAAATACATTTTGAGCGCTCTTAGGAAAGTTTCTTTTAAACTCTGTTAAAACGCATTCTACATATTTTTTGTTTACTCACATAAAACTTCAGGACACTTTTGTACACCATAAACAATGACTAAAATTGGTTTCTTAAAAAAAATGTCCAAACTATGTTCAAAGACTAATTTATTTCTCGCAGTGATATTTTCACGATCCTTATAATCTAACCTTTTGACTAAAATCACTCCTTATATCAGTCCTTTAATCTTAGTCCTCTTTTATAATATTTTTCTCACTTTTTCTATTGTCCTACCTTCGAATTTAAACATAACTTTTTCTAACAATAGTACTAACTACAGTATTTCTTTCTTAACCTCAACTGAAGTTATCTTTAGGTGCAGACATAGATCCCAGTGGCCTATATCACTAAGTTTTGTTATTAATAATTGTTTTGCAATCTCTTCATTTGAAGAAGTACTTTTTAATATAGTGCAGTTCTACTAATCGTTCTAGAAATAACTTATTTAAACTTTACTATTTTCTTAATCATTTTTGCATCTTTTTACAGGTTTTGAACAAGGTGTAGATTTTAATTCTTGTTGTCTATATTCTTAATAATGTATTACATTTTTAAGTATTTTACTATATTTTTTAAATGGAGAAGTACTGTTTCTTAAGCTATATAGTCTTATTTTTAATTGTTTCTTATTACGCATCATTCACGTTACATATAAAGCTGCCATAGGAGTAAATATTTGTTAATACTCAAAAACGTTCACATAATATTTTATGTTTTAAAGTAATAATGTTGTTTTTAATTATTATTTGTTTATAATCAATTTTCTACAACTTAAGTAATAGACTTTATACACATAACTACGTCTACTGAATGGTAAACATTATTTGCCACTTTCAGCTTACTCAAGAATGACACGTTAACTAAACTTGACTACATTTAACCATTTATTTTCGGAAAACGAGTTACAAACATTCAGTTAGTTAAACGTTTTCCTGATAAAATTTAAACAAAAACATCTATAATCTTAAACATGTTGGAAACTCCATCGTTACACCCTCCGGTTGCAAAGGACTGATTAAGTTAAGAAAGTTAGCAAACGATTAAGCGTTTAAAGCTGAGTAAAAATATTTTTAAAAAATAAGAAAACGTTTGATCATAAAATGATATTAAAAAACATTTAATTGCAAAACGTTTCGGATCCCGTACCCAAGTTGAAAACATCAATGTCTCGGTGGCACTCTACCTGTGACAGACATTAGAGTATTGCCTCAGACCACAAGCAGTAGGCAACCAGGTACCACTGAGGAACAATATTAGTAACATGGTCTCGCTCATCAGTAATAACTGTCCCACAATTACAGATAAACCATTGCAGTAGGATTATCAGACTTACCAGTTTCTACTGTACTACCGTAACTGACATTAACAGGATATCAATGTCCATTATATCACCTTAAGATCCGAGTTACCAACCCGAGTCCTTAAGGCCCTACCTTTTAGCACATTTTAAGATTATTGAAAAATTATTTATCTCTACATAGTAGGCATTATGACCAATTACATTATAAAAAAAATTGACCAATTTATTATTTACAGTTATATACGTATTAATAATAACTTTTGTTAGTTTCTGCAACTTAACATCACCTTCATCAGATATACAATGAGGGTACATTCTAAGAATATTAGTTAATTATCTCCACAGCTGGATCATGGCCATATGGTTTGTATATCTATATACGTGTCTTCGGAACGATAAATTCGAGTTTAATTGTGAATTTCGTTGGAAGATCATGTAGTTCGGATCTCATGTTAAGCTGCATGAACTGGCACAAATCCCAGGGGAAGTCCCCTCCAATCTTGGAACTCGGGGGGGGGGGACTGTTTCCTCCAATAATCCGATATGAAATGTGTTTTTTTGGGGGGGAATGTGAAGATTTGTGTCCGATTCCACAAAGGAAAGTGAGATGAAATTGATGTCCCCCAGAATAAGCCTCAAATCTGCCCGCCTCCCAATGTTGAAGACAACTCTGCTCCCTGATCCTCCACAGGATTGTGTTTCAACTTTACAAATATTTTGAGCATCACTTAACAAAAAAAAAGAAAGAAAGAAAAACAAAAAAGAAAGAAAGAAAAAGAAAAAAGAAAGAAAGAAAGAAAACGGTCTTACTTGTCCCCCAATGTTGAAGACAGATTTGCGCCGCTGGCTGTATGTCTATATTTCTCGGTACTGATAAATGCCGCCCACTTCCAAATCAACCAACTTACATATCTTCAATAATTAAAGGAGATCACGCCGATTTATAAACAACCAATTAGCATCTTCTATCTTATCACAAAAAAATTTTAATTAGATGCAAATTTTAAACAATGACTTTTCTATGGTTGTGTTAAGGTGTATACTTAGAATGTATCTCCCTAAGTGTCTGATGAAGGCAATGACAAATTGCCAAATGTGTAGAACGAATTATTATTACCATCAGTATAAGTTATGGTCAGATTGTTATTTTTCCTCAGTAACAGGTAGATCCAAGCTAATATGAATCGTATTTAAGAGTACTACTAAGAAAAAAGAAAAAGAAAAGGATGAAAAACCATCTGTTTAGTTCGCCATACATGTTAAGTACGCACAAATATAAGGAACATACATTACGTGATCAATTTTTCTCTTCAAAATTAATTTTATCTGTGTTGTTAAGGTATCATGCCAAATTTTGTGATAATGGGGGTAATCAAATAATGAATTCATTAGATCAATGTTTCTCAAAGTGTGGGTCGCGGGCCATTTCTTTGGTAGGTCGAGAGTTTTTCCTTTTAATTGTGACAATTTTATTTTGATGTAAACGTATGTTGTAAAGTAAGTACCATTCAGGAATTGAAAATTAAAGAGCGTTTGTTAATGAGGTGAAGAGTAAGTGGTTATCCAGAGCCCTGTTCTGTTGTACAGTCAGTAGAGATGCTAGGTTAGGATGGAAAGAGAATGGGTGAGTCAAAATCTGTCACGGGGTAGGGCATTGCGTTGAGAATAGTGTGAGCTCTGTGTTACCTTTATATGGAAAAATTAGAATTATGATTTACAAAATTGAAATACCACCATTACGTAGAATGACAATGTGTATTTGAATAAAAGTAGGTGGGCCACAAAGTACTTTTTAATATTTAATGTGGGTCGCGGTAACAACAAGTTTGAGAACCACTGCATTAGATCATTAATCATTAGATCATTAACCAAATTATATTGTTCTCATTGTGAGATTCAGACTAAAGATTTTTTGGGTGGTGATATGGAACTTGTTTATTTAAGATTATTTATTTTCGTTTTCCTATGAACATTAGCTTAGCATCTATAGAATTTCTTAATAGTGATGTAATCTATAGATTACACCACTTTTCCATTACTTTAAATAAGCCATAAAAACCTTCATAACCAAAGAAACTTGCTGACTAAATATTTCTTATAAAATTATAAATTTAAAAACATGTCTGAATATCAACATTAAGTATTAAAAACATATTTCAGTTACATAAATGATATTACGTTTTCCTTCCTCAACAGCTTAAAGTGTATTTTTCTTTCTTTCTTTTTTCTTTTCTTTTTTTTTTTTTTTTACACAAGTATTTTCTTGAAGAGAAGAAACGGTACATTATTTATCACTTCATTCAAATGATAATAAAAGATGATTCGCAGTAAGGGGTAGGATTTGTGATGCAGAATGTACAGATGCAACTCGAAGGTTACTTGAACTAAACATGTTGTTACATAGCCTACGAAGAACTCAGACCAACCAAAATGACTTATCATCACATTGCTCGCATTGATGTTATTCTTCTGAACCGGAATTCTTCATATCTTAATTTAACAAACTTCCTCAAAATGTTAGACTAACAAAATACTCGAAGCTCTACTGTTTATAATGGTTTGAAGACCTATGAAATTTATATAGCTAATTGGTCCAATCATATGTTTAGCATTTTCAAACTACAGAGGAGATAGACTACTCGACATAATCACTCAAGCAATAGCAACCGATTCGCTTATAGTTTCGCGCGAAATATACCATAAAATTACATTCCGACACTTACATTTTATTCTACTTACTGTGCGCTCTAAGTATATATATATATATATACAGTAAGTATATATATATATATATATATATATATATATATATATATATATATATATATATATATATATATATATATATATATATACAGTTCAGAATATATATTACAGTTCATTTCTTCTGAACAACACTTTAACGAAATCTCTTGTTTCCTATTTAGATCTCAAGTCCTTTTTTAAAAACAGAAATCCTTTATGTTGGATACAGTTCAGTATGTCAAATGATTGACAGTATCTTAGTGGATTGTATTTAGTGTTATTTTTACTTGTTTGTTTGACTCTGTTATGTTGTTATTTTTGTTCCCATTGTTCTTTAAATATAATTTAAAGTGGTACATGTTGTATCTGGATATTTTGAAATAAATAAATAAATCTTTGAAAAAAAGTGTTCAGTGTTATTTCCGGCGAAACCAAGCCAATTTAATTTATCAATGCACAAAACCAGAATCTCGTATATAAGTTGAAGCCTCCACAAATATTACACCTCCCAACTCCTCTTTCAAATGTTGATTTTGACTCTATACTATATAAAGTCTCAAAACTTAAATGAATTGTGAATCAATTTTTCAAATAAGAAAATTATGCTATTTTCCACGTAGTTTTAAAATGTGATAATTTTCTTATCCCTTTTTTAAAGAATAATGTGAAAGAAGGTATTGTCCAGTATCTTAAGGACTGTATTTTTGTGCTATGGTTTTATACAAAAAAAAAAAAAAAAGAAAAAAAAGAAAGAAAGAAAGAGAGAGAGAGAGAAACCTTTCTTCAGTTCGCTTTTACTTAGTACATTATTAAGTACCCAAAGTCCAGTATTATATTTTTGTTAAGGGTCTCTAATCAATCCATGAAATTAACGATTTCAGATCAAATTCTCCGGAAGAGAAATAAAATACAAGGAGGAGTCGATAGAAAAATTCTTTCCCAGGGGATTTGAAGTCATCACAGTAAGGCATAACAAGTGAATCTGAAAGTTTTAAAGGATAGTAAAGGAGTAAATTTCGTTTCAAAATATATGTAACCAATGTTTTCGTTAACTGAGTTGCCCAGGCACAACAGCTACAATATGTTATGGGTCAGTCTATGACTATGAGGTTTCAATGGCTCAACGTCTACCACAAAAAAAGAAAGTGTGCTTTGTCTTGACAATCAACCAACTGGTAAAGTACAGAATAGTTAGCGCATTGACGCAGTAAGACTGAGATCCGAGTTTAATCACTGGCTCAGTCTCACTTTCAATTTAGTACAATTCGCAGCTATAGAGCACATGATGGTTTAGTTTATTTCCTCCGCCTGTAATTCATAAATAGTAATAGGGGCCCATATAGCTGTTTGGAGATAAATATTGCAACACTAACCATGTCGATTATAAACTGTGACATATACATGTTAAGAAATATAGATCGTAAGATTGACTGATAAGTAATGATTTTGATTATTAGTATTTGTATATTTTATTTCCCATTAAAAGTATAAGATTGGCAAATATGAAGTTAAAATGAGTAACAACAAAAGAATCATTTGCACATTTTTTGTACTAAACTGAATTTTTGTAAAACACTTATGTGAGAAATTTCTGTTAAGATTAGTGAAAGATCGCTTTCCTTTCATAAGTTATACTATATTGCTGATTTACCATATGTGTTGACTTTTAACAAGTTCAGATTCATATGTATCTCAGTAGCATTGATACACTAGGTGTTCATACGTTTAGTTCATTTTAGCTTCAGATAGCTCAATTTTGACATTTGATTTGTCATTCAAATAAAATTTATACTTAACAATAATGTATTTCTTAGTTGTTTACTTTTCTTTTCTCTATCTCTCTCTCTCTCTCTTGAACAAAGTATATTAGTACAGTATAACTATGATTCAAACTGTACAATCCTTCTCCCTCTCTTTCGTGTTTAGTAAAATGCGATTTTTTTTTTTTTGAAATAATAGCATGCTCCCCTCCAAATACTCCTGATGGGTGAGCACAAAAGAATTAATTTCACAACCATTCACTTTCATCAGTCATCCGTCTCCTTTAGCCTAAAGGCATAACATGGAACGTCAAACTAGAAAAAAAAAATATATATATTTAATTTTTCCAAGTCAACGCTTAACACACACATATTTCTCATGCAGTAATTAAGGTACTAGTTTAATTTAGTTAGATCAAGAATCGATGGGGTGGTTCTATAAACTAGTTATCTCGGAGACGAGATAGTGTAATGGGGACGGCCTCTACGGTTAAAGTTGGCCTTGCACTATAGTCTGTACACCTGTCAACTGTACTGAACTGCAAACACTGGCCGTGGTTTGAAGCCCATGTTACTAACAAGTCGTATCTTTCATTACTTCATGTTGTATACGGACTCAATACACAAACACTTAATTGAATTCGGTTAGAGAACTTTTTCTAGAGATAGAGAAAATGACGTTGCTACACGATGTCAGATGCCGTCCAAACACCATTCAGTTGAACATGCATTAAATATTCGACAACACCTTTTTTATGAGTTGTAACATTAGAAATACCTTTTTTAAAATTTTTAATAATGCTGTAATAATACGAAAAGTGATCTTAAGCTTTCTAATCCCAAAATTTTTACTTGTGGTTTTCGAAAAATGCTCAATATCTAAGTTTCAGCTGAATCTTCAGCTATAATAATATTTTGCAATAGTTGGAAAAGAGAACTTCTACACATGTAGAGTATTGAATTGACAATTCAAAGTCCAAGATTCGATTCTTTTGCAGCTCAACTCAGCTATCAAGTTTTCCCCTTTTCTTTTTTTTAAAAAAGAATTTGGCATATACTTCTTCTCTTCAGAATTATTGTAAAATAAAATTTTGGAAAAGACGCTGCACTAAAATTAAAAATTCATGAGTAAAGTGCATAAGTTCATTCAGAAAGAATAGAGAGAAAACTGAATAACAAATGAAGAGCAGAAACAAATGTATCTAAGTACGTACAACACAAAGTATATAACATCCAAAGCTTCCACTATCACGATTGTATTACTCATTAAACTAAAATTTAACATAAGTTACATCCTGGATGAACAAAAAGTTTGCAGCAAATATATGAAACACATTTACCTGCTGCATTTATTAGAACACAACGTTACAAAAGTTACAGTATTGTATTCTAATAATTACCAAAAA
The DNA here is from genome assembly GCF_964235325.1 of Thermobia domestica. Taxonomy (NCBI): domain Eukaryota; kingdom Metazoa; phylum Arthropoda; class Insecta; order Zygentoma; family Lepismatidae; genus Thermobia; species Thermobia domestica. The sequence goes on along the minus strand of NC_137468.1, from coordinate 115,058,245 downwards.
TCTTTTTAAAGTATATTTACATTAATTTTGATTCATGTTTTCAATTAATCAAACATTAAAGTTTAAATGTTAATTTCAAAACATTGAAACACAAACAAGTGAAATTGTACTTATCACATACAAAGAACTCAAACCGTATCAATTATTAAAAATCACGGCACATTTTAAAAAATGTATATAGCTGTAAATAGTATTATATACCAAGGTATGTGATTCTGTGTATAAATTTGACTCCAGCCTTTTCACGACAAAATAACTGAACTCTTCGAAATATTAAAAAAGAAAAAAAAACAGTTGGATTGAGCTAAATTGTATCAATTCACTTTGATAATCAATTATCCACAAATTGAAATAATTGTCCATCAAAGTGTTCATTGGATACGATGATCCCTGAATACGAAAATCCCTGAGGGAATACGAAAATCCCTGAAATGTTAGATAATCCACACGACATAACTGTAATAATTGGTTGCAGACTCCAAGGCATATTTTGTTCACCTTTATATACAACCTACTTTCTCCTTTCATTTATTTCTCCCATAAAACTTATTCTTCCTTTGTGAAGAATGACGATTCTGTTATAAAATTCTTAAAATATTTGCTGAAATAAGTCTATCTGAAACATGTACGTCCAGTCCAAACAAAACTTGACTTTAAGTAAGGAAAACCTAATGCACTCTAGTGAGAACAATAATGGAGAGATATATGCTAGGAATAATTACGAAAGAAACAATGGCCTCTATTTCATAGACACAAGATGTTTATAACGACTCCAGACAAAATGAAATAGAGATGGAACGTTCATAAACCTTAAGAAACTGATGGAAGATGGATGATGTGTATGGATTATTTGAGACAAGAATCGAATTGAAAGACTCTCTTTCATAAGCAACGATTTATCTAGTACGCACTAACGTACATTTGGGTTTCCTGACTTGAAGTTTGTTCAACAAATACTGCTGTTAAGAAACTCAGAACCAAAAAACTCATAGCAGTGCCATTTCATTATGCCTTGCAAACATAAACTTATGGCAATATAGGCTGCATCATTGTATTTCTCTTAAAATTCTAGCCCAGTTTGTATGATCCCTTTCCTATCTAAAACAGTCTAGCGAGATGCAAGATTGCCGACTTCAAGATGGCGACCCATGGCAAGCCTACCCTCTAATAGATGTCTACTTCCTCCCAATATCTATTAATGTGATTTTGTTTTCCATTCCTCTACTCGTTTTACAAATACCCTGAAATTTTCAGACTTGAAACACGGTATTCTGAGCTATTCTAATCAATCAGGTTTTTGGCTACTGCACTCGTCTTTATGGACTGAAGACTTTAAGTTTTGCTTTCGCTCGTTTCTTGATATCCCTCACTTCGCTGCTAGGATTGGTCAACAAAGTCGATTTCGACCTCGCCAGGTTTACTTGTGGGAGCTCCTTTGATTGAACACCTGGTCTTCGCAAACACCTCACCACTTTCTAGAACACTCGGTCTCTGAGAGGTACCTACACACACTCCTTGGTCGCAAGAACCTTGGATCCTCTCACCTTAGGACGCTTGGTTTCTGGATTCCTACAAACTCACCAACAAGCCACCAAATATCTAAGAGAACTTAATATTTGAACTGTAATGATCTATTACTGTACATAAAGGATTTTTTGTAATAAAAGATGATTGGGAAAGTCCAAAATTCCCGTGTATAATTTTATCTCTACCTTAAAGGAACAATTTTACAATAAGAATGGAGAAAAACTAGTAGGAAGAAATGAAAATGAAGTCTTTAGTTTAACATCTCTAGATTATTCTGTAGGTTAAAAGAGACAGAACCTAGTCATTAAATGAATGTAAGTGAAAGACGAGGAAAATTGGTATAATCAATCATCGCAAAAGAAAAGGAATCCCTTTGCACGTTTCTAAGCCAATATGATTACAGAATTGCAAAAGGGTATGTAACTTCAATATGTGATGAAAAATATTATACTAAACTGAACTTCATATAGTTACAGTCAATGAAGGACTATGGCCGACTTTCGCTTGAGTAATAAGTGATCAGCACATATCACCTCTAGTTGGCGTTATTCTACCTTTCTAGACGGAAGGTCTCTACCTTTTCACTCAGGTTGTCTCATCACGGAAAGGTGTGTGGAAATGATGTCTAGTTTTGGACAGTATTCTATATCAGATTTGCCTCGTCTCGCATATCGTCACGAAAATTTTGTATTATCTCATCCCGTCTCGTGTGTAATCCTAAAAATAAATCCAAATGCTGGGTCAAAACTACAAATTTTATTTCCGCCGGGAAACAAACTGAAGACGTAAAAAAGGAAATAACTATCGGAAGAAATAGTCATCTTGAAAGGAAATAATTAAAAATAAGCAACTTTTAGTTACGACCGATACCTAATGTTGAATGATCTCTAGACAAATGGCAAGCAGCATGTGTATCTTTAGTACACATTCCTCTGTTTTGATTGCACATAGGTATATATATATATATATATATATATATATATATATATATATATATATATATATATATATATATATATATATATATATATATATATATATATATATATATATAGTGTGTGTGTGTGTGTATTGAATGCGAAGCAAGTATGAAAGGCACGTCCCCAAAATTAAGAAATAAAGGAATACAAAAAGAAACATGGAAAATGCAAGTGAAAGAAATGTTGGAGACGTGAGATCAAGTAAAGAAACTGGCAACTGAGAGAAATGCCTGGAGGTCTCTCTCTAATATATCGTCACCAGAAGAAAGAAGAGGGAAAGACTAAGAACCAAAAACCGTGTATAATGTGGTCGATGATGATACAATCATTTTGCTGCATATTTTGATTATTATACAGATTAATGATCTACTGGATATTTTTTCCCCTGTGCGCTCATTCTAACATTAAAACAAGTCAGTTTCGTTTCACAGTGTGAAACTGCAGACTTCCAAACTGTGTGAATTCAACACTCAAATTTAAAATAGTACATCTGTAACTGCTAGTTCAGTAAAGAAATAAGACTAAAAGCGGAACCTCTTCCTCGGACCCTTAATCCATATCAAAAAGTAGTTACTCTCTACCTCTTACTGTTTTTCTGCTATGAAGATTAATATTGAAACCGGAAGTGCTAATTTATATCTTTCACTTCTCGTTGCAATAGATGAATAGATTCAGAGGTGGAGCATATTCTTTGCGATACTGAATGCACTATCAATTTACGTTTTATCCATTATGCAAAAATTGGTTATAACAGGAAATCGTAGATTTTCTCCTCTTTCGGTTTGAACAGATAAATATTAAGACAAAACTCATTTTTCGAACCCATTTTTCGACAAGAAACCGCTAACCAATATTTCTCACCATTCCTACTCTATGGAAAACAGTATTGGAACTAGAAGTACTAATAAATCTCAACCACTTCTGGTTTTGTTAAAGTATTGCGTGTTGACGGTATACTTTCTTGAGATGCTGAATCGATTGAAAAAACTGCTTTTTGCAATCTATTACCGCTTTCGTCCTATGGCGATGAACATTGAAACTAGAGGAGATGGACGTTGAACCTATTCTTAAAACACTGAATCGATTGCAAAGAAACTCTTTCAACACCTATTACAGTTTTTCCTAATGAAAATCAACATTGAAACGGGAAGTACTAGAAATTTCAGCCACTTCCGCTTTCTGTAGAGTGTTGCATGTAGTGACTGTATGTTGTCTTGATAGGCTGAATCGATTACAAAAAACTGCTGGTCGCTATCTATTACTGTTCCTGTTCTATCACAAGCAACGTTGAAACCGGAAATTGTTGATTCACTTCCGGTCTGAATAGGAAGTTAATGGGAAAGATGAAAGCTATCCTGAAGATGCTGAATCGGGTGCAGAAAACAGCTTCTCAATGTATCTTACCATCGTTGCTCAACACAGTAGAAATCAATATTGAAACATGAAGTACTAGTAACTTTTAAATACTTCCGGTTTCGTTATAGTGTTGAGGGTGAAGATTATACTGTATCTTTTCTTAAGGCGCAGATTCGATTGCAAAAATGCTTGTTATTACCTTTACCGTTTTTGTTCTCTGACGATAAACGTTGAAATAGGAAACTGTTGATTTTTACTACTTACGGTTTGAATTGAGGGTTAACTTAGGAGATTAAAGGTATTCTTCGGATGCTGAATCGATTGTAAATAAACGCTTCTCTATACCTCCTACCATTTTTGCTCTGATACTTGTCGACAGACGGACGAATGTAACCGTTTTATAAGACTACCGACATTTATACACAGCATTGGTTTCAGCATTTGAATTTCGATTATTAAGAAAAATTTAAAGCGAAGAAAATTTCAAATTTTTACTGAAGAAATTAATGAAGTACTAAATAATCCCCTGATTTATAATTGAAAAAATCTTTTTGACTTCGGCTTACAAATTCGCCTGTTTTCTTCAGTCTGGAGTAAAATGCCATAAAATCGTTAAAATACTAATATAAGCAATGTTAGTTTATCAGAAATCGATTACTAGTATTCTACTATGCATTATATTATTCGAGTAAGTGTGGCTGCAAAAGACAAGAAAGTTGTTCCACAGAACTGCCGCTCACGTGGGTAGTGACTAATAGGAAGCAGGTTCTCACATCGGAAGTACTCTGCTACACACGGGAGACTTCTAGACAGAAGAATCCTTTTAACCACTTGAACTACCAGGATAGTGCCCGCCAGTACTTCAAAAGTTCATGAACACTATACAATCTATTTAGAGGCAGATTCATGTTTCTGTGTTTCTTTCATACGATTACTCCTGATCCCTAGTTATCGTCAAGAACGCTGTTAGGAGAAACTTTAGTGGCAAAGTGAATGGAAAGAGGTTTAATGATAATAGTGGTCATGAAATGAAATGAAATCTTTGAGTTTTAAGTCCAACGGTTATGCCGGTTAGGCTAAAGGAGACGGTGATGATGAGTAATGAAGGAGATGGTGAAATGAAGAAAGTGGGAGGAAACGGGAGAACCCCGAGAAAACCCACGCACACGGTGCTTGTCCACCACAAAGTTCACTTGGCGGGGTCTGGGATCGAACCCGGGACCCCAAGCACCAGAGGTGAACGCTCTACCACTGAGTCACCGCGGCCCTCTAATTGTGGTCATGTGCGTGTTCGTAGACATGCAGGTGAGCGGGACAATCCAGCGTGTGCTCGCCTTAGTCATACAGAACCCCAACTTGGGATTGTGGTATGTGAGCTAAAACCTACATATCCCACTCACCTCTGTTCTTAGTTCACGAATGTAATGACTTTATTCACTCCTGTCTTATATGTGGAATTTTGTACGTTCATGACGTCGTTAATCATATCTGACTTTATTTGGATAATTTGAGAGATATTCCAGCAGGATAACACGTGTTCCCACACAACAAACTTAATCAAGGACACGCTACTCGTTTGCCTTCTAGGGCCGCGGTGGCTCAGTGGTAGAGTGTCCACCTCTGGTGCATGTGGTCCCTGGTTCAATCCCAGTTTGCACCAAATGAACTTTGTGATGGACAAAAACCGTGTGAGTCGGTTTTCTCGGGTTTCCCCAGTTTCCTCCCTCTTTCTTCATTGCACCATTTTCAATCATTTCTCATTATCACCGTCTCCTTTAACCTAGCCGGCATAAATATGGGACGTAAAACTGATTTTTTTTCATTTTTCGTTCGCCTTGTAAATCTCGAACACACACTATCAAGCACGTGTGAGGCATGGTGGAACGACAGCAAATTACGAACAGTCCAACAATGATTATTGCCCAGTTATGCCAAAAGATATGTGAACTAGGATATCATACCCCAGATAAACGCTCAGCATCTTCACGACCAAGCAGCCTACTTGCTCAAGCAGCTGCTTGTATGATCTCTCGTGGAGGTAACATGTGCTAGCTATAGTATTAAGTAGTTATGTTTTTTGAACATCGTGTATACGTAATATGTTCGGGGTGTCCTACGAATGATATGTTGGGATGAGATGAGAACAACCTGACCTGATCAGATTACAGTAGGATAGGATGCAATTAAGAACCTTGAATTCTGTGCGTCAGATTTCAGTTTCTTAAGCAATCGAGTTGTGTGTATGGAAGAAAAGTAAATGAATGTTCGTCAGCAAAAGAAAACAATAATCAAGAATATATTTTGAAATAACTAGCAGTGTCACACGTAAACCTCGTAAACAAGTATGTTTGAATGACGTGATATTTTCTCTATATTGAGACTGGAAGGGGTAGTAGATATTAGCCACTTCTGGTTTTAGTAGAGAGGTGAGAGTGGAGATGCAATGTATTCTTACTTAGGACACTTAATAGATTGAGAAAACCGCTTTTTGTTACCTATTGAGGTCTTTGCTCTATAATGATCAACGTTACAATCGGAAGTGTTTTATCTACCACTTCCGGTTTGAATAGAGGATTAAAAGAGATGGTATGTATTCTTGGAACGCTAAATCAATTCCAATCAATATTGAAACCGAAAGTTATAGTGGATTTCTATCGCTTCCTGTTTTAGTAGAAATTTAAGGATGGAGATCAAATTTATTTTTGGAACGCTTTATCGATTGCAGGAAACCACTTCTCGAAATCTATTACCGTTTATGGTCTATAATGATTACCCTAGAAAACGGAAGTGGTTGATTTCTACCTCTATTGGTTTGAATAACATCTCTATCAATGAACTCGATTCCAGACTTTGACTTTCTATATCCTTTCCAAACTAGATGATGATTCATTAAGTACGTAGTCCTTGAGACTTTTGTCTCCCGGACAGATGGATACACAGAGAGTAAGTATATAGAAAGGAGTTTCGATAAACCTTCTCCTTTTTAAAAAAAATCTACATACAATATATGAAAATGAAAGTTATTATGTTTATGACATCGCACCTCTTCAACCACCAGGCCGATCTCGATCAGCTTTCAACATAGATGAGGTTCGATGAGGTTTTATCATTTTGCTTTGACGGTGCAACTTAGAGGAGAAGGAGGAGGGAGATATAAAAATGATCGAAAATGACCAACATTAGTGCCGAATCCATAGTTTTCGGGGTCGCTGAGTTTAACAATACACTTCCGATGCTGTTTAAATCCAAATTCAGCCCTTTATGTCCAAAATAAAATGTATTCAGCCCGTGCGAAGAACGGGTATTTTGCTAGTCTCATATAAATTATTGAGTAAAATATTGCTTAAGTATAACGATCTTCGTTATTTAAAAAAATAGTAAAACACGAGGAAGAAATTGTTTCAATTAAGCTATAATTTTAGAAATAAAATGAAATACTCTTTCAATGTGCATATTTAAACCCGAAACAGCTTCTTTGTAAGATCACATAATCGTCACTTTTTACGGTTCGGTACTTACAGTTTTGATACTAACTTCTCAGCCTTTAGCGCTATTTGTGTGCAAATAGTTCATCCATAGATGGCTGCACATACCACGCTGAGAAACCTCAGCGCCACATAGTGTGATGTCCGTTGAACTACATGGTGAGCAATATGAAAGAAGAGGACAATTCCTAAACTTGCAAAGAAATTACAGTAGTTCGTATTTATATTGTAATTTCAGAGGCAAAATGTCATTTCAGAAATAATAAGTCATAATATTACATGCCCAGGGGCATCGGAACCAGGGGAGCAAGGGGGCAGCTGGCCCCCCTGAAATTTTCATTCAGGGCAAGATACTAGTTTCGCTCTTCCACTTTGAGAGTGAAAAAACATGACACAAGAGTGATTATGAACTAAATTTCGTTTCATTATGGTAATGTGAAAAAAATCTATTGCAGATTCATGTTTCTCCTTGAGACATGAGACCGGGCGCTTTTTCTGACCCCGTGTTAGACAGAAAGATATAGGAAAAAGAATTGAAAATTTATTTAATTTCCATTAAGAATTATTGTTTAAGTAATCGTAGGTCTGCAATACGAAACGAGTTGTTGAGCGAGTTTTAAAGTTGAAAAAAGATTGTAGTTAAATGTGTAACAGGACATTTAAATATATTTTCTATAAATTTTATATTATTCGTACAAACAATATGCAGAGTGTAGTATATTTTATGGAAAGGAGGAAAAATATATCCCTTGTGAACACTAACGACTGACAGTACTTAGCACGTTCTTGCTTGAAGCGGGGACACGTTCACAAACGTCAGCAAGGACACTTCCGACTGGGATGTATGGGGGAGGTGGCTCCTGGGGGTCCTGACATCCCCCGAAATCCCGACTTTTCTGTATATTTAATTAATAATGATCTATCCTCTTGTTGGATTTTCACCCTCGAAAAGATTTGGACACCTTCCGAAATAAATTCCTGCATACGTGCTTAATTTCCGAAGAGAATTTACAGCGAAAAAGCTTGATTCCTTGAAAGGGGCAGGAGGGGTTTCGCGTGTTCCAAGTTCCGTTTTCCTGTATAAATATTTACTGTCAACATTATGTTAACATCGATTTATTGGTAATGTTTTTTGAATAATTATTAAACATTTTTATATTAAAAATGCAAGTATGAGGTGAAACTTACGCCTATGATATATGACTTTCGTACAAAGAAAGAGTAAAATAAATGTGCAGAACTGGATATAATTATTTTCAGAAAAATGTTCTATATTCAGAGCACCTATATTCATTCTTAGTAAAGTAGCAACAGTCTATTGTAGCGTGTGTGCAAAGAACTGTATTTAAGCAGTAATTGTTACCTTTATGTCCTAATTATGTCCGAAAAGTACGTAAAAATATCAGAATCAATATTTTTCATGATCATTGGGTAACGCTAATGGAATAATTAGAATAACCATGCCCAGCGGCGCAAGTCTGTCTTTAATATTGGGGGGGAGGGGGGTAAGACTTTTTTTTTTGTGATGTTCAAAAATTTATAAAGTTGAAAAACAATACTGTGGAGGATCAGGGGAGCAGATTTGTCTTCAACATTGGGAGGCGGATAGATTTGAGGCTTATTCTGTGGGGGACATCAATTTCATTTCACTTTCCTTTATGGCAATCGGACACAAATCATCACATTTCTGCCCAAAAAACAATTTCAAATCGGATTATTGGGGGGACAGTCCTCCAAGATTGGACGGGACATGTCCCCATCATCCCCTCGGAATTTGCGCCAGTGATCATCCAGAGTTCAAGAGTACTGGGTTTTTTTTCTTCCCTTTTTTTAAAGCAAAACTCTATAGCATTCTTGAAGAAAAGGAAACAAGAGGGTAGGAATCTGAAATTGACATTGCATAAATATATACTGTACAGATGTTGTTAAAAAAATATTGTAACATTTATAAACTATATAGTACACTTGTTCGTAGTTGAGTTAGTGCATCAACCTCGTTGGTGTAATAATACTGTTTGTTTTAGTATCTCCCTTTTATGATTTTTGTTCTCCTCTTGTTTGTGTCCCTTTTTTATGCATATACGGTACAATGTTTTGCGGCACAGTGTGTTCTATATCTAACAATCAATTTATTTTCTTCATATTACCCAAGATACACTAAATCAACTTTTTTTTTTCAGATGCGACGACAGCTCTTCTAAATTCTAGAGCAGGGTAGAAACATTTCCTTTATATTTAATTTCTTGGATTAAAAGTCAAAAGATAGGTATTTCCCGAAATAATTTTCTGTTTGCTGTAAACCCGATGATTTGTGATTATAGAATATTGTAAGCATAATTATTATTATTAGTTTATCTGCCCTACAAAGTCGATAACGAGCAACGGTGCCGCAGTGGTAGCGATACGGCTTCGCATTCGGGAGATTCGGGGTTCGATCCCAGAGGCCGGCCATCGTGATTAAGGTTATTTCACAGTTTCCCTCAGGTAAATGCTGGGATGGTACGTTCTTTAGGGGCCGTGACTTCCTCTTCTAATTACTTCTTTCTTTCCTCCCTCTGTTCCTTTCACGGGTGTTGCGTTCGCCGAGGGACATCATCCCTCAGTCACGTGAAGAAGCTATATAGCCAAATTTGCTGAAGGGCCCATAAAAATTCAAATCCTATCCATCTACAAAGTCGATGATCTAATTAGTAGTTGGCGAACCTTAGAAACAATTTTTCTGCGCACAATTATTATTCACCTAGTTGAAATTTTGGTACATGTGATATTTATGTTTGAGTTCTTTTATCGTTGTTTTACCAGCACAACAGAAAGCAAAGTGAACACTGATTAAATTCTCGGAAGGAGCACTCAGTTTACACATTAATGAACGCCTGAACCCACTTAGGTCTTGTAGGACAGAGTGCTAAAACCTGTAAATCTGTCTGACATTGAATTAAAGAGTTAACTTTGAGTTACTAAATCGTTTGCTGTTTATGTAGAGATGCGAGGAAATGCATATGTTGCACATGTGTTCTTTACTTTATTTCTTACTTTATGTCTGACCGAAAAAGAACCCTTCTTCACACATGGTTAACCTCATTCGAAAAATGCAAGTCTTTCTGGTGTTTATGAAAAAACTTCACACCAACGACCAATGCCAGCATTGGTACAGAAAGTCCACAACAAAATGCATCTCAGAATTCTCTGCTATGTGCCTCACTTGAAGTACAGGATTCCACGAGCACCTCCAATCAGCAAATTGAGCAAAGCGTCACGCAAATTGCGACAAATTCTTCCATACTTCCAGACATCACTTGCCTAAAGAATTTGATGAAAAATCTTGTGTGACGGATCACGGGAAAAAGTATGAAATTCCTGTTTTAGAAAATAAAACTTAGCCGAATAAGGGTTTCAATTTTTCACGAACTGCACGCCGATCTTGTCGTGTGGAATGGTTTCATACATTCCCTGGTTACATTGATACAGTCAGAGATTATGTTTTGTGTTTTGATTCTACAACGCATTTCATTTGACAGGTAAAATGCTGATGAAAGGACCTGAATTGACTTTTCTCGTCATAGGGTTCAAGAACTGGAAAAACGCCACAAATTCAGAGTACATTAGAGAAGCGAACTCCATTGTCCGAATAATGTCCATATGGGCATTTCCAACACAGTTAAAAACATGTATATAAAATGGTAAAAATTGTAGTTACAAACAACCATTTTTTCTAAGTAGTACAAATTTTACTATCTTATATGTTTTTAATTGTGATTTAAGTGGTTGAAAATTTCTGCACGATACCAAAATCCAGCACAAAACTGGCAGTGAATTAATTAATCTTAAAGATGTAAACCAAGATGCTTCTCGTAGATGGAAATTTTACCCTCATGAAACTGTTTACAGCTGTCTTATATAATAATTAATAATAATAATAATAATAATAATAATAATAATAATAATTATTATTATTATTATTATTATTATTATTATTATTATTATTATTATTATTATTATTATTATTATTATTATTATTATTATTATTATCCAACCAAATCTAATTATTGTTACATTATGAACATATATTCGTATTATCTTACTATGTTACATTCCCGCGTCCATTTTTAAGACAGTATTTCAAAATCAGTTTGTCCCCCAGCTGAAAAATACTTCCGACGCCACTGTACCTGTCTTTACTTCTTTTTTATTAGTTTTATTTTTTAAAATTTTAAAACACAAACGTTCGTTGAACATGAATTTGATAAGAAAATAGTTTATTATGTACTTTCTTATGTATCGATCTTGTCTTTGGTGTGCGTTATCCACCGGTGTATTCACGGGGAGAGGGGACAAATACACGCCCGTCATCCCCAAATGATTTCCTGGCCCCTCGAAATGGAATTCGATTTTATATGTTTATTTAATTCGTTTTATGCACCAAATAAAGAATGTTTATATTCGTAATAGAATATGAAAGGAAAACACAAATAAATAAAGCACACAACACATTAGAAAAATAAACACACTGCTGAACAAGACTGCACTTATTTAATATAAGAAATACCTTTACACGTGACGTTTGCACTTATTTAATTTTTTTTTTTAAAGCACATTGACGTTTCGATCTTCTAGCCAAGATTCTCATCAGACGTACACTCACACGACAAGAGTGTACGTCTGATGAGGATTTTGGATTTTGGTAAATGTGTTTTTTATATTAAATAAGTGCAGTCTTGTTCAGCAGTGTGTTTATTTTTCTGATTTTATTTGCAAGACGTATGACTATGATTGTGCAACACATTAAAATAATTAGAACAATTTAAATTATTCACCTACTTTGTTACTCTCATTTACCTAACTTTACATATATTTTTATAAAAACTGTTTATACTCATATAAACGAGAAGTCGAACAAATTGATTTCCACAAACAATTTTTGTTTACTTATGAGTAGTTTAATGGTATATTTTCTACAGGCTGTGATTCTAATCACATGCACTGTCAAGATACGTTTCGCTAAAGTAATGTAATAATAATAATAATAATAATAATAATAATAATAATAATAATAATAATAATAATAATAATAATAATAATAATAATAAAGTATGCTGTATGATAGAATGATTTAACATTCTTAAAGAAAAGATTCTTTGTTTACTTATGTAAAAAGTACGTCCCAGAACAACTTGCTGGCTACGCCGCTGGTGTTGTCTCTGTTACTAATGCTACTGGAAACTTGTTTTTTTGTTTTTGTTGACCTACCATTGTAAAGCAATTGGTGAGCAAGTCTGAGAAAAAAATACCAATTAAAAATTCAAAGAAGTGACGATGACTAATATTCCCAGCAGTAGTGGTTGTAAGAAAGGAAAAGCAATTGGTGCGTAAAGTACGTTAATTGGTACACTAACAAAAAAAACTACTCCTTGAGAAGTTTCCTTCGATAAACCTCTGTATGTCGCGCTAATGGGCCTGTCCCATTACCCTTCTTCGAAAATTGATTTATGTCCGAAACAGGTATCATTTGAACGAGCAATCACTATACATTTACAGATCTGTAGGTCGGTCTATAGGTATAAAGCTTTAAGGAAAGCAACTGCCCATCCACCACAGAGAATAAGTGTGGTAGACATTTCTTCAGCATATCACCGTCTTGGTTCCCCCAATTTTGCATTAGTGTCACACAGCTCCGTTCCCAGTGGGATATAATGGAGTAATTGTTTTTTAGAAGTTGGATTGGAGTTCAGCGTTCCATTCAGTATCAATACTATGTCAGACGTGGACGCACAGCTTAACATGGAATCTGAACCGCATGAGCTCCTGCCCGGAATCAACGTAGGACTCCCGCGCCAAAGATGCGTACGCTAAACCATATAGCCACAAGGAAGTTCTATTTTATTTATTTATTTTCATTTATTGAAGGTAAATGAATTATAAGTAGAAGTAACTCCTATAATGGCAATTTCTTTCTTTTTCATAGAAGTAAGTTTAGACATTCTTCCAGGGAAGAGAGGACAATCCTATTCCGAAATGGGACGATTGCGAAATTCACTGGTTCTGGTGATTCCGGTAGTATCTTAGCCTTAATCTGAGTAAGCAGGGCTGAGATTTTAGCCGCTCCCTGGTTTCAAGCGGGATTCCAGGTAATAGGTTAAATTTCGCCAAGTTGGGGTTATTTTGTAGGATTCGGTACCTTGCGATGTGAAGACGCCTTCTAGCTTCAAAAGGAGCGTGTGAGCTTACCTCGAAACGCTTCGGTGCCAACACTGGAGATGTTGGTAGACTCCCAATTGCTAGAGAAGTTCCCTTCATAAGTAGGAATAAGTGGGAGATGGACTTCAGTCCATCATTGTTGATCTGATAAGAAAGGAACCTTCTCTTCTATATGGGGAAGGGAAAGTGCACTATACTTTGAAGGCGAGATGTAATCGAGGGAATATGGGAGTATACGCCATATACCCACCTAACTTTTTTTTATAATCCAGCGTGTGCGAGCGGTCCCGAGTTCGATTCCCGGTGGGGACATTCTGTCGAAAAAGTATAAAAGCTTTTCCGGCCAGCCATCCTAAGTGAGGTTTTCCTGAATTTTCCGCATTCACACCAGGCAAATGCCGGAATGGTACCTCACAGGGCCCTTTCCTACCCAATTATTACATCCTTTCCTTTCCTCGGATGGTGTGATCGCCGAAGGATGTCATCCTTCACATGTGACTGGCTAACATGGCTACAGATACCGAAAGCCCAGAAATCTAATTCCTAATTCCTCAACAGTCCAGCGTTTACTAACTTCAAAATTTACACTGTATGTAGCCATACGTTGAAAGCTGAATACATACTCTCCTTATTTGCTTTGTGTTTAATGTTGATTTCCTGAAATTAAATTCTTACATGTAGCACTTCCCAAGTGTAACACTCCGATTTTGATAAAATTTGGCAGGTAGATACTACACATGAAATAAACGAATACATGTTTTTAATTTTCTGCGAAAAACGGTTTAGGGGAGGAAAGCCTCAGGGATAGGCCTGTATGAATTGCGCCCCTGGACAAATGCCCCGAATTGATCTTCCTGCATCTAGCTTAATGTAGGATTCCAACTACTACTATGTTACATAACACTCCAATCGGAAATCGAACATGTGCACCAGCAGCTAGCCTGCGGACTACTTGGTCAACCAAGTTCATGGATCATTTCAGCTTATGTGCTGTGTTTTGGTACTATTCTGACATTTTCCTTTATCAAAAATGCTTCGACACTGTGCTTCGTCCGTTATTTTTGTACTTCAGTGATTATATTCTTGATTGTGGTCTCATATTTTGATTTTAAGTAGTTCGAATCGTCTACTGTATGTATTCTTCATCATCCGAGATTCACATAGGAATTCATATAGGCTTATCTTCAACTGTTGGCAACACTGTACATCACGCCTTCATAGGTATGGTTCTATTCATAATTAGATTTGCTAGATGTTTTATGTTCCGAGCCATTTAACAAAACTTCATTTTGTGCTCAGTTTGCAACTGCATTACATATGATGTTACTGAGCATGTCTGTGGGTACGCTTGTTTGCTTTCTGTACTGTTGTGTAAAATGTCATTCTGTGTCAGTGTATCTTTTGCGTTGCTATCTTCACATGATTCTAGATCCTTCTTCCCTCTGTATCTTCTGTGTTTCTAGGTGTCGGCCCGTAAACCTTTGGATTTCTCACTTTTCTTCACTCCTCTATCGATTGCGCATTGTTTGATTGGGAAATGCTACTATCAATGTAAGATGTCTTGCGTGGGAGAAATCACATGGATGGCAAGTGATAGTCACAGTCTATGTCCGCCCCTAGGCACATGCCTGACATGTACCTGCGGAACGTACCTACTACTATCTAGGTATGTTATCCATGCCGTAAGCGTCAAGAACCACCAAATTACCCTAACAGCACAATTACATAGCAGGCATATGTCTATCATGTTTCCTCAGGTACATGGGAATGTATCCAGTATGTGCATTATATACTTCTGAGAAAGAAATCATATGGATGACAAGTGATAGTCACAGTCTATGTCCGCCCCTAGGCACATGCCTAACATGTACCTGGGGAACATGCCTAGGTATGTTCCCCATGCCGTAAGCATCAATGAACCACAAAATTACTCCCCCAAAATATGTTAAATCGCCTAGATGCGTAATGTGTTTACATTAAGGTGAGTCTAAACAACACTTTAAACAAGTAAAAATAAAATAAATAAAGGGCTACCTTAGGATGGGCGCGAACTACCAACCTTTGGATTACTAAACCGCGTGCTCTTCCGACTTCCTTACGGAGGGGATGAAGAGAACGTCGCTTGTAGAGGAATAAATTGTTGAGGTCTTTTGAATTTGGCTAATCAGAATGCTCCTTTAACCGCGTATATTAGACGAAAACCGTTTGGGATCAGATAAAATCTGCTCGCCATGTAATTTTATAACAAAATGACGAGTGTCTATTTACTTTATTTCATGGTTCTTCCATATTCACTCTCAAATGACCGACCACAGTTGCCATCTAATAAAGTTGATGCGTTTGTTGCTTTTAGTACACAATCTCTTAGAAAAAGAAGCAACAAATGCATCAAATGTGTAAGATGAATTTAGAGCACCTAAATGGCGAATGCCTAGCACATCTTGTGCTGTTAGGGTATCTGAAACAGTATGTACCTAAAGGACATATCTAGAACATGACAGATATATGTCGCAAGTGACGACATAAAAACAAATGACTGTTAGAGTGCGAAACTGAGCCAGATATATAAATGCTATATTTGTGATACATAGTTGAAAATATCAATTAGGTGTAACAAGTACCTAAAACTGTAGGTAGCTGAAGTACATACTTAGCACATGAATATCATGTGTGTCAAGTATCGGGTACCTAAAAAGTAGCTGGGACACCCAAATGGCACATGCGTAGCACATCTTGTGCTGTTAGGGAGCCGGCATAAGTATAGGACGTAAAACGTAAAGATTACATTTAAATAATACGTCCACTTTTCATATAACTTTCTCACTGAAAACGACGTTAAATTTTAGGTAAAACAAACAAACCATATACTACTGTGTACATTATTACACTGAAAAATTTATATCTGGATAGAGTAAAAATAACACTATTGGGCTACAATATTAATTCTATAAAATAATATTTATTTACCAAGTTATAGAAAAACACGCAAGTGTGTATAATTGAAAGAAAGCTCTTTTTTTTCTTTAATAAAGAGATGTTGGCTTAATTCTTGGTAGAATATGATTGATACTTTATGCCCTTACTAGCCAAATAAGGAAGTTTTAAAAAAAAGTTAAGAACTAAACAAAAGAAGAATGGGCAAAATATCCCGTTATCAGTATAATCAGTAACTACTCTTGTGAAAAGAATCAATAACCATTAATGCTTCATTCTGAAAAATAATTTAAAAGGCACATATATTGCTATTTAAATTGATTATAGTTAATCAATTTAAATAGCAATATTTGTGCCTTTTAAATTATTTTTCAAAATGAAGCATTAATGGTTATTGATTCTTTTCACAAAAGTAGTTACTGATTATACTGATTAATATTACTTTTACTAATATTAACACACAGTAATACTAGCAGTATGTCAACGCCATAGCCGCACTGGAATGCCGCTTCTCGTGAAATTGGCGAAGTCAAGCAGTGTCAGATATGGGTCAAACGAAAGATGGATGGCTGTTTGTACTCGGCTGATGGTGTTGTTGGCATTGTGGCGTCCTTCCAGCGTCGCTAGGACAATTATGGAGCTACTTCAAAGAATGAAATATTAAATCTGGTTTAGAAAGCCAGTATTAACGACGCGGAGTTGACCACACATCACGCCAAAGGCATGAGTGCTACAAGCCGGTTGGTAGGAAATGTCCCTTAAGGCTATTGCGCCAAGAATTTCCTTTTATTTTAGTACTACCAGTATCACAACACTATATTAGTAGTAACGGTGATGGTAGTAGCAAAATAGAATAAAAAAATATTTTGTTTAAGATAGTCTGGTTTGTTCTAATGATAGAGTTTGGCAAGATTTTTATGTCCTATACTCGAATTTTCCGTAACTCGAAATATTTTGTATTTTCCAAAAGTACTTCAAGGTATATCCAATACACAGTAAACTTCCATTTTTTTGTTATATATACACATTTAAACATATTCGCAAAAAGTGAAGAAAAATATTAAAATTATGTCTCTGAAAATGGAAGTATTGTATTTCAAAACTGAATGCTAAAACTCACATTTGCGATATCGTAGCACTATCATTGTGCCGTGTTATTTGGAAGCGATAGTAATGTTGATGGGTGTTTTAGTTCTGTAAGAATGTAATACCCAGAAATAACGTGTCATTTTCTCCTCCCTGGAAGATTAATTCGTCATAGTTTCGAAAGGTTTCAACGTGTTGCCTCTAAACGTCCACATTTTATTACAGGAGTTGTTATTTTTTGTTCCTTAATTCCCTTGAGCACACATTTGTACGGTAGATATTTTCAATTAGATATCTAGAAGCATCATTGGAATCATTTTGATACTGTTGCATTGTGTAGAAATTTTAATCCACTTCTTTAATAGAAGGTCGGTGAAAATCAGCATCTCGTGCTGCTGCTCAATGCATTTGGAAAAAAGCCTGGTAAATCATGATTGTTGAAAGAACTACACGCAGTAAGTGAATTGTTTATGAATGTGATGATGGCAGTAAGAACAAAACAAATGACAATATTTGTTGGATCACATAATTAATTAAATGGCTCGGGGGAAGACAATGGTAAGCGCCACTTACGGCGAAATTGAGTTATTTAGTGGAATGGGTTGGGATTAGATCACAGAACAATATGTTGGTAGTGTACGTTCGACATTGTTCGTTCATACGGCAGGGGAAGTCTGTTTCGTGTCATTGCATTGAATTGTATAAGAACGTTGTTTTCTTTCATGGTTAACTCGAAAATTAGAAAAAGGACACTTCCCATTGTCTTTCTCCGAGTCCCTCAATTAGAGTTAACATACTTAACTATTATATTACTTCCATCAGGACCAACCTTTAGTCAATCGGACCGATTGCTCCCAATTGGAATCTGCGCCTGAGGGGCCCACGCTGGAGTGTGATCTGATCTCAGCTCGTCATGTACAGACAACAACATACGTATTTCCATGTAACACATTTCATGTATTACATAGACTAGCAGTAATTATTGTAATAATACAACACAACGCAAGTTATAATTTTAGGACACTGAATGCAACCAGTTTTTAAGTGAATTGTTTTTTAACCTATAAGTATAATAATGATACAAAATTTAGTATTAAAACTGTGGGTAGATATAAATTTATTATGCGCCACTATTACTTGTAATATCGATAGTTTTTAATTGAGGAAAAATAGGGTTTGCTTTTGATGTCCCGCTTCATATCTACTTCACTAACCTTACTAAGAAACAAAAATAATCGAAAGGGGCGTTCTCCTAAGGCTGGTCCTGAATTCCATCTGTTAAGTAATATAGCATCATGGCATTTTTCTTAGTTGTTTCAACTATACTTTGACCCTAAAATTAGCTTTTTAACCATATATAATTAACAAAATTTTGTATCATGCTCTTTATTCTCAAAGGACGCGTGAATTTACAGTTTCATGATTAAGCAACAATTTCCAGACAAATCAAACAATGATAACAATGATACTTATTGGGTTCAAATGACTAATTAGCACTAATCCAGTTACCTATTATACTAACTCCATTTTATCACATAATAAGGTATCGTGATGTTTTTCTTAAATGTTTATTTCTGACTTTTTTCAAGTATACTTTTACTCTAAAACTAGTTTTAATCACTTATTATTACCAATCATTTGGATCATGTTCTTTATTGTCAATTGTCCAAGAAACACTTATAACATTACATTTGCACTATTAAGCAACAACTTCATATATGAACTTGCCATAATATCCTTTAAACTTGTGTACCACATTTCAAAAATACATATCTATAAAAATACATTCTTCTAAAATCTTACGTTTTTTGTATACAAATATAAATTCCATATCAACATAAAACAGATAAATATAAATAATCACACAGATTAAAATGATCAAACGGAGAAAGTTATTATGTAAGTGATGAAAAATTTAGTAAAAGTGGTAGCGATAATGAAATGATAATTAGGTGAGTACAACTATGAAAACAACACGAGATCGTCCAGTTTGATTGTAGTTAATTTGATTATTAAATGTTTAAATAAAACAATATTTATATAGTATTATTCAAAGCATGGTATTTTCAGATTTCGAAAATACAGAAAAAAAAACCTTGAAAAGTAAAATTTCGTGTTTTATACAAATAATCATTAATGATGTTTAATTTCTAGATCTACCATATTACGTTAAGGAAAACAGAAAATGTTACGCGAAGATCTAGTATCGTATAATTAAAACAGATATAATGAATCAATAAGTAATAAAGCTAACAAATACTAAATATTAAACAAATAAGTTTCGTTTCACAGTGTAAAACTAAGACTTTCAAACTATTCGAATTCACTATTCAAAGTGCCTGCAACTACTGGTTGCAATAGAGTAATAAGATCAGATAGAACGTGTTCCTCGCAGGGATGAATTCAGGGGGTAGCCCCGGGGGAATCTCTCCCCCGAAGAAAATTCATTCCCCCCCGGAGAAACTCTCAAAATTTCAATCACAAAATGTAAAAATTACTTCACCCAAACTCCCCTCCCCCGAGGAGTTCATATTCCCCCCGGGTGAAAATGTCTGAATTCAACACTGGTTCCTCGGATGCTGAATCCATCTCAAAAAGCCATTATTCGCTATCTCTTACTGTTTTTGTTCTAAGGTAATGAAGGCTACAATCAAAAATCGTTTATTTCAACCACTTCCGGTTTGAGTTGAGTTGAATTTTTTGCGTTTAACGTCCCTTTCAGCAGCGAGGCTATATGAGACAGGACTTACTGATTAACGTGGAATCTATACCACATGAGCTCCCGCCACTTCCAGCTTGAATAGAGGGCTAAGAGAAAAAAATGAAGCTAACCTTGGGACATTGAATCGATTGCAAAAAGATGCTTCTTGATAAATTTTACCGTTTTTGTTGTACAGAAATCAGTATTGATCCTGGAAATAATAGTAAATTTTTTAGTACGTCCGGTATTGGTAGAGTCTGGTGGACAGTCATGATATGTTGTCTTGAGATGCTGAATCGTTAGCAGAAAATAGCTTCTCGCTATCTGTTACCGTTTTTGTCCTATAGTGATAAACGTTGAAACTGGTATTGAAAATTGCAAGTAATAATAAATTTGAACCACTTCCGGTTTTCATAGAGTGTTGTGGAAGTCATGATATGTTTTCTTGAGA
Organism: Thermobia domestica; assembly: GCF_964235325.1. Taxonomy (NCBI): domain Eukaryota; kingdom Metazoa; phylum Arthropoda; class Insecta; order Zygentoma; family Lepismatidae; genus Thermobia; species Thermobia domestica. The sequence continues at coordinate 115,037,530 of NC_137468.1, read as the reverse complement.
TGCTGATTTATTTTTATTTTTTTATTTTTATTTTTTATTTTTTAAATTTTATTTATTTATTTATTTATTTGCATAAAGCCACTTCAGGCTATCTGTTACCGTTTCGTTCTATGGCATTAAACGTTGAAACCGGAAATGATTAATTTGAACCACTTCTGGTTTGAACAGAAAGTTAATGGATGAAACGGAAGCTATCCTTTGGACGCTGAATCGATTGTAAAAAAACACATTTCGATATTTTTTTAAACCATTTTTGCTCTGATCCTGTCGCTAGACGGACGGACGAGCAAAGCCGTTCTATAACACTTCCGACACTTACGTACAGCATAGTTTGGAGGTCTTAAAACGGTGCTATTAGGGACAAAGTTAAGTAGATAAAATTATTGAACGTTGTATATCAAATGATATCGGCGTATATTATATTGGTGCTTCAAATTTTCGTTTGATGCACTTCCTTTGCTCCTGACATTGTTTTATCCAATCCCCTCGGTTTTGAGGGGAAATCTAAATTTCTAAGTGAAGTTCATTAAACACGTGGAAAGTAACCATGCACCTCATGCAATCCATACCTTTATATATGGTAAGTGTGGGTGATTAGGGCCACTCTAAGAAAATTCAATCTGGCAACGCTGGACAGCAGTGCAGAATGTAAAACGCCACATGGATGGAGAGCTTAGAATGTGAGGAGTGTTAGTGGAACAGATGGATGGGCGTTGGTTGTACAGTTTTCATTGTATGAAGAATTGAAGTTACGTCCTTGAAGTTGTTAGAATTTGATACAAGTTAAAATTCAGTGTTGTGAATATTGTGTATCATATAGCATGTAGTTTTTCTAACAATGAAATGTTTCTTTTATAACGAAATACTTTAGTTTGTATAATATTTACCTGTACCGTGGGCAAAAAGTGCTCATAAATATGTAATATACTTAGTAGAATGTTCATTTTAAATTAACAGAAAAGAAGAATGTTTTTAATATATGTAAGAGATTATTATGGGATAGTTATGGCTATGTACATGTTATGTGTTGACCTAGTCAAGTAAATTTATGTATTTTACGGTCTTAAAAACAATATTTAAGACATATCAAGCAATAAAGGTGAGACTAATAATCTTTGAATATCTGAGTTGATTTGTGCATAAAGAAAAGTTATTATCGTTTCGTAACTTATATTTTACCAGACGGACCAGGTTGACGACGCTTTTCTATAGAGTCGTTATAAAAATTTGGTTTACCAAACCCGGGATTTTTGAAAATTCAGTTCCCGAAGAAGGAAAGTAGGGCTGAATTTACTTGGATATTACCATTTATGAATACGAACTTAACCGTATTACGAAGCGGTAAGGTCATCAAACGAAAAATGGATAGTGAAATAGTGCAAAAGGAATCTAATACCAGTAATCCAGGTGAAATTAGTGCAACACCAAGTTTGTCATCTGAGGATCGACTTTTGTTAGCTCTTCAGCAGATGACCACCGACATGAAACAAACCATGGAACAGAAGCTCAATCAATTTAACACAACCATGGAACAGAAGTTCTATGAAGCTAACCAGACCATGGAACAGAAGATAGAACAGAAATTTAATGAAGCTAACCAGACCATGGAACAGAAGATAGAACAGAAATTTAATGAAGCTAACCAGACCGTGGAACAGAAGATGGAATTGAAATTTAACGAAGCTAACAAGCTATATGAAGAGTTGAGCCGACGGATAGAACTAAAATCAGACGATACGAAACAAACAATCGTACAGGTGATGAACGACATATCTTCACAGTTTGAAGAAAAGTTACAAAGGATATCTGATGAGTGTCAAGAAAAGCACGATCATCAAAATCATGAAATCTGTGCTGTAAAAAAGGATTTAACGTTAATAGAATCTTCCGTTAAACATCAAAAGATCCAGTTGGCTACTATGCAGGAAGAAATTAAAACGTTACAGGCTAGAGATAACATTTATCGCAATAATCTGGGCAGTGATCGCTTCGAGTTTCCCCAATCACCGGATATAAATACGCCTTCACCGGAATCTGAGGAGGATATTATATTAGAGGAAAATTGTCCGAAGATCACTGATGAACGAAATATAAATGGTATCATGACACAGCACGCTACGGACCGGAACAATCACACCACAAGAACAAGGAGTGAGAAAAGAAAGGTAAAGTTAAGTGTCAAGATGAGCGAAATCAAAGCCATGAGTAAATTTAGTGGTAAGTGCAATGAAAATGCTAGTTCTTTCTTAGAGAAGTTCCAAGACGAATGCAGTATAATGTCTATCGACCGATCACAATACATGAAATTAATACCCCATGTATTACTCCCACCTTGTTCCTTATGGTTTAAGGCAATACGTGATCACATTAGTACATATGAGGAATTTAAAGCGGCATTGATCGCGAATTACGAAAATGACTTTTTGCTGGCAAACAGAGATGCCACTCTTAGAAATCAACATTTCAATCCTCGATTGCACAAATCTATTGTAGAGTTTGTTATAAATGTCTATAATGAATTAAAGGTCGTTAATCCCTTGCAATCGGAATCAAGAATAATTGCATCGATTCGCAATTTGCTTCCATTTAAATTACAGCAGATCTTATTTTCCACACAGTGTATGAGTTTCAGTCATTTATTAATGCTTGTACAATGCTACGAAACTCAATACCATGCTATGAATCTAACACAATCAGGAATGGGTAAAAATAAGAATAATTCAGATCATTTGGTCCCTGTTCGGAATTTGAATATCCGAAGTGTGAATAATAATGAACCGAACCTAAGACGAGTATACTCTAGCAATCAAAATGAACAAAATAGACAAGGTTATGTAGGGAATCCGCCTAACCTAATTAATCGTAATAATTCCTATGTTAGACCATATAGTCAAAATAGATTTAAAAATAGACGAAATGTATGGAGAAATTCCACCAACGCAGCGAACTACGTGGATAGAAGTAATGGAAGGATAAGAGATGGCACTTCACATCAAGATCCAGGTATTGAAGTAATTTCTGTACAAAACAATAATACAGGACATAATCATGATTGTGCTGTACAGTGTACCCTATTGGAACCCTACTCGAGTATGAATTTAAACTAATTGCGGCTGATATGGTAGGGGTTAAACCCATGTCAGCTGTAGGTTCTCATGAGCATTTGTCTAAAAATTTAAGCGATAATTTCTATGAACATTTATCTTCCAATTTACCGGTTCATGCTAATTATGAAAATGATCTTTCCTATGACGTTTCTGTAAAATAAATTTATTTACTTCCATTTGATTATACAAACGTAGGTTATGTTTAATTTTTATTCTTTCTTATTAATGTGAAGAATCATAATTCAATTTATAATTAGTTAAAGGCAAAAATTATTTTATATCAGATTGATTTGTGTTTAATTATCAAAGATTATGTTAAGAATAAGATCCATTCTATAAAATCAATTATTCAATGACTACCTTGAGTGAAATTCTTCTTTATTTTGGACATCTTAGTGCTACTATGTATACATTACAATTGCAACATCTAACTTATTTGTTATACAATGCGCCCGAAAAGAACAAATATTATTTATCACATCATCGTTTGTAATAATGATCGAAACTAGTAATCTTGATAATTTGTGTTTCACCCTCGTTAATTATATTTCTAAGCGACGATGTTTTTAATGATAAAGAATAAATAATAATGTAATAAAAGAGAAATATTAATGAAATCAAAGATTTATTGTAAATGTATTTATGTGAATGATAATAACTAATATTTTATATATATATGAGGGTTAAACAAAAAAAATAATGAAGATATATACGAGGTGTGATCAAAATATAAAGAACATATGTAATGTACGAACATTAATCTAATCAGACCAGTGGTTCTTGAATATAAAAGCCAAGCCTACTCATGACTTTTATATTCAGTCCCTTTGTCAGGCGACATTTTCTATAACGAAATACTTTAGTTTGTATAATATTTACCTGTACCGTGGGCAAAAAGTGCTCATAAATATGTAATATACTTAGTAGAATGTTCATTTTAAATTAACAGAAAAGAAGAATGTTTTTAATATATGTAAGAGATTATTATGGGATAGTTATGGCTATGTACATGTTATGTGTTGACCTAGTCAAGTAAATTTATGTATTTTACGGTCTTAAAAACAATATTTAAGACATATCAAGCAATAAAGGTGAGACTAATAATCTTTGAATATCTGAGTTGATTTGTGCATAAAGAAAAGTTATTATCGTTTCGTAACTTATATTTTACCAGACGGACCAGGTTGACGACGCTTTTCTATAGAGTCGTTATACTTTCTGTAAGAGCGATAGTTATGGGGCAACATACAAACACTTGTTCAATGTCAGTCAGTGCATGGAAGTAGGGTTGCCATCCAATGATATGAAAATATGTGTAAATTGGGTGAATAGGGTCTAGTCATTTGGGGCGAATAAAGCCACCATACTTGTAACATATTTTATAGATTTTTATACTTTAAATGATTGTAGACATGTTTTGAAGATGTCTTCACATATTTAGGTGCCTTTAAGAAAAAATATTAATTACTTTGTTTAATTTCAGATGACCAGACACAAAAGGAAAACTGAAGTCTAATGAACTGAAGAAGTTGTTCGGGTGGCACTGTAGGCAGTTAGAGTCAAAGACAAGCAGCAAGGGTGTATGGTGTTCCCAGAACGTGCTTGCACAGAAGAATTGAAACTAAGGCAGGTTTCAAAGCAGTTAAAAAGGAAAGAGGATAAACATACTTTACAAATTAACAAGAGCAGGAGTTGGAACATTGACTAGTAAAAATGTCACCGGAATTCATCGATCGATCACGAACGAAACTTTTCAAGACCAATCATCAACCATGCTGTGCTACACACCCTGGATCTTCTACTGGAAAATCGAAAGGAAGATAACAACAAATAACAAAGTTGATAACAATATTTGTACATATTGTTGTATTTCGTATTACCACTCCAAATCTTTACTTTCGGCGATTGGATATCTTGTGGAAATGTAAAGCTTCGTTCCATGCACTATGCGTAGGGCAGAGAAGAAAATTGACATGCGAACGATGCTTGATTGCCCCTACTTCTTAAATCAAGAGTAACTTCAGACTCAAATGTAACTATTGAGTCACGAGTTATTTTATTATTATTATTATTTCATGCAAGCAATATCATTTCATATGATATTATCTTGTAATGTGCTGTATTCCGAGTAACCTAGTAATGTTTCTGTGCTTACTCTGAATTCTGAAAGAAAACTTTTTTAAAACAATATTGTTCTTTGATAACTCATTATTTCATGAATACTTCGTAATCCAATGTATTACAGTGGGAGTAACAATATTTTTGTATTTACATTATTCATTAAAAATAATTGTTCTTTTTTTCGCATTATTGTTCTTTTTACGCACTATTGATAGCATATATATTTGCTGTCTTGATAAAAAAAAATATTTTTTCCAAATATATTCATTCAGTGATAAGTAATGGTGAATAGGGCCGCTCGTAATACTTTATCTTTTTTTAATTTTCTCTCCAACCTTTGAGGATGTGTAAACATTTCTGGATAGAATCAATGGCTAATGGATGTAGGAAGTATATTTACTAGAAATTCGGAAGATATAATAAACAATGAAGGAGCAGTAGGTATTTTTTAAGTGGCCCTAATCACCCACAATTACCATATTATGTGCAAATAAAACATCTATACACTTTCAGAGAACTGTATCTCTTTTTCACTACTACACATTAATTTTTAACTATTGAAATATAAACTTTCTCCATAAACAAGAATTATTACTAATAATATTTTGATCAGATAAAGATTCATATTTATTCAATTATCCAATAAATATTCGCATTTATTAGGATGAGAACTTTCGGCTCTCGTCCTACTGTTAGAATATGCGCAACTATTGTTTTTATTCTTACCTAATGTTCAAGGGATAATTTCCAAATCGTACTGTGTATCACTTAATGCAAGTATTTGTCGAAATAAATTTCAATATGTATAAAATTACATACAAATGATATTTCAATATGTATAAAATTAAACCCTCCCATTATCAGCCTTTGGAACGTCTTTTTGCTTTTCAATTTTATCTAAAACATTGTTAATAATAATAATAAAAATCTTATATCATTGATTCGGTTAAGACGAGAACTCCACTTGTTAGTGATACTAAAGTGTAAATACTGCACACACACACACATATACACACACACATGCCACAAATACAGGTTAGTCTAAAGGAAGTTTTTGCAGTTTTTTATTAAGTTCTGTGGAGTTGTTTATCTATATTTGCATTAGTTATATTCCCTACAATTACTCTTATAGAAAAGAAATAAGTAAAATAAAGGTCTACAATCCAGTAAATTTTCCTGACATTGATATTCATTGTCTGAATATCATTAATCGTCGTTGATATATACGTATGTCGCATAAGTCTGTTGTAGTTGTACTATTTTGTAAAAACACTTAACTGGAGCACCTTCCTTCAGATAGCGAAAACAGTGAAAGTTCCGATCGCACGCGGAGATCTGTAGACTCATCGGCCATCATACTTAGAACAGTACTTGCTCTATACATTCTAATATTTGACAACAATTCATCCGTTGCTTTTAAAAACTCGACGACTAGTGGCAAAGGCCACATGTGAGTTTCTTCCAGGGGCGGATCCAGGACGGACTTCTGGGAGGGGCGGTAAGTTGTAATACTGTTACTTAGAGCTACTTTTAAGAGTACCAAACTCTGGGATGGGTTTTATATATAAAATAAGAAAGTTTACTCTTGGGGGGGGGCAATCGCCCCCCCCCTGGATCCGCTCCTGGTTTCTCCCTCTCTAAATACGACATAGTATCATCAACGTTCTAGTCGATTAAATTTCGGATACTTCAAATAACTCTATTATAAAGAAATATAACACTCCAAGCATTACACCTCAAAAAGCACAAATATACCACATTGAAACCTGATCAACACATTTTTTTTTTCTGTCGTAGCTTCGTGCTGATACATTTATTGCTTAGTGTTAAGCCTCTCGGATAAAAGCGAATTTTGCAGGGAATTTTAGCATGCGTTTTCTCAAAATGACAAAGAAAGTGGGAAATATAAAAATTGTATCATTAAAAAAATGTGACTTTTTTGGAATATGATAAAGACATCGACTGATTGGAAATTTAAAAAACATAACCCGCATGTTAAATTGGAAACTAGAAAAAAGAAATCTTTAAGATTTGCGTCCCATGGTTATGACGGCCAGGTTAAAGAAGGTGATGATGAGAAATTAAGGAAATGGTGGAATGAAGAAAGTGAGATGAAACGGGAGAACCCCGAGAAAACCCACGTACACGGTGTTTATCCACCACAAAGTTCACTTGGCGTGAGCTAGGATCGAATCAGAGACCCCATGCACCAGAAGTGAACGCTCTACTACTGAGCCACCGCGGCCCAAAAATTTGACACCAGAAATATATATAAATGCACTGAGAAAAATCAGTTATCCGGACAGCGGTATATTGTACCAGTATACGGAATCCTTATGTTTACTACAGAAATCAGTATGGAGCAAACGCTATCCATATGCTAAATACGCATTGCCGTTAGATGTTACATCATGCCGTTGCAGGATGTCTGACATCTAACAGTCTTTCATATATTGCAAAAGTATTACATATACCCTATGTCAGCTATATGTTACATACGCCTATGTGTATGTGTGATTCAGACTACCTATATACAGTTGTTTCGTTCGTACAGAAAGTATGTTTATTCGGAACACTTATACGGAAAGCACGTATAAAATTTATTTTTTCAGTTACTCGTTTGTTGTATGTTAAGTCCAAAAACAATATGATTAACACATGTAACCTATATTTTACGTACGCCTCATACGTTTTCTTTTTCTCTGTGTGGCTATACCAATATCTTCAAACATTTGTGGAGTGGGTTTCTACAACTTTGGGTGGGAAATTTTCCCCTCCTAAGATACCCGGATTAAACATCTGTTTTCTGAGATGTGGCTTCTAATGGTTCTGAACCCTCTGCATCTAAATTATCTTTCGTTGTGACATCCTTCGAGGAAATTAATTGCACCGGTATATATAATTATAATATCTTTCCTGTAATAATTTCATTAATAGCACACACACATACACCCAAGTCTACAGACAAAATAAAATAATAAAGATTCGAAAAGAAAAAAAGAAACACGACACATTTCATTCACCTTTTACACGTTTTTGTTGAATGCTGGCGAATCAAGAGCACCAATGTTCTGAAAATATTTTCCTGTTAGACTTTTATTAGTCATTCACTTGACTATGCTCTCGACAAGTATAGTCCAGTATGATTCAAGACTCTAGATCTTTATATGAAAAATAAAATATTTACCCGTTCCGCAGACATTTCGATACAGCAAAGAAAAAAAAATACCAGATGAGAGAGAAACTCCATTAACTCAAGGATGTTTGAGTTTCCAACATAAAATTTAAGGGCCATAGTCTAACCAATGACTGAAAGACATAGTTTTGTGCTATATAAAGTAAGTAATGAGAAAAAAATAACTTCGATCGCAAAGATGTTATATTAAATAATACTTTTTTTTTTCTTTTCCAGGACATAATTATAAAACCACAGACTCTTGAGGAGAGAACTTACCATCAGCATGTATATATACTTGTACACACATTCGTGAACGAAAGAAGTGAGATATTTAGTTTTCAGAGAGCATTAGAATGAAGATAAAAGACCGTATTAGTAATTTGAAGAGAGCACTTCATAGTACTTTATAAAATTCAACCAAATAGACACGACAATGTGAATTGTACTTTTTGTTCTTTTTAGTAAATGTGTTTCTACGTGAAGAAAGGAAAAGGAGAGTAACACGTATTTCTCTATACAGAACGAAGACTTGACTGAATTAAACAAAAAATGTTCCTGGCAGCAAATCGTTTGGTATATTTCTTTTTTCATTAAGACAACTTAGTTTGTTCAATCTAATTTGGTTATTAACCCAGTGGACTTCCATTTTTAAAAAAAAAACTCATTGCAGGATTCCATGAGGTTTAATTAGGCCCCATGGAAAATATCTGAAACTGGAAAACTTGAAACTAGACATTATATATATATATATATATATATATATATATATATAGTAAATGGTTGAAGACAATTGGAGTGTTCAGAGCACAAGGAATTAAAGCCAATTACCAAAGTTGTGCGAGAGAGAGAGAGATTTAGTTTCTACAAGATGCTTAAATATATGGGAAAAGTTAATTGTACTGCTTTTAAACTTCAAGAGTTATTTATAATATCCGAACACGAATCTTTTAAACTCTGCTACAGATAGAGATCTTAAAGATGAAATATGTCAAAAATGACCAAAAAAGTTACAACGATAACGTATAATTCTTATGTACTTTTAAGTATTATTTGTATTTACGGGCAAAATGAGCTATTTAAAAAAGGCACAAGCTATCAAGAAGAAGAAGAAATTATATAAAGAAATAATTTAAATACTTTGTATTATATTGAGATTCTGTTATCGTTGCTATGACGATTTGTTTACTTGTTTTAATATCGTTGCTATAGTAACTAGAAAGATATAGATGTAACGAGGAACCATCTTGTGTAATCTGAATGTACAATATTTTAAGGTGTCGTACAAGATATACGTTGAAGAATAACAATATATATATATGAAGTGCATTAATGTGTTGAATTATTCCAGATAATCTCGTGTATTGCCTAAACATTTAAAATCATTGCATATGTAACATAGTTCACGACAGAATTAACGTTACATATTATATGGTGCAGGAACCGTGGACTTTGGAGATCAGTTAGAAGTAAAAGTTAACTATCTCTCATCACCACGGATTATTTATTGCTTCGTAATAAAATAAAAATTTACAGAAGACCCATAATAAATGTGAATACCGGAATTGAAAAAGTTGATGTTCCTGGAAGTGAAACTTCGTCAGATGTAGTTAAACTTTTACAACAGCTAGGCCAACAAATGAATTCCATGTCACAACAGATGGATACTAGGTTGGAGCAAGTGACACAAAACATTGATTCCAAATTGAACACCAGATTGGAACAAATGGATTCTAAATTAGGTACAAGGTTGGAACAAGTGACACTACAAATAGGATATGAGTTGGATGCCAGATTGGAACAAATGGATTGCAAATTAGACGCCAGGTTGGAACAAGTGACACGATAAATAGGACATGAATTGGATTTCAGATCGGAACAGTTAAATACCAAATTGGAAGTAACTCACAACAGGACGGAACAGATTGTTCATAGCTTTGCATTGATGAAAAGTAATGTTGACGTAGTTGAAACTCAAGTCAACGAACTGCTAATCAAATTCGAAGATTGCAGGAAGAAACCCATATTATTAAAGAGAAGATCAGTGCGGTCAACAGTACTCCTGATCCTGTCTTCAATGCTGTGCGTAATGAATATACGAGACCTGAACCAAGACACGGCGAAAATCACAACAATTCATCCGAAATCTGTTCTGACAAGGAAGACACCATCTCAAATACAGAGAATGAAGAAAGGAGGACACCTCGTAGGAAGCATATGCACAGAAAACGACATCTAAAGGTGGAATTCAGTGAAATAAGGTCACTAACCAAATTCAGTGGCAGATCAGAAGATATTCCTGCAAGTATGTTTCTAGAAAAAATTGAGCAAGAGTGCGAATTAACAGGCATAGATAAAAAGGCCAATTTTCTTAAGATAATACCGCATAATTTGTTACCACCCTGTTCTGTATGGTTTAAGACAATTGGCGGTAATTTACGTAACTATTCTGATTTCAAAAATGCCTTGCTAGCTAATTTCGAAAATGATCTTATGTTAGCAGACAGGGATGCTCAGATCCGGAATCGAAGTTTTGATCCAAAAGTCGATAAAAGCCTTACCGATTTTGTGATCGCCGGGTATAATGATTTGAAAAAAAATCAATCCCTACCAACAGGAGTCGCGTATTATCGCCTCAGTACGAATATTACTACCGTTTAAGCTTCAGCAAGTATTAATCTCGTCACGATGTATAAATTTCAATCATTTAATTAAGATCGTTCAAAATTATGAGAGCCAGGTTAGATTGCAAAGTAATAGTAATAGTAATCAAGCTAATTATATTCCTGTTCGAAATACACATGTTAGAGAGAACTGTAATCCTAGTACAAGAGATAATGTTAGATTTACTCGTAACGATAATACGACAGAACCTAACTTCAGAAGAAACAGAAATAATAATAGTACTGTTTCTATAGAAATAATCTAAATAATCGAGTTAATTACTCACGTACTACCAGATTTCGTAATAATTAGCTAGGTGGCAGATATTTAAAAAAATTAAAAACCAAACAATTAGTGAAGTAAACAACACACAGGACCGTAAACAAGATTGTGCTATTCAATGTAACCTAATTGAATCTTTTAGTGATGTCACTTAACCTAAATGTAGTTGAAGTGGATTGGATTAAAACCACCTTAACAATGGATTCGCAAGAATATAAAAACAGCAATTTAAACTTAAATGACAAGTTATTCTTTTTGTGATATTAATTGTTTTTTGTTTTGTTTCACTTTGAACATTGTTCTGATTTCATTGTAATTCTACTTCGCTCATATTCTATGAATTGCATCTATGCATCGATACAAATATTGTGTATCAAATTTATGCTAACTATGCCCGAATAAATGAAATAGGTTAAGTTGTATTTTAACGTACACCAAATTTATTGTTAATATGTATAAATGACATCGAATTAAAGAATTTATTTAGAACCTAAAAATAACCAACAAACGTACCACATTTTGAATATCTCCTTATCGTCGGTAATTTTACAGACTTAAAATAAAATTGATTATGAAATAAATCTAAAAATGATATTGGGATAAAATGAAAATGAAATGTTATTTTATGAATTGTAATTTTATATATACGAGGGTTATTCAAAAACTAAGGTAACTATCGTATACGAAATGTCTAACGGTCTAGGATTCTTTATTTAATTGTGATCAATGTAAAGAAGTCTCAGTAATTCGGGAGCCATTATACAACGATAATGTATAATTCTTATGTACTTTTAAGTATTATTTGTATTTACGGGCAAAATGAGCTATTTAAAAAGGCACAAGCTATCAAGAAGAAGAAGAAGAAGAAGAAATTATATAAAGAAATAATTTAAATATTTGTATTATATTGAGATTCTGTTATCGTTGCTATGACGATTTGTTTACTTGTTTTAATATCGTTGCTATAGTAACTAGAAAGATAGATGTAACGAGGAACCATCTTGTGTAATCTGAATGTATATACAATATTTTAAGGTGTCGAACAAGATATACGTTGAAGAATTATATATATATATATATATATATATATATATATATATATATATATATATATATATATATATATATATATATATATGAAGTGCATTAATGTGTTGAATTATTCCAGATAATCTCGTGTATTGGCTAAACATTTAGAATCAGGGCATATGTAACATAGTTCACGACAGAATTAACGTTACAAAGTGAACTTGATTCTCTACTGCACTGAGCATGCCAATCATGCTTTAATCATTATGTTGTCTAAAATGTCTCAATAGCTCCCACAACTGCAGGTAGTGAATAAAATCGTACATGCATGCATTTAGTAGGTACATTATGACATGAGTTTTAAAATTATTTTTCAGCCAAAGTCGCAAGAATAAACTCGAAAATAACATTCAAAAATTATATATTGTATATATTACATTATATATATTACATTTAAAATGCGCAGGAGATATTAATGTATTAATATCCTGGAGCCCATTTGAACATCAGGAATGTAACTTCCGCTCTCTATCGAATAGAGTTGAGTTGATTTTGAGTTTAACGTTCCGTTCAGCAGCGAGGCTATATGAGACGTGGACCTACTGATTAACGTGGAATCCAAACCACGTGAGCTTCCGCCGGGAAACCCTATCGAATAGAATCAAAGAAAATTTTTAAAGGGCAGTTATATCAGCAAATACTATAGAGAAAATGCACGCTCCATTGAAATTTGAGTACGTTTGAAGTTCTGAAGTTTTTGAGATCCTGAAAATGACTCTAACACATGCATGTCGAACTCAAGGTCGCGGGCCACATGTGGACCTTGATTTAGTTTTCTGTAGCTTCTAGTTCACCTCGAGAAAATAAAATATATTTAACAAAAACAAACCAACAGAATGTTTGAGAGGATTTTATAGGACGTTGACAAAACAAAGATGCCTCGGTAATTATTACATTCAGTTTAATTCCCTTTCTTGTGAATTGAAACAATGATTAATTCTTTCCTTTCTTGTGACAATTTTTCCTTGTTCCATATGACAAGAATGAGTTTGTGTATATCGCTCTACAATTCTACCTTCTCCAGCTAAAATTATTTTAGTGGGAATTTCGTCTATACCTGAAAATTTGTGTTTCTTTAACTTCTTTATCGCAATGTCTATTTCTTCTTGGTTAGGTTCTGAAATATACGGTTCTGCATTGCACTTTCTAAATGAACATTATTTTTTGTCGTGTTTAACAATGTCATAGAAATACTTAAACCTATTCAAAATACTATCTCTGTCCGTGAAAAATGTTTCGTCAGCTTTCTTTAATATATAAACGGGAGGTTGATAGCCTACCACAAATTCGTTGATGCCTTTATACATGTTCCCAATATATTTTTTATAACTTCCATGCTAGCATTAATAATAATAGGGGCCGCGGTGGCTCAGTGGTAGAGCGCTCACCTCTGCTGCATGGGGTGCATTTTGAACAACTCTGCTCCCGCCAAGTGGACTTTGTGGTGGACAAATACCGTGTGTGTGTGGGTTTCCTCGGTTCTCCTGTTTCCTCCCACTTTCTTCATTCCACCATTTCATTCATTTCTCATAATCCCCGTCTCCTTTAGCCTAGCAGGCACATTCGTTGGACGTAAAACTCAAAGATTTCATTTCATTTCATTAATAATAATAATAATAATAATAATAATAATAATAATAATAATAATAATAATAATAATAATAATAATAATAATAATAAACAACTAAACACATTACATTTACAAACTACATAAAGAAGGCAATATTTTCATATAGCTAAAATAAGCATATCTCAAATATTTTAAAACTAATTCTAGTTGCAGTGATAAATTCCAGTGAACGTATTAATTAACGTTACTAGCTGTATAATACCAACTTACATTATTAGAAGCTTATTGCCTGCGGTTGAAATTGGTCAAGGATAAGTGAGTACGACTTCTAAACTTCCAAGTTTCCTTCTTTAAATACGTAATGTAAGACATAAATTTTCCTCCATATCTTTCACCAATATTATTCTACTTTGATGCAATATGGTGTATATTTTTCTCGGTCTTTTCAATAATCTCCATTTCTCCGTTTTAACATTTGTCAAGAATGAACGGGGAATAACTCTCCCCGATAATTAATACCCACCGCCTTGCTCGATAATTTTCGTAAAAATCTATATTTGACTTTGAATTCAAAGGTGCATATTTGTTTTGATGCTTCCTGATGATCCTCACTGCATGAAGTAAAGTCAGTGGAGAATAAAGGGGTGGATTTACTTTTCGCCAACTATTAAAATTATGTTCCTCGATGACTTGCGTGAACAAAATGTTCATTTTTAAAATGTGACATATTTTTCTGAGGCTTTCTGAGGCTCATTGTTTGGGTTTAAAATCAGTTGAGATTGAGAGCACGAACTTAACCTCCCCCTTCTGATTTCTTGATAGCTTCGTAGGAAGTATTCAATTTTGATAAATTATGATCCATATGTTCTAATCAGGATTTCCTACGATCTGCATTATTTGGAGTTAAGATCAGTCACTAATGAGGGAATGCATTTACTACTCCCCTTCATTTAAAAAAAAAAAATCTTCGAAGTTCTTGAAATATTTTGAAATCAGTAAATGGTAGGCCTCCAATAATAAATAAAAAGAAAATAACTGCTGCTTGTTTTTACAATGCATCACATCCCTAATGGTGAAACAAACGCTAAAATTTCATGAAGTACCCAAGAAATGGCTATAGATTTGGTCAGTTCTAAAAAGCGTTAAAAAAATGTCTTAAATGGTTTCGCAATCGTCGCAATTATATCTTGCAAGATTTGTTCGAACGCAATCAATATATTAAAAATTGTCCAGATGTTCCTTCTGAACAAAAATACATAGGAAAGATAATAGTAAACAAACTCGAAATTGATATTTCCACCAATTGACAGGTTTCATGACTCATACATGCTGAAAAAGTTATTTTTGATTTGTGTCTGTCTGTTCGTTAGCCGTCCATTTTCTCGTTCCTCCATTATGTAAACATGCTAGATGCCAAATTTTAAGACATTCATGAGATTCTACAGTGTGTTTCAGACTTGCAGATATTTTTCAAGAAAATGAGGATAATATTAGTAAAGTGAAAATCTAAACATGATTTACTCGGGAATAACTGTTCTATATATATATATATATATATATATATATATATATATATATATATATATATATATATATATATATAAACTCCATGGTTCTGGATAATCATAATAACATTTAAAACAGTTCCGACCAGAACAAAATGAATTATATTAATAACTATAAGTATTTTGTTACAGTTTCAAGGACCTAACATCCTCTTCATCAGACATTTAGAAAAGAGAGATGACAGCAAATCTCATATCTTCCTCAGCCGTTAGTTAGCATATTCATTTATATAATTTTAATTAACAACAATTACCTATTTCCTATTTTAATTACCTATTTTTGAAAAATCAATGTAAATATTATTAGAATGCAAGGGCTCACGAAATTCACAAATGGTTATAATACTATTTTACCATACATACGTGGGTGTTGTACATACAGTACAGTAATACATCTGTCACCCATTTTTATACTACCAAAGAAAAAATTAAAAAAAATAGTATAATTTTACTGTAACTTGCTGACTCAACTTTGTGCCTACATTCACTTGAGTAAAAATCAAATAAACAGTAAATATGTGTAATTAATAACAACCATAGATTGATTCAATCGATCAATAATTGTTACAAATTCTTTACACAAAACAAATAATGGTGTTTATTGTTGATGACAAGGATGTTATACATAGAGGATCTGCCCATATATATCTTCATCCTATTAAATCGATGAAGCCAAAAAACAACCGAGCATCGGCACGTCTGATTGGCTACTCTCGTTTCTGCCATCGTCTGATTGACTACTTTCGTTTCCGCCATGATTGTTGGCTCAAAACATTGCGATCCTATTGGGCGGAGTGAGCAGAGTAGGGGTGGCGAAACTGTGACGTATGGCTTCAAGATTTTGTAGTAAGGGCAGATCCTCTATTTTAAAAGATCCTTGGTTGATGATATGTTTTAAAGAACTTGCACGTAAATTTGTTGTATTTAGTGTATAAAAGGTGTTCGACAAATGATTGAGCATACATATATAAGTTCACATGAATGTATCTAACTGCATTGTAGTCCTGAGATGATTCCTTGGAGGGATATTGGAGGACAAGAAAGCTTTATGGGCTAAATATCTACCAGATTCAATTGTACACACAAATTTATGGTTATAATGCAGTGTAGGATTCATGGAGAAGACAGGCATGCCGCCCTCAAAAGGCTACCATTATTATTTTCTCTTGCGCTATTAATTCGTTATGGATCACTACAAATACGGTATTTTCCCAATCGTTCAAGTCTATGTGACACATGCCGACAGAGGCTAACCAATATCTGATATACGTAATGCAGACGTATTTGAATTGTGGGTATTTCTGTTCTTAATTCCTTGGGACGGTTGAGATAGTTCCAAAGGAGTTAATATAGGATTCATCCTTTACGTGAACATCTTTACGGTTTTTGCATTAAAAGTTTATCTTTTAACTTTGTGTCACAGGAAAAGATGTAGGGGCAGGAAATACGGGATGCGCAATTTCTTTCATCTTAATTTATAATAATGAAACTTTTTCACAAAAAAAATCTTAACCGACTTCACACACGTAACTTACTTATTTAAAATGTTACAAACAACGGAGACTATTAAAGTCAAAGTAATGTACTATGAAAGAATTCTGAAACTTTGCCATACGACCCCTGTGCTGTTCTGCAACCATAATGACATTAAAGGATGTATGGCTGCCTATAAGCATGTTACTTTGTTCTAATTAATCCAGTACCCGTAAAGTATTTGTAGCTACAATGATTACCATCTGTACCTAAAGAAATTTATGGGGCCATTGAGAACTCTTATATTTATATATTCTTTCAAATAAAGAAAGAATCATCATAATTGGTACGCTTGAGTCGAAGTTACGCGTGAACATGATCATAAAATATATATAACGAGTTCAATTCAGAACTGTTTTTTAAATCGGTTAAAAAAGAAAGAATCTTACCGAAAACCGAATCTTACCGAAGTACTCCTTACCGAAAACCTATCAAATCTGAGACCTGGGTTGAGTAATTGATTTGTACTTACCCCATCTATTAGCATTCTCAGCAGTGGGATTATATAGCAGCACATACATAAGTTTAC
This sequence comes from Thermobia domestica, assembly GCF_964235325.1. Classification (NCBI taxonomy): domain Eukaryota; kingdom Metazoa; phylum Arthropoda; class Insecta; order Zygentoma; family Lepismatidae; genus Thermobia; species Thermobia domestica. The sequence goes on along the minus strand of NC_137468.1, from coordinate 115,019,895 downwards.
AGCTTCAGTGTTAACAGATGGCGTAAATACAAATCAATCAATCAATATAAATTGCATAGTAGACCTAATGCCACTAAGTTTATAACTTGGTATACTTTGACGTGAGCCTAGGAGGCGATCCACTTCCCATATCTCAACGACCCTTCTGGATCTGCTAATGCTCCAACAGCGAGTTGTTCAACTACTTTTCTAAATAAGCTGTAACACGCTGTTAAATAATCAAATTTGATGCTACAAATCTTAATGTTATCTAAAATGCTTTGTTTATGCATATACAACGAAAAAAAATAGAAAATCCGAAAAAAAAACCACATCATTAAATATATAAAAGAAGCAACATTAATAATATACATTTTATTAAATGAAAATTTAGCGAAGACCATGGTTGGGAACAACTTCCCAAATGACCTTAGTTCTCAGTTTGTACTAAATACATACTATTGGATTGGATTATTCAAGTTTAACGTTCCTTTTCAGTATCGAGGTTATACGATGAGATACTCTTTGAAATGTAATACGAAACACTGTTCGGATTTGTATTCAAGACAAATATCCCCACCAGAAATCCAACCCGGGATCTCATTCAGATGAAATACGTGATTAGCCGCTTAGTCATAAGGAAGAAACATCAAATACATACTACCACTTAATATCAGTTATATAAAGTACTGTAAATATATGCAATTAGTTAACCCCCACCAAATTTTGGCTTAGTAATGCTTAGCCCCTACTTTTTCCAGCATGATCCCGTAACTGTACCTTATATTAAAAGGAAAAACATATTTTGCGTCCCGATAGTTTTAAACTGAGGATATGGAGATAAAGTTGCAACGAAAAAGCTTAAAAACAGCATATAACATATTTTGTTTATTAATAGGAAATATAGTGAAGTTGTAGAAAGGAAAATGCATTGCCTACCTGTGATGGCCTTAGTGAAATAATATCTCACATATCTTTTCAAATGTTTGTATATTGTTACTTTTTCACATTGGAATAAACTTATCTTAGGGAATAGGATAAGTCTTCTGGCCTGTTTTTACAGAAGTTCGGTTTATCAAAACTTTATACATTTAGTCTCTCCGTGGATCTGCTTATCTGAGAGACAAAAATTCTCAAAAGCTACTTAATGAATCACTATCAATTTTAATCAGGATGCAGGGGATCGAAAACTAGGAATCAAATTTGTTGCGACAGTAATAGAAATCATCCATTTCCGGTTTCCATGTTGATTATTACAGAGCAAAAATGGTACTAAATCGCGAGTAGCGATTTCCTGCAATCGATTAAGTATCCCAAGAATACATACATATTCATTCTTAACTCTCTATTAAAACAGGAAGTGATAGAAACTGCTACAACTTCCAGTATTGATTTAAATAGATCGAAAACGAAAAGAGACAGCGAGAAACGTTTTTCGAGGGAGAATGAATTTACATTCTAATAATAGGTACTTCTTTCTTAGTTCTGTATTCAAACCAAAAGTGGCAGAAGTCAACAGCTTCCGGTTTTAACGTTTATCACTGTAGACTAAAACGCTAAAGAGATAGCGAGAAGCGGTTTCCAGCGATCAACTAAGCGTCCATCCCAAAGTGATACTCCAACTCTACTCTAATCTCTCTACAAAATCGTAAGCGGCAGAAATATACTACCACCTCCAATTTAAATATTAATTGGGAAAATGTCACACAGTACAAACCAAACACTGTCACGTGGTGTATACGTGACACTACTAATTATTTTAACATACTAGTCTGAGTTCACTCTCTCAATTGTCAATTTGCAACAGCTCCTCGAGCTTGACGTATAGGCGTCCTTCATTTGGAACATATTGTTATCAAGTATTTTTGGATACCACATGAGTTATTGGAGTCTCTTTGTATTTGCTTTATTTATACTGTGAACATTCTAAAAACAACCACTAGTTTCATCTCGTTAGCACTTTCTATCTAAATGTCATGTCTTTATAATGCCATTAGGAACAATTTTATCTCATAACAACTCTTTATCGTCCTTCTACAATAAGTCACCTAACTAAATATGTAGATTCTTTTGTGAATCACCCTGTATAAATGCGAGTGTGAAATATTAATATACAGTTTATAGTTGTCAATTGTTCTCTTAGCTTTATTTTATACGACACAAAGAAATTCAATGAAGTATCTTGTAGTCAAAGCCAAGGACACAAAAGATATCGTGAAACAGCGATTTCAAATTTCCATTCTATGCAATATATGTAAATGGCAGAATACGATGGTAACCGTCGTTATGCAACATTTTGTAGAGAATCCTTTTACTTTCATCTGTTCTTTCTAGAATCACTGGAGAAGATTGCGCCACATTTTTCGACATCAATCAAAGGCCACCCGCCTCTTGATGGCCTCAACATACAAAAGAATGCCTCGGTGGCCATCTGTCTAGACAGAAGAAAATTCGTACCAAAAGAGGTTTACGAAGAAGCACATTTTTCATCCTCGACATCTAGCCTCCATACAAGGACGCAGAACACGAATAATAATATAATTTTACACTCTGATCGACAGTTTTAAGATATCGTCTTTTTGTGTCCATTGTATTCGTTTCATTGGCTGCATAATATTGATGAATTAATAATGTCTTAAGCGTATTTGCATGATCTGCACTCTAAGATCTATCATTTAAATTACAGCAAATCATTGGCAAACATGATACTATTATATCGTTATTGAATTCGCATAACGATACAGCAGGCATAGCAGTAGAAACTGACATGGTGTCATTTATATACGAGGACGAGTAAATAAGTAAATCAAAATTTTTCACACGTATTATACTGATCAGGGACGTGAAAATTAAAGATGTATTTTGGAGTTTGCATTCTAGTAGGCAGTTGTTTGATCAGTTGTCACTCTAGTATCAAAAGAATTATTAAGCAAAAATGTGTTACAGTCACCTACCTGCGAAGAACAAAGAAGTGCAGTTCGTTTTTTTTGGGGGGGGGGGGCAAAACAAAACCCCCAGTGTGAAATTCACGGGGAAATTGTGTTCGTATATAGGGTAAACTATATGGTGAACTAACTTATGGATAGTCATATGAACCATAGGGATTTCCCATTGCCAGAGGTCACACATGTAATGTCATGGCCATTTAAGAGACAAGTTGTACTGAACGGCGAACCCATCTTCGAATGTTGTCGAACATCTTTTGGGCCCGATGAACAAAATTCTTGGCCGGTGAAAGTTTCAATTCCGATGACAAAGTCAAATCGGTTGTGCGCAAATGGCTATACTCTCAAAGGAAGAACATTCTTATTAACTTAAACATGATATTTTGAAACTTGTGCCACTATGAAAGAAATGGTTGTGTTGAAAAGAATCATTAGTATGAGCCATAATTTTGAATAGAATATCTTGACGAGTTAACAGTTGCACTTTCTTCTACATAAATTGTTGTTCGTTACTTACTTAACTAAATAATTTCATAAAATTCATTTGCAGTAAGATTTGTTAGCTATACCTGATTTACAAATGCACGAATTTTGAAAAAATACAGAAGTAGTAAATATATATTAAATATTATTATAAAAATAGAGTCAAAGCTGCTATTTATGGATTTAAAAAATCAAATAGTGGTAGTGGTTTAAGTAGGTACTGCAGCTCATATGGTCAAATCCAAAACGCACTCTTCGCTGTAACACGAATTTGAATCAAACTTGTGTTATTTTGTAGAACAATACAAGAAAACCGACCCACAGTGGCGTAGAGAGTATGGCGTCTATCTACCAACTGGCGATCCGGTTCGATTCCTGGCAGAAGCGGAAAATACCTTTCTCGTTCTAACCTCTTTCCAATGCTGCTCAACTGCTTATTTAGGCTCTCAAAAATGAGAGTACCTGGGGAAGCCTGGTCTTAAACGATGGTCGAGACATGGTGCTGACAAAATCGTAGTGTGTGTGTGTCGGAATCTCGTAAGTGTTGGAGCCTTACCTCCACGCAGCTTTCAGACCGCTTTTCGCTTGTTCCTTTATTTTTTTATTATAGGCTATACATAGGAAAAAAGAGAAACAAGAAATTTTATTTTCATTTATATTTTCTAGTGTTGCCCAGAAGAGACGTAACAACAATTCTCGTCTCGTTTACGAGATTACGACAAATGTCTCTAGTCTCGTAAGCATGATTAATTCATCCAAGTTTTAGTTCTCAAACACTGTTTTAGTGTTACGTAACTCATAGTATAAAAACCATAAATTGATTAAGTGATTGTGCGAACATAAAGGAGAACATTTAACAAAGTTTAAAAATACTCAAGTCAATACACAATATGCGCCAATAATAAATACGATTAGTGTCGTTATATCACAGTTTCACAGTCTTCGTAGATCTCACGCGACACGTAGAATTCTGGTAAGTTCACGACAACATTGGGACCCCGGTCATGAATTTTGCACATGAATTTACAAAACGAGAAATTTTTCGAGACGAAACGAGAAAAGCTTTGTCAGAAGTCGAGAAATGTCTTGGAAAATCGAGACGAGACGAGAGTTCTACAAAATTCACGATAACAAGACAAAAAACTTATTTCTCGTCTCGTAAGGAACACTAATAATTTAATTCATGAAGTTAGTTAAAATGAGAGAAGTTAGTGTTTCAGAGGATTCTAGTGTTGCGTACTATGATTATAATTCGTACACAGTAAAAAGTGCTTTGTTAATTCAACTCAATTTTAACACGAGTGAGAGGTTCCAGCGTGACTACCACTATACGATGTTTTTCAACACAGACCTCTCGGTGTTGGCTTTTAACATAAAGTGTGTGTTACGTTTTTAACACATAACTGGTGTTGAGCGGTGTTAAATTGGGATCTATGTAAGTATTTTTCGGTGTTGATTCGACACTATGTCAGGGTCGATAGTGTGGGGAAAAGTGTTGAGTGTTACTTTGTGGTGGTGTTACGCCAACACGAATAAATTAACACAGTGTGTAGTGTGTTAATTATTTTGTGTTATTATTACACCATATCAAGCATCAATATAACACAGTCCCTGTGTTATTTCAACACACAATAATTCAAGGTCAAAGCCATACAAGTAACACCGTTTTTTGTTAATTCAACACCTCCTGTGTTAAAATTCAAGGTCAGGCCACCACACTAACACCGTTTTTGGTGTTAGTTTGACTCCACCTCTGTGTTGCTACGACACCTACTTCGGTGTTGAAATAACTCCGCGTGCGGTGTTGATGTAACCCTTTTTCTGTGCTGGAAAAGCTTCTAGTGTGTATGCTTACGCATACGGTAGTTCGCCATCTTTGAATACTAGCTAGTTAACATGACAACCAATTCATCGCGTAAGGAAATAAGGGAACGAAAAAACTTAACGAAAAGAACTGCAAAGATTAATTGTGCGTGAACATCGTTAATTTCGTCAAGTGTTTCCGAACGCGCCCTTTTCTGAAATGCCCTGTTAAAATGTTAACAGGATGAGGAAGGAAACAAATTCTAATTTTAAAATAAGAATAGTAAACAACAGAACACTTCATTTAGAAAATCTTCATAAATGTTTTTGTCGTCCGCCCCATCATTTACTCTGACCTATATCCTTATAATATGATTGCTTCTTAATCATGTTTCTACTTGTTTTCCGCCATTTTTGAAGCAGTCCCCGGTGTTGACTGGTGACCTCTAGTGTAGTGACACAGTAATATGGTGTTGTTTCTCGCTGTTGACATATCTATGCAGAAACATTATATAAAACAATTGAGAACGCATCTCGAGGTTTACATGTTGAAATTTTGTGAACACCGGGATTTGTTTAAGTATTTCTTTCTACTGCGTTTGTCTGTAGCTTAAGTACATAAGCTTTTATAATTGGCTGCCCAACATATTTGGCAATCACGCAGAAAATAACACCGAAGATTCTGCACTTGTGTAATTCAATACGCAGGCTGTGTGTCATTCAACTACCGGCATTTGACGCACAACTTCAAATGGAGAGTGAGTTATGTCTAACCAACTCTTTGTGTTATATTTTAACACAATCGCATTAACACATAGGCATGTCGTTGAAAAACACAATGATTTTTTACAGTGTAGGCTAAGTCAGTTAATACATGAAAGTGAATGATTATAGAAGAATTGGTGGAATGAGAATAAGAAAGGGAACAGATGAACCGGACGCGATTTTTTTCACCACGAACTGACAAGGACTGGAATCGAACTTAGCATTCCTTGCACCAGAAATGACTACTGTACCTCTGAGTCATCGTGCCACTGTGTTTAAGAAAGATCCGGATCCAGAGACTACCATTCTGTACACCATAAATGATACTACAAAAACTATTGGAGATTATTTCCAAAACTCCTTGTTGATTAAAGCACCAAATTTCAGTAGCTGATTCCCTATTCGAAAAGAAAGGGGAAAAGTTTAACAAATATAAAACGAAAAGCGTGCCATAACGTTGAAGCCGATATTTATAAGAAAGTTATAACTTCGAAACAAATGAACGTAAGTAGTATTTCGGAGATGTGGTCTCACTTTTGTGCCCCTGCGTATCCTCTCTATAAATTTGGTTGGTCCATTTCCTTCTCTTTTGCGGGACAAAGGTAGACCACTTACCTCTAGTGTGTGGAGCCCTGGTTCGATCCCCGGTCAAGTTGATTGGCTTGTGGTGGACAACATCGTGTCCATGGGTTTTTTGGGGGTACTTCCGTTTCCTTCCATTTTCTCATCCTACCAACTGTTCCATCATCATTCACTTGCCTTAAGGTTCCATTGTCTTTCATTGGACATGAGAATCTTCAGACACTTTTCTTAAATTTGGGAAGAGTACATTTGGCCCGTCCTTAAATTTTAAATTTTCAAGAAAATAACGTTTATAACTGTTCTCTAGGGCTCGAATATATACATTTTGTAAATTTTGCTAGTCTAATTTGTGCCCTTTCCTGGATAAAAAAAAATGTCAAAACTAAAATTTGAGATTTTGACGTAACATATCATCTTAACACTTGTGAAACTCAGGAACATCACATAGCTTAGTCATTGATGCAATCGGATTGATTGATACCTGCATCTAATTCGCAATGTCACACTTCGAAAGATTATAGTCTAAGCTCACTCGTGGAAATTTATCTTTGATACAATTTGATTGTTTGATCATTGCCTCTACTTAACTTCAAATTTTGGACTTGTAATCGAAATTTAGGGTATGAAATCGATAAGTAATTATTAAAACCGATTAATATGAAATAACATTTTTTTCATGTTTTCAACCTTAGGGTTTGTAGCCATAATTGAACATTCTCTAAGTTCACTGGTGAAAAGCTATCTTTAGTGAAATCAAATTGGTTGATACTTGCCTCTGGTTCAAAATGTAACACTTTGAACATTAACGTCATTTGTGGAAAATTTATCTTTGGTGTAATTGGATTAGTTTCTCTTAAATTTTGGAAATTGTCGAATTTAAAAATTTTGTATGGTAGTCTAAATTTGGTTGCTCCATTTCGTTTAATTATGAGTTTGAAACCTGATAGGTAATTATTGAAACCATTTGATATACAATAACAATTTCACACCTTGAACCTTAGGATTGTAGTTACGACTCATACAGTGTATAAAGGTCATGAAGGTCATTGGTCTAAAAATTTAGGACTAGAAACTTGATAGGTTATTAGACAATTGATCGATATGCAACAGTAACTATTTCACAATTTGTACTTTAATTGCAACTCATAGCCTAGGATCATTGGTAGAAAGATATTCTTAATGCATCCTGATTGGTTGAACATTTTTAAATCTTTGTTTAAAATTTTTCAAACGTTTTTGGAAAGTTTGTTTAATATTTAGTTTGAAAACGTTTTTCGATCACTGTTTGACATTTTTAAAATTTTAGTTTCAAAATGTTTAAACTCTAGTATTGTACTTACAACTCATTGTCTAAGGTCATTGGTGCAAAGTTATTATTAGTGCAATCTGATTACCTGATTACTTTTAAATCGCTTAAAATTTCTCAAAAGTTTTGTTTAAAATTTTTAGTTTAAAATTTTTTGAACCTAATATTGTAGTTATAGCTCGTTATTTATGGTTATTAGTGAAATGTTATCTTGATGCAATCTGATTGACTGATCACGTTCAAATCTTTGATTAAAATTTTTAAAGAGGTTGCAAAACTTTTCCTTAAAATTTTTCACCCACTGGTTTAAAATTTTAGTTTGAAAATTTTTCTTGTAGCCACGATTCATAGTCTAATGTCATTGGTGGAGAAATTTTAGGACTTGAAACCAGATATGTGAACGGTGTAAGGCAAGAACATGGTAACCAACAAATTTTCAATTGCTGAGTCATGCAGCGCCCGATAAAGAACAGAGAATACCGCTTCGTTTAATCTTGTCTGAGTTCACATTGTGCCCTATGATTGTAATCATATACATTTATGGTAAGCCTCTGTGTAACTTTTTGGAGTGCATAACATGGTAACCAACAGTTAGGATAGCGGGCATGAGGAGCTGTGTACCACTTTCCCATCCAAAAAGAAAAGAATTTGCACATTAGATTTTTCTTACAGCCAATGTAATGAAGGTGATTTATTGTTGAGTGACTCAGGAAGTGAGTATTGTCCCGAAGATGACACAACTGGATCATCGTCGGGAAACAATGAGAAAAGTTGCATTATGTTTTCTGTCGCGAGCTTATTCTGTTTTCATGATTTTGCAGAATTTCATCTGGGTATTTTCTATTCGCTTTTGCATAATTAATTATTGTTTTCGGGTAAGGATTACCATTTTGTGCAATTATGTTGAGTGAATCATGATGTATTTTCAATAATAAGCGGTTAATGTGGGATATGAAGTTTTGCATTGTAGTAGTTGCTGTGAGATATTAATTATTGCATTTTACTAATTTCAGTATACCTCACACATATTTTTTTGTTTTGCTGGACCACAAAGAATCCAGTATGTATTTCAAGCAACACTGTGTGTCTTTTAAATATTTACGAGGATCCGTTGCTGGTACAATAAAAATCCAGGAAAACAATATTTCGCACCAGATAGCTTTCATTAGCACAGTATGTATTCGCAAATATTCTTCCGGAATCCGCACTGTGTTGCTGGGAATTCAAGCTAGATTGTGGCTGGTCCAGCATGATTTTGCAACTTGGGCAAACAAGTGAACATGTGGCTCTTGTACTTATGAATCAGAAAGAACTATTGTTGTTACGTTGCCTGTCGTGTTGTTCTTTTATTTATACTTGTATTATTTTCCTTTTGTGAAGTACAAGGGCCTACATCCCATTTGTCGCATCCTAAGTAACTATAGTTTTCGTTTGATGTAGAAAACAAATCTAATTGTAACAAATACTCAGGGTTGGCGGAATGGAACTAGACTACCGTTAGGGTTAGGTTAGGTTAGAAATGGCTCTCCGGGGCGAAAAATGGAAATAGCGCCAATATGAATATTCTAACATCAAATTGGCATAGGAGAACTTAATGATACAGAGGAGGACCAACACGTCATGGGTAAAAGCAGTATACTCCAAAATTCATTTTTGTGTAAACTTCTGTTTGGATATTGTGAAAACAATTCGTTTTTACATTAGATCTTCTTCTTAAGGTTTTTTCACAAAGCTTGTAATATTTGCAGTAGTTGAATTAAGACTCCACTTGCTCGAGTTTTCTTTATGTCGTTAGGTACATTTCTGTAATAGTCATGTTTTGTATTAAGTCAACAAATATTGTTACCTGATATAAAAAAACAATACAATATGTAAACCGTGACGCAAAGTAAATACAAATGCTTCAGAAAATAATATTTGTATCAATTATGGCTTAAATGTTAAAACATGGTAACCCACACAGCAGCATACAAAATTAGAAATTCGCTATTTTGATTTGATACAATTATTTTAATACTTCATATATAGTCTTATGTGAAAAAAAATCAGCTTTCCGATCTTGAAAATGAATTGTACAGCAGATAATCTCTAATTTCATAAAAATAGTAACATTATTGGTTACCATGATATTGCCTTACACCCTTCATGTAATCTATCCTTGATGTAATTTGATTGGCTGAGCATTTTCAAAAGATTTTTTAATTTCTTATATTTTAATTACTATTTCAGAATTTTTTGTTTGAAAAGGGAACGAGACTGACCACCAATATATATATGCGTTCTAGAGAAGATTTACCAAATTTTGGGTTTTAACAATTCCCAAATTTAAGGGGTGGTCCTATGTACGCCTTCCAAAATTTAAGACGGATATGTAAATGGATCCATGTCCTATGAAAGATAATAAACACCTATACTCAACTATATAACTATATAAGGTGATAAAGCCTCATCAAAGAGAATAAAATAGGACAACAACTTCCCGTTTTATATATATATATATATATATATATATATATATATATATATATAGAAAAAGGAACGAGATAGACTAACCCAACTTATAGATTTACATACGCCGATCCTATATCGGTATGAGGAGAGCAATTTCTACATCAAAAATGAGGAAAATTACTGCAATAAGGAAGAATCGTATTGCAAAAATTTTGTCAATTTTCAAAATTTAAGAAGTGGTCCTATGCACTCCTCCCGAAACTTGAAGGATGAGCCAACGTACCTTTTGCCAAAATTTAGAGGCTAGGGACCAAGGTCACAAAATTGAGACTACAACTCCCAAATACTACATGTAGTATCGATTAAACACTAAATAAAAGAAATCACAAATTGTAACTCTAGAATCACTTTACACGCCAAAATGTGTTATTAAAATTACGACGTAACTTCTAATTCTTAATGTTATGGCTTAAATGAATTATATGATAAGATTTCCTTTATTTGAAATTTGACAACTGTTATTACTTCTTCTTCTTCTTCTTTTGTTTATGTTGATAGTGGGGTCTAACCTTTCGACGTTAGATTTAAGCAGGGCTGTCCCTCGATTTGCGGGATCCGGAGCAAATGTAAATTGCTGGCCAACAATATTTGAGAATTCTATACCCAGTATGAATAAATTATTTTGTGTCAATTTTGATTTTTACATATCAATGATACCGATATACAATAAGGCACATCTGCAAAAGAAAGTATCACAAAATTGCGATTCATCATCTGAATATTTTAAATAAAGTGATAAATTTGCTAGTTTTCCTGAAGAGTCTCTTTCTTCATATGGCGAGGGGTCCCTCGAGCGCGGACTGGATATGAGAAATCAATTTCTTAAAGTTTGGTGTATTATTTGTTCTCAAAAGATTAGTACCAATAGTTGTATCTAATGTGTACTAGTATCTAAATTATACTAATTATAACATTCAATGCTGAAAGCATTCTTTATAATATGATAAGTTTTAGGAGTGATATCTACCACGTAATGAGATAGTTCCCATACATTTACCTACTGCTAAAGTTTATTGTATGTAACGTTTCAAGCAGGAAGAAGAAAGGGATACGTTACCTGTATCTCCCACTTCTGTGTGTATTTTTCTTCTTTCTTAAAGATTTCCATTTGTTCGTTCTTAATCCTTTATTTCTTCCTTTCCCCATGGCGTTTCAAAAGCCTCAATCCTTCTATGTTATCTTCAACCCCTCGCTTTACTAATCCCAACCATTAATTTTCCTAGCATCAGTTACGTGATGGAAATAAGATTTCTCCAAGGTTGATAGCCGGCGGGAATAGAAGAGACAGACAAAGCGATCATTGTAATAAAAAGAAGGTCCTCTCCAAACAAAATAGACGAAGAAAACTCTTTTTCTTTTCTTTTAAAAGTTGGAAGAGGCTTCCGAAAAGGAGTGCAAACAAAAGAAGGTTTTCTGTCAATTTATTCCGTATGACCACTGACCCATTCAATATACGGGAAAATTTTAATGCAGGAACACCGTCCTCTAATGATAATGCAGACCTTTACGAAATAGAAAGGGGGAACTGCATGGTTTTGTATATGAAAATACGTATAAAATAAAACTAAGCCCAGGGTAATGTGTCATGTAACTATACTCCCTGTCTTCAGGAGCCTATGAAGTGCTGCAGACAGACAAATGGATTGCAGGTAAATGATGTGTGGTCAGTACGCCAGCTTCCAGCATCGTTACTTCTGGATGTCTAGCACAGATTCATTACCTCTTAATTCAAATATATTTCTAATTACCTCAAGATACTCGTTCACACCAAAAGTTCTCTGTCTCCACAAGAGGTAATGAAAACGGACCATGGCCAACTAAGTCACGCACGTTAATATTTGTGATATTTATAAACAACCTACCTCAATGCATAAAAACTGACGAGAAATTGCTATATGCTGATGACTAGAGATAGGAATTTTAAGTGTTGCATCTTAATTTCTTAAAATTAAAATATCCAAATTAGCTTGCCTTGCAGAAAAACATTTTTAAAAAACCCTCCTAACTTATAACATTTAGGTTATATAATAGCCCTGACTTCGTTATATTAAAATTATGAAAATATTTCAAATGCCAACTGTTCAAATGATAACACAAGAAATCAAATTTATTTGAACTACTGTATTTTTCGGAGATTTTCTGCACTTAACTTATTATTTTTATAATTAATCTTGTTGATAAACGAACTTACATACATCCACTATGGCTCCCTCTCATCCTATATAAAGAACTAACCAGAAAGAACAAGTTTCTACATGTTTGGCCACAAAAAAAGGAAATGATGCCATACGATACAGACCATAGGAAATAATATCATAAGATACAGACGATTATCCTTAATAACATGTACATATTTCTACATGTTATTGTTAAAAGTTATGTTGTGGTTCCACCTTTTTGCACTTTTTTTAAAAAAAAAATACAAGCACCTTTCTGTATCTTTTCTCAACGTCATCATCTTCTCGCACTTTTTATATATTTATTTATTTGGCTGTCTTGCCGCATATTAATCCTATAATAACTAAATAAGGAATACTGATCATGAGCTAGATTACTTACTTTCGCTTCAGTGTACCTCTGTTATGTGAAAGTTACTGTATATTAAACGGGAAGTAAAGGGAAGTGGTAACATCAAACGAACCAATCATGGCTATCACCAATAGTATTGTTAAGCGCTTTTTATATATACATATTTATTTACTTAGTGACCTGAGATGAATTTTCATTGGAGTAAAAAAATACTGAAATGTTAAATCTTATGTTTTCGGTTTTCAGCAGTGGTGATTTTAAGAGATGGCCCGAATGTAACCCATTTCTTTGATTGGGCTCAACCTGGAATACCAGTATTTCCGAAGTTCTACTTTCATCCCATGTTTCATCGACATGTCCCCCTACACACACACCTAGCGGGAAAATTATCTCAAATTATCACCAGTTTTCGGGCTTGTAAATTTAATTGAAATGTTATTAAATTTGTTTCTCTTACAGTTTTCTGGACTCGTAACTTTAAAAATATAGCGTTCTGGAACTTGTTTGACGTAGATTTTTTAAAACAGGAGTGAATTTTAAGCCCTTGTATATGATATATTTACTTTTGGCTTTGTTTGTATAAATTGAAATTTGCACTTTGCACCAAATTTTTGCACCCAAAATTCTTAGCTCTACTGATGACTTTATTTTTATTTATTTATTTTTTTTAGAAAAATGTATCAAATCAATAAATTTCAACAAGATATAAATGCAGTACTAAAGTAGTGCCAAAATAACTTACTAATGTAAATACATATTAACATAAAAAATCACGATTTTTACGAAATGTAAAAAGCCAGTGCAATTTCAATACAGAATAAACGAGTCTTACCTCTTATGAGTGATTTAGGTGTAATAGACGATAGAAAATTTACATCTAAAACCCATATTGATAATATAATAAATGAAACGAACATACTGTAAATCTTGGATTCAACCGAAGTAGGGATGCGCACGAGACAAGATTTGTGTCTGTGTCATCTCGAAAATGTGCTGTAAAAGTGATGTCTCGACTCGAAAAATCTATATTTCTCTATTGGAAGAGCCGTGTCTCGACTCGAATTTTGTCAGAAAAATCCTGTCTCAACTCGTCTCGTGCGCATCCCTAATTCTAAGAATTAGTAGAGAGTTTAGTAAACCAGCCAATCTTCAAACATTGTATCAACCTAAGGGAAGTAGGGATAATTTGGAACGAGAAAAAGAAGTTTTGACTTGCTCATTTTTCATTGCAGGCCGGTAGCCAGCCGAAAAATGTTGAGGGTACCCGGTAGAAGTTAGGGACGGCCGATCCAACCATATTATAGTTCATTTGTAAGCCGACCGTTAAAATTTTAGGGGGTAGCCCCCCTTGACCCCGTGGATACGGGTCTGGTTTATTGCCTATGTGAGATACTTAAAAGAGCATTTGCTTATCATTTCCTTTTTTCTTTTTTCTTTCAAATGATAGTCGATGATGTTTGATTAGTAATTGTGCTCTAATCTTTTCACAAAATACAAAAAAAAAAAAAAAAAAAAAATTGAAAACAAGGGTAAATTACCATTTACCACCTGTCATGGGAAAATTAGGAATGACCACTCTATTCTGTCTTCAAAGCAATGGTCTTTATGTTGGAGTAAAGAGAAATAAAGAGTATTTTCTTTCTTTCCAACAGTGCTTCTTTCATAAAAACGGGGAAAAAAAGTATCACATTTAATGTAGGGTAAACCGTCCGTTATGTAAAAAGTAGCAAAAAACAGAAAACCAAAGATACAGTACATGTTTAAATACTTAATGTTTATTTACAAATAATCTAAAGCACAGAAATGGCACATCAATTTAGATATATAATTTTTAGTTTTATTGCAAAGTAAATCTTATACAGTGTATGCAAAGTAAATCTTGCATTCCTAGTTTAGAAATAGAAATGAAATGAGAAAAAAAAAAATTCCTCCCTAACGCAAATAAAAACTTAGAAAAATAGTTCTGGATAATAAATGAAATATTTTGAATTCTAGTAGGGTAAAATTACAAATACAAGTAGGCTACGCTTTCCTCTATGTTACGAATTAAAAAGTTCGTAAAAGACTGTTTGTTTAAAGCGAAGTAGGTGCTGCTGTAAGCTCAGTCACTCCATGGATTTGTATGGGCTCCATGCACAAACGATTCATTTTTATACAGTCTTCATCTGTCCTTGCAGGAAAGCGAAATTTGTGACCCAGTCTTTCCAGATATTTCATGTTACACGTTCTTTGTTCTTCGTAGGATCTTTAGGACATGACCAATATATCAGCTTTTATCATAAGTGACTGTAAAATAATTGTTTTCATTTGGATTTTCTGGTCCCAAATGAAACAAGAAAATTACATTTACCTCATTAGATTGGAAATCTAAGTAAATACACATTCAAGTAGGTGATACTTTACCTCTATCACTGAAAGTTCTTGACTGACATTGATCGGACAATAGCCGATCCAGTAGACGAACAAGCTTTACAGCAACCGATAATAGGCTAAGAGTAAAATTTGTTTGAAATATATAATCAGTGAAATTCCCTTTTTCGGAATTTTGGTTATTCATAATGTTGCTATTTCCTCTTAACCCACATTCCTGTTTACCCTGGCAACAGTCCTACTTAACTCTTTACTATGTTCATATTTAACTCATTTTAAAAGAACTCAATTCAAAGCAAAAAAAAAAAAAAAAAATCACCTTCTAAATGGAAATCATTTGGCAGATACTGCTTTCATATGTGAGCAGGGTCGGAACAAGGTGGAGCAAGCGCGGCACGTGCCTCGGGCGCCTGGTTGGAGGGGTGTCTAAAGAGCAACAAGTATATAAATTTTGGTAACCGAATTAAGTGTGTACCTCAGGCAACACAAATTCTAATTGCGGACCTGTATGTTATGCTCCTAATTTAATACTAAGTAAATATAATGATGGGAACACCGTACTCTAGTGGTTAGAGCGTTGGTTTCATGTCCACGTGGTCCCGGGTACGATTCCTGGCCTGTACTTTCCAATTTTCGACGTCCACCCAGCGTCATTAGGCAAACTGAGGAGTCATGTGAAAACAACGAGTGACGGCCATTGAGTCTAGAAAGCTCCTGTTACAAGATACAAAAACTAATACCCTAAAAATGAAAAAAGTCCAAATTTCTAAGGCCCCGTACTTAATTTACAAACAAACGTATATGCCTCTTAGAACTGGAAACTTATTCACTAAACACGAATTTCGAAACTATGACCCTTAAGCAAACAACAATGGCATTTTATTCTTCTATAAAATACTTAATAATAAAATAGCCTGCAGCGAACTTTTTCTAGAGCTTTCAAATAAACGTTTCGAGTAGAAAAGCACGCATAGATGACTACAATTTCATTTGTTGAACAAAAGTAAGATCGAATAGGCTAAGTTGTCACCGACATGGAGGATATGTACAACATCCTTGTATCATACCCTAAAATAAATAAATGAAGTTGTAATGTAGATATTTATGATGACTCCTTTACAAGCTTTAAAAGTGAAATAGTAACTATATTATGTCACGAAAGATGAGCACTGTAGGCCTATAGTATTTGTTGTTCTATTCAGGGGTAAAAATGGATCTGAAAAGGTAGGGGGACGTATGACATCACGCAGTCCCCCGTGCCTATCTTTGCTCATTGTATTTTTTAGGAGGTGGGGGGTGCCAAATATATTTTCTGGAAGTGGGTGGACACTGTCCTCCCGCGTTCCCCCTCACTTTTTATTTCAATAAATAAACATACACAAAACAAAAAAAGTGTAAAACGGTAGCCCTATTTTGAAGAACCAGTATGCGTCATTTTGCAGTAAAAAAAAAAAAAAAAAAAAAAAGTTTCTGCTTCTACTTTGGATTGTGAAAACAAGAAGTGTAGATTAATGCAAGGAATAACACATGATCTCTATCAAAGTAAAATAAATAAATAAATAAAATAGGAAAATGTGTTAACCTCTGTATATAATAAAAAGTCCTGACTGAGTGACTGACCGTCTGACCAACGATCAGGCCAAACTTCAACTCTGGACAGTGCGTAAGATTTGTGACATAAGGTACCACTAAGGAATGAATTTGGGTAATTCGACGAGGAAAGGGGAGGGGAATAGGAGTGACAATTATTGTAAAAATGTCCGTATCTCGGAATCTCTGAAGGTTAAAAACATGAAATTTGGAATATGAACTTCTCATTTAAAATAATTAGATGCATGTTTAAGCATTCGTTGGTGTTTGATCTAGAAGAAAAGAAAAGTGATGAAACGGAAAAGGGGTGGGGTCTTATAATAAGATACTCATAAACTTGGAATTTTTTAATAAAATCAGTTTTATGATAACAAACATTTTGAGATTCTCCCCTTAGTCATAGGGTCTAGAAGTGTGGTAGCACAGATTGCTAGGAATCTTTTTTTTTTTTTTTTTTTTAATTTTTTAAAATGAAACTTGAATGCCTAAGTTCATACAAAAAATATTTCTTTTGTGCCTCTAAAGTATACGGTTGAGATGTTATAATGGGAGTTAACTTGTAATGAAGTGTATAATTTATGTGAAAATTTTAATCTTATGGGTATTTGAAATACATTTTACTTTTATTGCGTTGAAATTATAAGTTTTAAATATTGATGGGTTTATAAGAATTAACGTTAAAAAATTGAAATTGTATATAATTCTATTACACCGTACACTTCTATTTTATTTATATTATTAAAACATGTTAAAATTGAAAGTTTTAAATGTTGAACAACTTCAGGTTTACAGGAACTAATGTAAACATATTTTTATATTGTATATAATTTTATTACATTGTAAATTTGAATTATTTATACAATTTTTTAATTGCTTGGTTATTATAAAAAATGTTTTCACGACGTGTGTGATGTATGTAGTATTAATGCATGTATTATGATGTATAAACCATTATAATGTTTTAAAAATGGATGTACAGAGAGAAAGTGTAAGAGGATTAAATCCATATCGTATACCGGGAATACCCATTCTGAAATAAATTAGACATGAAATTCAATATTTAGAATTGTCACATAAAATTATTAGATACGTGTTTCACCGTCTTTTCATACTTGATCTAGAAAAGAAGAAAAGAGGGTGAAAAAAGGGAGCGGGAAATAATAAGAGTCCGTAGCACAGAGTTCCTGTTCCTGAAAGTTAGAGATATAGCTAAAATAGGGTATTTGCGCATCTCATTGAAAATAAAAAGACACGTGTTTAAACTTTTTTTTTATATTTGATCTAGAAGATGTCCACATCTTGAAGTTTCAGGTTAGAGAAGAAAATTTGGTGTTCGACCCTTTAATAACCAAATGTGTGCTTCATCGTTTTCAGATATTTGTCCTAGAATGAAAGATTGGATTGGATTTGAGTTTAGCACCCCGTTCAACAGATAGGCTATATGAGACGTGTACGAACAGCTTAACGTGAGATCCGAACCACATGAGCTCCCACTGGGAATCAAGCCCCAGACTCCCACGCCAAAGGTGAGTACGCTATCCACATAGATAAGAGGGAGCTCTCGAATAGAGGGGGGAAAAAGGGCGGGGTGCTACCGTAAGATGCCCATACGAGACGTTTGATTCTTTTGCTACACTTCGAGCTCATATGAATTCCATATGAAAGATACAGAAGAAAGAACGAAAAATATTGCCCACAATAACACGTGGCGACATTCGCTAGTCACTATATATAAAAAAGAAATCCTGAGTGAGTAAGATACTGGCTGATCAACGCTCAGGACAAGCCTTAGTTAGAAACTTGAAAGTCGCTCAACGCATACATAGGATTTGTGATGTAAGGTACCATTAAGGAAGATTTTTTTAAAAAATCGACGTTGAAGGAGGGAGGGAGGGAGGTATGGCAATTAATGTATTAAAACGTCTTTATCTCCGAATATCTGAAGGTTAGAGGCATGAAATTAGGTATATAAACTTCTCGTTTAAAACAATTTGACACGTGTTTCAGCGTTTTCTGATACTTGACCAAGAGGAAAGAAAATTGTTAAGAAGGAAAAGAAATGAGGATTATAATTCGTATAATAATAATAACAATCCTACATCTCGAAATCTCTTAAGGTTAGAGACAAGAAAATGTGGTATTTGGTCTTATCATTTAAAATAACACGATAAGTGTTTCATCCGTTGGTATTGTTCTCATATTTGATGTAGAAAATGAGAAAACAGGGTAAGAAGAAACAGATCGGAGATTACAGTTGTTATTATTATAATAAGAGCCTCAAGATTAGAGACGTAAACTTTGGAATTTGGACTTCTCATGTAAAATAATATATGTGTCTCAGTGTTTTTCGATATTTGACCTAGGAGGAAAGAAAATACATTACGATCGGTTTGCCATAGTGTAGTTTCTACAACTCGATTTTGGCATTGTTTACAACGGTATTGTTATTGCACATTTATCTTATTTCATAATCGTGAAAATGAACACAAAATCAACTCGTAAACTTAAGATTGCTAGATGACTAATACAACTATCAAATTCATTACATTTATAAATGGAATAAATACAGACGCCGCCGAGTATGTTATCGGATTACTGCGCTATCGGCTGTTAACATCACAGTTAACTTCGTTCAATTGAATTCAAATAAGTACTTGAGGAAA
Source organism: Thermobia domestica (assembly GCF_964235325.1). NCBI lineage: Eukaryota > Metazoa > Arthropoda > Insecta > Zygentoma > Lepismatidae > Thermobia > Thermobia domestica. The sequence goes on along the minus strand of NC_137468.1, from coordinate 115,000,369 downwards.
TCATTTGTGTTTAGAAGCCCGTCAAATGCGTTTCCAATTTAATATAACGTACAGTATGTGTATGTATAATATGTAGTCAACATTGAATCTACACATAGGTTCAGTGGCGGATCCAAGGGGGGCTATAGGGGCTAAGCCCCCCCTTGACGCTCAGGTATACACTGGATAAAATTGACTTCAATCCTCCTTTACACTGGATAAAGCGGCAAATTATGATTTAGCCCCTCCCTTGATCATATCCTGGATTCGCCACTGCATAGGCCTATAATCAGGACAACTTATAAGGAGGTAGAGTTATTTCGACAAATGTCAGAAGCCAAGACATTTGAAAGGGAGACGTGATAAAATTTTTCTTTTAATATTTCATACTTTTGCTACGGATTAAACAAAATTAGATCTGAATATATGGATCTAGCATTTTTTTAAATACCGCTTGTTAATAAGAATACAGTTTAGTCCATTGATAATAATTTAGTGACTTTAGATTGTTATTTCGCAATTTTCAAGCCCACAGAGACTATTATATAAAATACAATGGTGGGCGATCCCTTCATAGCCTTTTTGAAACAACATGCAGTGTGCACGAATTGACCCAGTGAAGCCTATAACAGAAAAAACTACCAGAAATAATAAAAGCATTATAAAATACACGAAACCAATGAAGTTTGTCTTACGACGGGATAGCAAAGTTTGTCTTATTTTTGCAAGTTTGAATTGATTTTCTTGATTGTTTAGAGGGAAATTTTAAACTATATAAATGTAAAGAGTTGGATTCTACAGTCAAAAGATAACTAACTTTTTGGAAACTGAAATGAACAACGTGAAAACTCTTAAGGTCGCAATAGATAACAATGAAAGAAGAATATGGTCTAAATACAGTGAACCAAAAAAGAGCTTAAAAAATCTAACCTTCGGGTTGAGGCAGTTTTTTCAGAAACGATAATAAGGAAAAGCAAGTTTTCTTCAATGAACCTGATGTGATTGTGACCGAGCACCCGAAACTGAAGAACTTTTTAAAAATAGTTTTTGGTATAATCGTATACAAGAACACAAGATCATATCTCAGATGATTCTCGGTACAAGAAATGAGAACTTTTTGTGAAATTTTTGGAGCCATTCCCATGAATAAAACTTTGAATGGCAATGATGGAATCAGAAATGAATTACAACCTATTTTGATGATCTGAACGACAATCATGTCAAAGAACAGCAAGTGTGTGCAGCTACTTTTACGAATCTCACCAAGTTGACAGAAAATAAAGGGCCTTCATTTCTTCTTCTGAATGAAATTTATAAATTGAAGTTATAATTTGTGTTTTCTGAATTTTGCATTGCGTTCAGGATTCTCATTATCCTGACTGTTATTTCAGGTAAGGAAGGATTAAGTAAATTAATTAGAAACCGTTTGAGATCAAGAAGCTCAACTTTGAGGTAATTTCTCTTATGATGTCACGAACAAATACATTTTAAAATAGTCCCATCGGTTTTAGCGCCCTAAAATTGGTATAAAAAGCGCAACGCAAGCGCACTTTGCAAGCATATCCAAGCATGTGCCCACTTTTACTATTGTCATAAGTGGCAGTTCAAAGAGACCAATTTGAGGTCATTTCTCTCGTAACCCCATAAAAGGAATCTTTCAGAATAGTTCAGTGTCCTCAAATTAGTATTAAAAAAAACAATTAGAAAGATGCAAGTGTTATAAATGCTTTAGAATATATGTATTGGAACGAGTTAGAATTGGCAGAAGAGCTACATCAAATCAACTTTGTAACGCGTGTACTGTTGTTGCAACTGACATTTTGTAACTTTTTCTATTCTTGCGATAGCTCGCATCTATATAGTTGTTAAGTACGTAAAATTGGTTCTTAAGTCGCATAGTATAGTGGAAAAATAGCACATTATATAACATGGTATAGATATTAAGAACTGCGTTAGAAGAGAATATGAAGTTATGTCAATTTATGAAGCTCTCTTGAAATTATGAATCTTATTAGCTCAATGTTCTTTTTCAGCAGCGAGACTATATGAGATCTCTTTCGTCCCGAAGGTGAGAACAGTTATTCATAGGCAATCAAAAGTAGAGGTGCCTGGCACCCCTTAGCTGTTACATTAGGTACGTGTCAGTCTTCACGATAATGAGATTTGATAAATCAGCAATGAAAATACCGTGGCAAACAATGCCAAAATCAAGTTGTGGTAAACTACACGCCGACAGAAAATATGGAGAGAAAGAAAAAGGCGGTGGGGTTACAATTATTGTACTAAGACTGGCTCGCAACCAGATGTTTCTATTGAGAGGGGTCCAAAGTTCGGGGGATCCAATACTATTTATAAGACACAATGTCTATGTTTATGGTAAGAAATAGTCAAAAATGTTTTTTCTCGTGTGAAGTCGACCCAAGAATAGGTTCTGTCTCATTTTTAATCCTAGAGTTCCCTCGGGGGCGAAGCGGTTGCCGTACATAAATTTGGCGTGGGAGACTTGGGTTCGATTCCCGACGGGAACTCACGAGGTTCGGGTCCCACGTTAAACCATATAGATACATGTCTCATATAGCCTCGCTGCTGAAAGGGATGCCAAACTTAAAATCAAACCAAATCAAGTTATTTCTAATCCCACTATCGTATCCTGAAGTGGCACAATCTATCGTTTCCGGTCCTAATATTGATCGGCTATAGGGCAAGAACCAGTGGCGAATCTAGAAGGTAAAAACTGGGGGATCGGCCAGAACCCAGACTATGATAAGTGTATCATGAGTTTACTATAAACCTTCAAAAAATATAAATAATAGCTTCAATTATTTTTGTCACTCAAAACACTGGAAGGTGGGGCTAGGCCACTAGCATCGAGGCAAGAGCCGCAACTGGCAAGAACTGTAAGAAATAGAGAAAACTGTTACCGATAGTAGTAAAAATTTACAATTTCCGATTGGTCTCTAAAGAGCCAAAACAGTTATAAGACACTGAGACACGGCTTTTTGACATAAATTTAGTGACATCAAAATAGGTTCTATCAACTCTACCTTTATTGAAAATGAAAATGATTGAAATATTCACTGCAACTTCTGATTGCATAGAGCAAAAACGATATGAGATAGAAATAAATTGATTTTTGATAAATAATAATAATAATAATGTTCAAAGAATATATATATATCTAATTTTGCCTTTAGTCCCTCATTTGCTTCTAATGCATACGCAGTATGGTATTCAGTATGCCCTTTTGAATTGATAACGTCAGAAATTTTATAGAATGCAATACAATAGAGATGTCTTAATAGGGAACATGTGAATGATTCCGTTACGTCTTTGATAGAAAAAGAAAATAAGACCATAAAAACTAGTTTGCTGCTATATGAAATACCTGTTATAATTTGTTAATGAAGTCGACAATAATAATAATTTTAAAAAATGTGAAGATGAGTAACACACACACACTTATGCAACTAATAAAATAATTTGTTTTCTGTGTTTTTGCCAATAGCATTAAGAAACCAAGCACGCTGCTCATACAAAAACACTTGTCAAGCCATTGTGTGAAAGAAAGAAATAGAAAAAAAAAAACATCAAACCTGCTTGATCGTTTAGTTGTTTATTTTTACTTTATTTTATTTTTTAAAACTTTTATTTGAGTTTTTATTGCAATAAAACGTAATACAATTCATAAGTATGCTGATGTATTGACGCTAAGGGAGAAATTGTACTACTGTACCAATACGCCTCTAACGGCCAATTCATGAACTAAGTAGTCGTCAATTAAATGGATCTCTGGTAAAGTGCTGGCGCCATGTGGAGATACGCTGTACTATTACGGCCTCTGGTTTGTAAATTCATAATGGTTCGTCCGTAAGGAGCGGGAAATGTAGTCGACAAAAGATACCAAAAAAAGATTCTGTACAAAAAATGAATCGGATTCATGCTGACAAATTATACTTTGAACATAAATATTTATTAAGTTAATAAGTTTCAAGTACTTTCAATTAGGACTTTTACTAAGGAAACCAACATTTACCGTCCGTAGGTAAAATACGTCTTACTTTCCTTGTATTAACAATTGCAGTTATATATATATATATAAAAAAAAAAGTATCAAACAGTAAATCTAGGTAAATGTGATGGCTGGTTTCTATTGCCGATTAAAATTTTATGCAAAAACGAAACGAGTGGAAAAGAGATCATTTCGCTTTAGATAAAGACTACATTACTATTGGAAATCAAATTTAATCTCAGTTTTCTTAAAGTTATGGAAAATGACGCTTAATTCATTTTTGTATAACACAGTACATTTATCTTTGTATATGGAAACGTACACTGATGCAAACATATAAAACATCTGTATAACACATTACGTTTTATAATAAATATCAAACCATGTCATTACTTGCTTATTACTGTACAGTCTTATTTTAAAACAAGTGACCACCGACTTCCCTTTGAAAAGCCCTGTACTCTAAGCTAAATTAGAAGTAAATCAAACAAATGTTGGCTTTCTTAGGCCAATTAAGATCTTCATTTGAATTTTCTGTGTACGGTTGCCAGATTAAGGCTTTTAAAGCAAGGTGGGTGGCCAATATTTTTGACAGGATATTTTTATACATGATAAAATTAATGCATATTAACACAATATAATCATAAATATTCACTTATATTGCTCATATTAATCCTCACTATTTAAGTTGGATGAAAGAACAAAATATACGTACAATTCCATGACACATTACATTTGAATTTTCTTTAACACGTATTTTTTTCCTAACTGTTTAATGTAGAAAGAGTGTGGACAAGTTTAATATAAGCAGCTAGTTTAAAAAAATAATAATAAATGCGGTAACATAATTATCTACTATGTTTATGTAATTCAACTACTACTATGTTAAATGTAGTTCCATTAATTAAATTGTTGTTAATTAGATTTTAGTGAAAATCTATCTTAAAATATGAGTGAAGTATTACTAACTGTCTAACACTATATCCTCGAAGCCCCTAACCGAATACAATGAAGTTCGCCATAGCATAGCCGCTCGCAGTGGAAGGGCAAGAATCCCCCCCCCCCCCCGCCAACTGAATTTGTAAAGGGTGTTCAGTCATGTACTAGTTTGCTTATTCACGTACTTAATATATCGCACCCCCAGAATAATAGTGTCGTAACTCCAAAAATTCGATTTTTGAGATTTTCACATTATTAGGCTTATGCTGTGATGTTTCAACAGTGAAAGAGTGTACAAAGTCATACTCCTAATATAGGGGGAAGGGGAGACGAAACTACAGTTTTACATTAATAGAAATGTTCTATAGAACTCAGTGAAATACTGTCGTAAACCTGTTACGACAGTCTTTTTCCCCATCTAGTTCAAGTTTCAGATTACAATTCCAGAATAATACTGTTGTAAAACACTTTCCTTCCGAAAAGAGATCGGCTTTCGTTTTGTGTTCTTTTATTATTATTACATCAAATAGGCCGATAATTGTTAGAACAAAGCTTTAAGGGTGAAACAGCTTCTTACTTTACCCACTAGAAGCAAAACATTCTTTATAACAAACTGCAGGAGTAATCTAGTCTCATAAACTTACTGTAGTCCTTTGGAGTCGTGCTCCTTATGATACAAGAGCAACGAGAATATTATCATTAGCATTCAAGGCAAAACGTACTGCAGATGATGACGAAGATGTATCAATGGATGAAGAGGTAAGAATTCTTCTGCTAAAACACTGAATATTCAACGCAACTTGATATAGGTGTCATACGTGGAGAGAATGATTATAATTTCTATGTAACTAACAACTCTGATTTTGTTAGGGCCAGGGTGCGAATTACCGGGAGGGATGAGGGGGATTTTCCCCCTCAATCACATTTTGTTCCCCCCCAAAGAAGTCAACTGAAGTATCCCCACCGGGGATGCTCGCTTTCCCCCTCAAGCTATGCTTAGTATAACTCCAAATTTCACTGATTTTTGTTATTTCTTGTAAATTTAATCTTCTAGCTGTATTTCGAAATGATCGATGTAAACTGTTCAGTTTTGGTCATTTCTACTTACCACCTAATTACCCACTATTTTCAACGTTGTTTAGTAGAACTATATTATTATGACTACGGTTGTTACTTGCAACTGTACCTTCATACCCTTCAGTTCGTCATCGTTTGTGAATTTGAATGTACTAATTGCGTATAACAAAGCCACATATAGATTTATAAATGTTCTTAGCAGTTGGCCAAGAAGAAGTAAACAAATAGCTTCTTCTACCATACTTGGCGAAGTTCGAATATGTCATATTCATCCTCTATATTTGTATCGATTATCATCTTATTTTAATTTTTGTTATAACATGTTATTTCATTTTCCAGTGTACTCTTTGTTAGCACATGGTCTTCATTCCCTAGTAGGTTGTGTGTATGCAACTCAAAAGTTGCATTTAATTTGTGATAATTAGCATAGTAATCACTGCTTTTACAGTTTACGGAAATGAACTTTTGAAACTGTACTCAAAATCTGAGATATAGGTATTCTCTCATAAGTATATGTTAACGTACACGCTGAGGGATACGCTCCTAGTGAGCAGACATGTTAATGAAGGTGATTTTTAGGTGAATAAGCGAATAATTCAAGATTTTTTTTTTTTTTTTTTTTTTTTTTTTTTGAGCATTTGTTAATATGGCTGGTTCTCCGTGTCATTGTCCGTGTCTGTATAAGCATTTCAACTGGAGCGGTTTTTATTTTTAAAGTTAACCCTTCATTTTTCCATCTTTTCGCTGTACAATTTGCTGTCCACGCAATTAATGTTGTCTGAAAAACTTCAGTGTAATGTTTTACTTTATTTGAATAACGTAGCCCATAGTGAATCAACTCATCTTCAACCTAACACTAATTTTTAAGTGTTGACTTTCTGTGCCCATCACGGAATCGATATTTGGAGAAAAAAAGTCGTGATGAACACAGCTTTAGCGGGAAGTAGAAGCACAAGCTCGAAATTTGAATTGAGAGATTTTAAATATTTGGCCTTCGATTTGACCTTGATGTGAAAAATCGGGACCAGCAACAATCCATTTCTTATTTGATAGGCTAATATCTAGATTTTCTTTTTTTTTAAAAAAAAAGAAAAAAAAGATATGTCCGGTTTAACTGATAATTTTAGTGGTTTTCACAAGACTGAAGTAGGTTTCTTTTTGCAGCCTGTATGTATTAATGCAAAGTGGAAGCTTTCAATATGAGTGGAAAAATTAACATATGCTTGTGATCATGGCTATCGCTCGAGCCGAATTATTAACTAAATAAACCTTAGAGAGCTACGGGGACAAGAGTGAGTACAACATTAAAACACGTTCAGAAAGGTTTAGTGGGGTGTGTGTATGTCAGACAATATATATATATGCATAGTTATTGTCGGTAGATTTATTAAATTAATAAATCTCTTATTTATTACAGATGTCACACAAACACATTATATATATATATATATATATAATGGGGGGTAAGGCATTTATTGTCTCATTTTGAAATTTGAACCTTCAGACTATGTCCTTTGGCCTAATTTTATCCCCCCCAATATAGATTATCTAATTCGCACACTGGTTAGGGCATTCTGACTGTTTTGACGTATGATGGGTTTTGTCCATTTTAAGGTGAAGTAAGTGTACTCTCCTCAGACGATTGCTAGCTTTACGAATGGCTACTCCACCTACAATCTGCATTAACATTTGTGCAAACTTACAAAGAAACTGGAACAATTGAGACAGAAATGAAATGAAATGAAATGAAATCTTTAGTTTAACATCGCATGGTTATGAAAGCAAAGTGCTAATGGAGACGGATGGAATTACAAGCGAATCATGATTAAAGAAATGATGGAATGAGAAAGTGGGAGGAAACGGTAGAACCCCGAGAAAACTTACGAACACGATGTCGTCCACCACGAACTTACGTAGGGATCGAACTGCGACCTTTTGAACCAGAGGTAAGCGCTCTACCACTGAGCGCCGTACACCCTAATTGGGTCAGAGACTCTGCAAGTACTATTCCTGTTCCAATTGTTCCACAGTTCGTTTGTGAGCTTGTACAGCTGTTAATGTACGGTATATTATAGATGAAGGCTTTATTTCTAAAGCTAGCAATCTTCTGAGAGCGTAATTTTACGTCATCTTAAAATTTGTTAATTTTTTGGGTGTTTTGGCCATTTTAGATACAATGAGGATTTGCCATGTATGGGATATGATCTAGAGCCAAAATTTATAACTAGTTTCTGTACTCATTTTCATTTCGTTAGTGAATTATCCTGGTATAGTGTTTCTTTCAATTGCTTTTTTGTTGTTATTACGGAATGTCTTATAATGTGCATCAACCATTATATTTCTCAACTGTTGGGTAGATTGTGTTAAAAGAACATTTAATCTTCGTGGGGACAGTCCTTTTAGATAGAAATCGAAATGTGCGCCTGGAAGAAACACTTTCCAGTCTTACAATGTAGCATCTATAGTGACACTTAGCAGTCGTTCTCCCTTTTTTCAGCTTTCATCAGCATTAACACCTCTGGGCAGTGATTGTGATGATAGTGATGTTGATAAGACCTGGAAACCTATCCCTGAGGACTCTTCAGAGTGTAGCTTACAAGAGGAAAATGAGAAGACAAGAACATACGCACGCTTGGAGCCAGTTCCAAACAATTATGATACAATCAATGTATCTCCAGGTAAAGTATCCAGCAAGCAATCAAGTAATTTCGAAATCAAAAAGGTGACTGATGAAAGTGTGAACAGAAAGGAGAGCAATATAGAAGTTGTTGCAGAACCAGGAACAAGCAAAGAAGACGGTAATTTCAACTCTGAAGCTAGTGTTACTCAAATTGAGAAACAGCGTACGAGAAAGAGGCAGAAAAATGTTAGCGAGTGGAAAGTGAACGTAAGAAAAAGAAAGAGAAATATGGGACTAAGCTACGTAACACAAACTGGGAAAAACGTTGAAGAACGTAAAGTAAAATTGCCTTGTAGTGACAGATGTCGTCTCAGATGTAATAACAAGATTAACGAAAATGTTCGGATCTCAATTCATAGTGCTTTCTGGAAAATCGGTGATATAAACAGACAGAGCGTGAATTTCTAATTAACAGCATGACTGAGGTTTGCCCTCCTTATCAAAAAAAGAAAGAAGGCAGTTCCAGATCATCAAATTTTGCTTACTATTTAAAGACAGACAATAATACCAAGATACGAGTGTGCAAAACAATGTTTATTAATACTTTGGGTATTAATGAAAGATATGTGTATACCGCTCAGAAGAAGAAAGGGAAATTTGATATTCTGGAAGGGGACCTAAGAGGACATATCAATGACATTCGAGAACATATCAATTCCTTTCCGAAAATAGAATTTCATTACTTGAGAAATCAGATGCAAAGGGAATATCTGGAAGGTAACTTATCTATTTCAGAAATGTACAGACTGTATAAAGAGAAATGTATAAGAGAAGGTAAACCTTTCGCCAAAAAGCACGTTTACGAAACAATTTTCAACACAGAATTTAATCTTAGCTTTTACAAACCGAAGAAAGATCAATGTAATATTTGTGAATCTTGGAAAAATATTCCCGAAGAAGAAAGAACAGCAGACCTGGAAGAAGCATATGCTCAACACCAAAGAAACAAAGAACTATCACGGGAGATGAAAGTTAAGGATACTTCTTCTAATGACAGAGCTGCAGTGTATTGTTTTGATCTTCAATCAGTACTACCAACGCCATGTAGGGACGTGTCACATTTCTATTATGCAAGGAAATTATCAGTTTATAACTTCACTATTTATTGCACTAAAGACAAAAGAGGATTTTGTTACGTGTGGAATGAAACTCTTGGAAAAAGAGAGGCAAATGAGATTGGTAGTTGTTTGTACAGCTTCTTAAAGCTAAATAGTGGACAGGACATAATATTTTACAGTGACAATGTATTGGACAAAATAAAAATAGGCATTTGGCATCCATGTTTCTGTTCGCTGTTGATATACTTGATATTCCTTCAATCACTCACAAATTCCTCACTACAGGCCATACACAGAATGAAGGGGATAGCATGCATTCTTGTATAGAAAAACAGAAGAAGAGAGTTCTTAGAAGTGGTCCAATATACGTTCCTAGTCAATGGGTTTCTGTAATCAAGTTAAGTAAGAAGAGTGGAACCCCCTACTTGGTCAAAGAAATGGATATAGAAGACTTTTATGACCTTAAAGACCTATCGTCTCAAATTGGTAACAATTTCTCTGTGAATGAAGATGGTGAGAAAGTACATTGGCAAGACATTAAAATTCTGAGAGTCGAGAAGGCAGCAAAAAATTGTATTATGTACAAAACTGAATATGATGATCAAAAATACAAACTTATTCGAGTTAGACGTGATCGGCGCGACACAACAAAGTCTCAACCTCAATTACGACTTGCTTACAAAGATGGAGATCTTGCTATATCCCACAGCAAGAAGACAGACTTGTTAACATTGTAAAAAAACAACCTACCTAAACAATACCACAGCTTCTATGAGGGGTTGAAATCTACAGAATGAAAACTAAATCAGTGAAATTCTACAACGATTAGAGAATCACTTTGAAGATTGCTTCATTTAATTACAAAGAAAAATGTGTTTCTCTGTACGAATAAAACTGTCGCAACTCACAAGGCAAGTAAAAATCATCGTGAATACGTAATTTGTAATACACAAATACGCATTTATTTTCTCAAGCTATTTTCAACAAAGTATGTACTAATACATGTGTTTAAATAAAGTTATGGTTTTAAATAGAAACAAAAATATTAAGGATTATTTCAATGTAAAAACTGTTTTTTGCCTCTCCTGTAAAATCAACTTTTTTGAGTTACGACACTAATATTCTGGGGGTGCGATATTTATAGACCCTATTAAATACTCAAGTCCCATATTTTACTTGCTGTAGTTAACACGGGTATGTGTGTAAATGACAGTTGTTTTGTATGGTGTATTATGTGCACGTGTGCATCAAAGTGTGTGTGTATTTGCGACTGGGCTTGTGTTGGTCTCCCCATTGGAAAAATCCTGCGGGCGTCCCTGTACCATCATATTCTTTAAACACCTGTGTTCATTATAGGGCATGATACGTGGAAGGACAGAGGGGACATCTAAATTTGGCCTATATATATACACACAGGATGTTAATGAACCATATTAACAAACTCTAAAAGATTATTCTTCATATTAAACTAAGAAAAAAAAAAGAAGTTCACATGAACCTGTGGGGAAAAATGCATAGTTTTAGTGCTAAACCCGCTCAAAACAGGGGCGTCATTTCAAACCTTGCTTAAGGGGAGCAAGAGCACCGCCGAAATAAGATTTTCACGTTTTGTACTAGTATATAGTAGACAATCGGTTAAAGTGTATGTGTTCCTCAAACTCTTGGGGGAGCAATTGTCTCCTCCTGCTCCCCTAAATGACGCCCCTGGCTCAAAAGCGTGGAAAAGATAAATTTCAACGCGCGTTTTTTCGAAGTCAAAAAACCGTGGAGTGGGGGTCCATTTCAGCGTAAAGGAAGTCACACATACGTCATTCAAAAATGCGTATTTCAGCAATTTGCAAGGTATTCCTCACAGGTCATAATTCCCACATATGTTCAAAACAGAATGCTCAGATATGTCCTGATTTAAAGATGGGGTCCAAAGTAAAGAAATCGTAAGACTTTACGCAGTGAACATATCAAGTGTCGGTGAAAAGTCGGAAGTGTTAGGGATCGCCATGTTCACAGTTTATTCTGTTACGATGTGATGCACTTTTTGAAGCTGATACTTGAGAAACCGTTAAAAGAATACGTCGTAGCACGCGTTATTTCCAATGTGGGGAATTGCGGAGCTGGAGGTTCCTAAAACTTCGGACTTCTCGCCGACGCATTCTATGTTCACTGCTGTCAAGTATTTTGTTTTTTTCCTATTTTGGACCCCCTTTAAGTCAGAGCATATCTGATCATTCTGTTGGGAGCATGTCTATGAATTATCACCTGTGGAGAATATCTTGTGCACCCATTGTAAGCTGCTGCGATACACTAACTGGACTGGCACTCCATGGTTTCTTGTCTTCAAAACAACGAGTATTGAATTTTATCTTTTCCACGCTTTTGGGCAGCTCTAGCTCTAAAACTAAGCTCTTTTCTCCACAGGTTCATATGAAATCTTTTTTCTTATTTTGATGTGAGGAATCATGTCTTAACCCGTCAACACCCAATGTCCCCTACAGGTGACACTAACACACAATCATAGTCTTACGTCTTGCAAGGAAAATCAGAAAAATAAACACACTGCTGAACAAGACCACTTATTTAATATAAAAACACATTTATACGTGACGTTTCGATCTTCTAGCCAAGATCCTCATCAGACGTACACTGTTTTTATATTAAATAAGTGCAGTCTTGTTCAGCAGTGTGTTTATTTTTCTGAACAAGACTGCACCACTTTAAAGGCGTCTTCTTGTTCACCAATCATCCACCAGAGGGTCCTAGTGAACCATAGTAGCACCAGCTACTTACCTATGTATATTGCATCATCATACAAAAAGTTTTGAAGTCGAGGTATTGTCAAGGAAGAAGACGCGTAGGTGACACTGGGCGTTGACGGGTTAAAGTTTGTCAGTATAATTCATTAACAATCTATATAAACAAACAAAAAAAAAAAAAACGCTAAATTTCTGTACCTTCCATACATATCAGTAGAGGGACATTGTTTTACATACTCTGTGATATCACAAGATTAACAGTGTTGCAACTCACGTCAGGTTATTCCCAAATCTGTATGTAAAACGAAAAAATGCAATACCACACTTGTTATGCAATGTTGCAACCAAGAACGCTAAGCGATTTTCGTATTCCTTTGCAGCCTTAAAAAACAAACCGCGAAACTCGATATATATATATATATATATATATATATATATATATATATATATATATATAAATCACATAAGTTGCCAATATTATCAACTGAAAGATTAGTGATGGCGCTGGTAACAGCAAGTACACTTATCCGTATGCTATTTTTTTTTTTTTTTATCTATTACCTTCTAACTCATTCAACAAATCTATGGATACAGATTATACTTTTTCTCCTATTTTTTGATGTGCTTTCTTACATTGTACAGTGTGCGAGCATACACTACAAAGTAACTTCATTCGTGCGAAATAAATAAAACATCTATATATTTTATTCTATGAGAAGATGAAAAATGCTACTTAAGATCTTAATTTTTCTTAAGGATTGACAACACTTGATAAGCTATTGTTTTTCTCCTGCACTTACGGGTTTGCCTTATTTATTAGAAAAACTCGGAGCAGCTGGTAATTTCCTGCTTGTTTGGCCGAAATCTTTAAATAAGAAAAAAATAAATTATCGTATCTTTTGTTCTCTTGGACATAATTTCACGACATTTAACACGATATTAGGGCTCTTTGTTTCAGAGAATACGAATGTATCAATAATTTACATGAATTCAATATGGTTCACGGAGAGAGCGCGACGGAGTGGTGACACTTTCTTGAAACATTTGGTGCAACGATAGAAAATGTGGTATCAAAAATGTTTTTAACCCTTTGGCTTTACGTCAATCATATTGTACTGATTTGGGTTTAACGTCCATTTTCAGCTATATAAGATAGGACTTACTCAAGATTGTATCTGAAGCAAGTAGACCGGAATTCAAACCAGTGATCACTTGCACAGAAAGCATGCATTAACCACTCGACCAAGAATAGGCTCACAAGTTTTGGTTTAACGTCAAAACTCCCATTAATGAAAACTAATTTACGTTGAAGAATATTTCATTTAAACTCTCAAAATCTAACGAGATAGTCTGTTAATCATTTTTTTAAGCCACTGAATTGAAGTTGTTGTAACCCAGAGTTGACAACAAAGTGTCACTAATGGCTGTCACATTTCGTAATAACCCTTCCGTTATATTCACCTACATGCATATGATGCATGACGCCGTATGCTTTTTCTTTTCTGTAAGATTATTGTATGAGTAATGATATCCGTTGCAAGAGCTAGTTAATACAGTCACAAGTAGGTATTCAATTAAATTTCCAGGAGATTAATGACTATTGCGTTATGCCTGATTACGTGCTTTGCCTTGACCTAACGTAATTAAGAGAACTCGAAGGTAGAGATAACGTGTGAATATTAATTAGAGGATATTCTTCATCTAATAAAGTAAATTGCAGTGACTTGTTTTAGATATTTTAACATAAAAATACTCTATTAGAAATGGACGATTTTATCTTTATATTCTCCAATATTTTGTAGCCATGTTATTGATTATAAACAATTATTTTACGGGAAATAATAAAATATTTTAATGGAATATAGAGACTAAGCTATACCATTAGATCATCTGTAATATCTGCATGAGTTACACTATTCAGACACGTAACGGAGAAATTTATTTCGACGGGGATTCGAAGCTCTCGGAAGGTCCAAATTCAACATGAGGATAAATTATACGGGTACAGATAATAAAATTTATAAAATCACCCCGAAAATTAGATTAAATTTACAGAAAAGTGTCCGTTTGTTTTTTCGAGTTTTTCCTGCTTCCTTCCACATTCTCGTTACGCCATTTTTTTAAACCAAATTTTCAAGTGGTTGCTTTATAAACGATCTATCTCTAAATCTGTTTGGTACTGTTCACAAGTTTACAGAATTATTTTAACTCTAAATAATTGATTCTATTAACTACCAAAATATTCCTCCTAAAACACCCTTTATGTACCACAAAATCTCTTAAATGGGTAACCTGTTCAATTCCCTGTGTGGACAAACGGCCGAAAAAGTGTAAAACATTTTCCAGGCCAGCCATCCTGGGTGAGAATTTCCTGTGTTTTTGCTAATTCACATCACGCAAATGCCGGGACGGTATCTAACATACGGGTCCCAGCCCGCTTCCTTCCTTCCCCAATCCTGTCTTCCTTCCCTTTCCTCAGGTAGTATGATCGCTAAGGGACGTCATCCCTCATACGTAACGGGCTAATATGGCCATAGATGCTGGAAGCCCAGAAATCTAATTTATAATCATAAGTAGGTAACCTGGTTTAGAATCCAGCAGATACATTATGTCATAAGTAAGTCATTAGCGTAAGTTGTATAAATTTATTTCTTAGGATTCGAAAGTAACAAATATTTAGATAAGTTTCACTGTAGTTATTTCCAACTTGCTCAGAGCACTTCGGATGGGCTAACGAAGAACTCATTTACACCCCTTCTCTTCCATATATATATCGCCTGTTTATTTCAAGAGTGACATAACTCAAAAATCGCCCTATTGACTTATGAGTAGAAAATGAAAGCTAACCTTGATGTCTATCTCTGGTAAAAATTTCACAGATGTGCTTCTAAAACTGGGCGTTAGAGAGCACTTGTGTCATTCTTGCGCTAAGTCGTTTTCACCGCGTTTCAAAACTTTCAAACGCTTCTCCTGAAAAGTTAGGAATTTTGAGTTATATCACTCTTGTGTGTGTGTGTGTGTGTGTGGCTGTGTTATTATTTAGAGAAAAAATATACACAATGATATACAGGTAGTATTTGTAGTGTTTAGTCTTGTTGAGTACGAGTGGATTTTTCTTCCCCTGCGTTGTTCATAATAGGGTAGCATACTTAAAAGTGCGGCTTTTAAGATTTGTTCTTTCTGGAGAAAGGGGGCGGTAAATGATGGCATTGAACGGGGCGGCAAATTGCCTAGGGCCGGCCCTGCCCTTGATATCTAGTAATGATGAATAGAACTTGTCAAGCTTTTGTAAGGTGTCATATTCTAGAAACTTCAGTATAGAACAAGTTTGAGTGAGTAGATAGGACACTACTGTATCTGACCATATACCATGACACAGACGAATTTATAAATGCAATCAACATAATAGACTCTGTTTTCGTTTTGTTTTCATCTTTGTTTAGAAGAGTTAAGAAGGTAAGTAAAAAAAAAAAAAAAAAAAAGTATACATGAACATGTAGAAGTCAGTCCGACAGTAAAACAAGCAGAAAAAGAGGGAGGAATACTTGTTTAAAATTCAGCTCATTTCAGCGGATGTAAAGAGTCAATCTGACTACTCGTCTTACGCCCAAAAACAACTCCGCTTGCAAATGGAGGAAATAAGTGCTCAATTTATTGGCACTGACACGAAACGAAACAGGTTTTTTGTTCATTCCTTTTCTGCCGAAAACGAAGAGAAGCGAACGGGAGACGAAGGGATGGAAGGAAGAAAGAGGAAAAAGCACATAACAACAACTAAAAGCGGATTAACTTTTGTAGAGAAAACTTTTGCGACAGGTGGGTTTCCGCGTTCATCTTGTTTCTATGGATATAACTTGACTTGTTCGACGAAGAAAAAGAGGAAAATAAAGAAAACTATACATATATGAAACACACACACACACACACACACACATATATATATATATATATATATATATATATATATATATATATATATATATATATATATATATATATATATATATATATATATATATATATATATATGCAGACACATTATAATTCTCGTGAGAAAGTATTTTTCTTTCGCGTTGTCTTTTAAGGATGACTGCTGCTGCAATGGTACAAGTTCTCAAGAGCTTAATGTTCTGGTCAAGTATGTTGTAGCAAGCCCACTTCTCTTGAAACAGATGGTATAGTCTTTTTCTTCCTTAGCGAAACAGTGAGAACTTTTGTACGTGGTTCAAAATTTAGATGATGATGGACATAAGGTATCAAATGTAATTTTTTAAAAGGTACTTTATACCTTTTTCACAAAATTACTAACATATTTGATCTGAAATTTACCGTATGAATGCAATTAGCGATTAGGCTGGGTTTTTGATAACTTTGTGTCTATTTTCCTGATAAATAGAAGTGCCATTTTTTAAAGGCTGTGCTTCCAAACCTTTTTGACTGATGGCACACTTTACTGAACCCCAACGACATCGAAATCAAATTACGATAGTTTCATGCATTGTTGCTGCCGATAGTGAAATTAACTGATACAGTATAATTAAAAATTAATATTAAATCATTATTAAAACCTTCATAATGTAAAAACTTAATCAACAAATTAACAAGAACTTTAGGAGTGATAGAAAAAAATGAATCAAAAGATTGCGATCTTGGCCAAGAATTAGTTTTTGGATCAGGAGCCACAAAATTTTTGAGCGGCCCCTAAATCGAGTTTTCGTATTTTCTACGGAATAAGCACATCATGCTGAGTTAAGTGATAGTTCAGGTTTGGCAATACTAGGACGTAGTTCTCCAGATATAAGACGCACAAGAAAATTTTTGATTGAAATATATTGAATCTTTTGATTAAAAAAATAAAAATAAACAACGACTACGGTAAAAATAATCATCACCCTTTATTCCAAACTCAAACTAAGAAAAAAAAATCGTGAACTGTAAACTAAGAAATAGCCTTCTAGTCGGATGCCTTACTCTTTTATTACTACACCTTCATTGTCTAGATCAAGATCTCCGACTACGCTGCCATTTCAAATTTTCAATACAGGATTATTTTCTTAATTTTCAAATTGAAACAAAGATGATGAATTATCTTCACCGTATTCGTTTTTATCCTAATTTGTTAAGTAAGTTTTAATTAAGTTTTTATATTATGAAGACTATAATAATAAGTTAATATTAATTTTTACTTCTGAACAAAGGATGATGAATTATTTTTGCAATAGTTGCGAGTTTTTCATTTTGCCACATAAATCAAATAATTTTTTCTTAAATTTTTCCTTTTCAGTGTATATATATTCAGTGCACATAATTATAAAAAAAGAAAAAACTAGTAAATTAATAATTCGTTATATACTATGGATGACTATGGATGGTGAATTCCCAATAGTTCCTGTCAATTTTATCGATCTCCTTTTCACTACTTACAATATAGCTACAGGATAGACCATTTATCTTGATTCGCCCTTGTAACTTTTAACACCTTCACTGTGTTCGGCGTATTATTACGCCCACGGTATTATTACAGCGTATTTTCCTGAGTGAAACTCTTTCCGTAGTGTGTAATTTTTTGAGAACTTCTGCGCAAAGCTTACAACATCAGTTTAGTGTATCACGAAACACGTATTAATTCGCTCAATACAGGCAAATTAACTACACTGTGTACGGGAGCGTATTATTACGCCCGACACAAAATAAGCTACAACGACCAGGAGCGTATTATTACGCCGCACACACTGAACAGAGGACCCCAATCAGAAAATTACACAGGGAAAGGGTTAAACAATGAACAAAAAACACTGAAATTTTGTACCATGCAAATATTAGTAGAATACGGGGAGATCGTATGGTATACTCTGTGATACCACAAAGCTAACAGTGTTGTTTACCTAACATAAAGTTGTATTTTTTTTTTTTTCAAATAGCACTACGTCAGGTTATTACATATTTCAAATCTACATGTAAAACGAACACATATAATACCACAACTTGCCAGTGTTGCAAACTGAGCGCGCTACAATATCACAAACATTAAAAAAAATCAAATTTTGGAGGGTTATACAACAGTAATAAAGCAAGTAAGACAAGTGGAATAAAGCACATTGAAAGTATCTTAACTATGATCATATAATGCATTTCAAACAAGTAGTAGTCAAGTTACAAGAAATTGAATATTTGACTTTTTTTCAGAGGACCTTATTTCGAGAAAGTGTTTAGATAAATATCACATTCAATTATGTACAAAAAATAAAATGAAAGCTTTGAGTTTTACGTCCCACGGTTATGGCGGTTAGGCTAAAGGAAACGGTGATGATGAGTAATGAATGAAATAGTAATGAATGAATGAATAGAATAAGCACCAAAGGTGAACGCTCTACCACTGAGCCACCGCGGCCCAATTATGTACAGAGTATCACATTCAATTATGTACATGGTTTCCAATAAATATTGACACCATAATGCCGTTTACAGCAATTTGGTATTTGGTATTTGGTATTTGGTAAATAATTTTTTAGCAGCATTGCAAACTTTAACAGCTATTACCATATCTCTAGACCGGTTAGAAGTACTGTTCGGGCCGATCGCCCTTCCTTGAAGATTTTCTTTAAATAGTTTTCTTTTCTTCCAGCAGAAGGCTCCGGGGTTCGCTTTTGTCAACTCTCGGAATTTCCTTCTTTTCGGAAGGCCAAATGTATGTTTAAAAAGGATTGTTGCTTGTGTGTGTGCGCGTTTCTATGATGTGAGCGTGTGGTCCTCAAGTGTGAGAGAGACGCGACAAGTGTTTGTTCTTTGTGAGTGTTTTTACATCTTTCGAGTGAAAAATTATCTATCTAAAATATAAAGAAACTTGCGAACAATTCAAAATTGAGAATAGCAGACAATAGAGCATATCGTTTTACATATTCAACTTGTATTCTTTCTTTAGCTGTATAATTTTGCTTCTATTATTAATTAAAGCTTTAAAATGACAAACTGTCGTTTGGTGAGAAGCTTATACAAGTACCAAATTAATATAAACGGCATTGTGATCTTCACATCTATTGAAAACCATCTGTGCAATTGGATTAGGTACTTATCTAAGCAGTTTGTCTAAACAAAGGCTTTTAAAAAGGCAAACTTTCAATCCCCTGTAACTTTGTTCGTATTCATTCGAAATCCGTCATATTATGATCACATTATTAGACACTAAAATACTCTGATGTACATTGCCCCATCTGTCTGATTTGCGTTTTAACTGCTGTAGAGACCACCAAAATTTGGATGTTTGTTACACAGTAGCAATCTTTATTTTGCAAAACTGAATAATTAATGTAACATTGTAAATTTTCCTTCAACAAGAAAATTTGAAGTATGTATAAAGATAACCAAGAAGTTCTGTTGCTTTTTGTGGAGATCTGTGTTCAATTAGCCCTCACACCGTAAGCTGAACGCAAATGGAGATAAGACGAAAGTCAGATGTTGGTGTGGCTATATCCAACATACTACCTAGTTGTGGCAGTTCAGTTACACAGTGAAATTAAAAACAGAGTGAACATGGAACTTCCACAGGGACTTCCACAGAGTGTTATAAGGGCGTGTATGTTATAAGAGTTCAAACTGGGGTCAAATGCCGCTGCAGCGGGGCGAAAGATATGCCAGCCTTTGGTAAGGGTGTCTTGTCTATGCGGACACTGCAGTGGTGGTTTAGCAACTTGAAGGACGGTGGCGAAACACTCGAAGACGCACCACGTGTCGGAAAACCAACATATGTACAAAATGAAGATTTTCAGGCAGCAATTAAAGCGAACAGTGGCCAGACATCTGAGGAACTGCGACTAAAATTCAGTCTGAGTGGAGAAACCACTCGACAGCACCTCCATCAACTTGAGAAACACCATAAGTTGGGTCGATGGGTCTCACATGATTCGACTCCCGGCCAGAAGGCAACCGGAGCAGACAACAGTTCTTTGCTGTCTCGTCTGAGGAAGAAGCAATTTCTGGACAGGGTGTTGACATGTGATAAGAAGTGGGTTCTGTACGAAGCTCCACAGCGCCGTCATCGTTGCTTAGCATCCCAGAACCTGTTCGAAAACAGCCGAAACCAGCACTGTAGCAGAAGAAGGTACTCCTGTGTGTTTGGTGGACTGCTCACGGCATCGTGCATCGGGAACTGCTACCAGCTGACAGTGCATCAATGCAACTGTGTATTGTCAACAGTTAAGCCGTGTTCAAGAAAAACTCAAAACTCTGAAGCCAGCATTTCTGAATCGCAAGGGAATCCTCCTGTTACAGGACAAAACTAAGATGACGTGGCTAGGATGACGCGGGACACCATTCTAGGCCTTGGATGGGAAACACTATTGCATCTGCCATACTTCACGAATATTGTACCGTTCGATTATCATCTGTTCCATTTCTTGGATAATCACCTTACATGGACGCCAGTTCAAATCCCTAGTAGAGGTGCAAAATGCATTTGATACCTTCTTCGCTTCACGGCCCCCACGTTCTACCACGATGGAATCTATAGTCTTCCAGAACGTTATCAGAGGGTCGTCGATGCTGATAGGGACTTTTTTTAACTTTCAGCTACGTCTTAGGTGACATATCGATGTTCAAAGATGGTGGATGAAAAAGCGACAGAATTTTCCTGGTTACCTTATAGTTTGTTACCTTGGTTACCTTACTTGATGTAACGCTATTTGAAAAAAATACAACTCTATGTTAAGTTGGAAATACTCTTAACTTTGTGGTATCACAGAGTGTGCGAAACTATGTCCCCATGCCAATGTTTGCATGGTACAAAATTTATTCACAATTATGTAAAGAGTATAATGGGAAACTTCAAAGGCAAAATCAAACAAGAGTGAACGGAAAATCAGTTGTAGATGAGACGAGCGTGGAAAACTTTTAGTGGAATTAGTCGAAGCCAAGAAGGACTATGTTATAAAATGCTTCTTCAAGAAGGCCCATTGAAAGTGGACATAGCGACACCCAATGAAAGAACAAGTAAAATTTACCACATCGTGTCAAATAGAAGACATGTGATTGAAGACCACTGTTCTAAACAGGTTCGATAGGTTCGATAGAGGATGTAAGGAATAAACGACATCTGACTGAAACTCAAATTAGGAAGAAGAAAGTTTGTAGAAGAAGAGGAACGTGTAAAAGGATTTTTTTTTTTTATTATTCATGAGCAGCGTTATGTATTCCAACGGGAACTAAAGAACTCTTTTCTCACATTCGAGGAGGTTATGAACATTTCAGAAGCTAAAATATCACAAAAATTCTGAAGGGTACTGCTACGAAGTTAGCAAGTTTACGGCGAAGGATAATGAGAACACAATCTACTAAGAAACGCACCGTCTGATGAAGAAGAGGAATGAAGATCAATAATAGCAATGCGACATCTAAAATACGTAGAGTATGTTAACTTTGTGACACACATGGAAATTACAACTATCTCGTGAATATATGATTAGTGAGACCCGGACTCGGTTCTCACTATGAGCTCATGAAGTTCAAATTCTATGCCAAAACTTCAACAATATGGAAATTCATCACAGAAGGTATAAGAAAATTTAAAATTAAGCTTGTAAAAAAGAGAAAGAAATGAAGACATGATGTTTAACAACGGAAAGCAGAGCCTAAGTAATGGACAGAAGCAGATGGTAATGTTTAAAAGAAAATTTGATGGCACAGCTATATTTGAATTGAAAGAATAAAGAGATAAATGTAAACGGGGAAATTTAGCCCATATTCGTTTTACTAATGACATTTCATTTTGCAAACAACATTAGAGATTGCTTTGAAGAGCAAGAAAATCGGATTGAAAATAAATATAGAAAAGACGAAAGTGGTATTCAACAATTTCGTAAGAAAATCAACGACTGGATGAAATGTATGGAATTACAAGTAAATCTTTACGTCTGTCTGGAACAGAATATATGCATGAATAGCAAAAGATGGCTAAATAATAAATTAATAGGCGTATTAAGTTAGGTTGATGTGTATTCGGAAGGATTTTCATTCAATGTATTCTGTTTGTTTTGACATGTGGTTCGGAGATGAGAATATTAACAAAATCAGAAATTCATCTTATGCAGACTGCATAAAGAGATTTATGCTAGGAATCACCAGCAAAACGGAATGACATGAATTAGGATAAAAGGTGAGTGACGGATATTATCGTGAAAATAAAGGTATTGCAGGAACATTCGGCCGGACACATTGTAGGAAGATCAGTTGTCAAAAGAATCTTTATGCAAAGAAAGCAAGAAGTGGCCTAGGAAACGTTCCTACATATGGGTGGCGTAGTAAAATTATCAAGAAGCACAGTAGAGTAAATTTGAAAGGAATTGATCGACCTACCTTCAGCAGTAAAATGATAATAGTTGTTAAAAATTTATGTGCATGCACCCAGCTGCATATACGATAACTTTCGTATATACGACTGACTGACTGACTTTGAGTTTTACGTCCCGTTCACCAGCGAGGCTATATGAGACGTGGACCTACTGATTAACGTGGTCGTATATACGAGTACATATTCGATTTTACTAGAATATGGCATATCTTTTTCTTGACCTTTCAATCATCCAAATTGCTTCAGTTTAGGATCAGTCGAGAATGAAGGAGAGAATCTAACTTCCTTCTGTCCTCACTTAGGAAATAGGCATTTATTCCGAAGTTGGAGTTCAGCCTGATTTTTGACCAAAAAAAGAAAAGAAAAAAGCGAAATAACAGCTAAGACAATTTTAAAAATCATCAATTTTTAGTACCACTTTAAAAGGCTATAATAGAGTAGTGTAAGGCGCGAAATAGTTTCCTTCGCTTACCAAATAGTTCCATGTTTATAACCGCGAATATAAAGAAAATAAACAGAACTTTCGTTCTCCTTATATATTATCAAGCGCACAAACGAGCAAATTATCCGTTTCTTCTCAGTATTTTTCCAAATTTTGCTAGAAACGGATGACCAACTTTGGAATTTAACCTAGGAAATATGTTGCACAATAGTTTTCATAAATATTATTCCATTTTGATATAGTATGGTGTACATGTTTTATGAGGCTTTCCCCACAATTCGTACTGCTAGAGGTTGGAATCAATTAGTGAGGAAACAAGAAAAAATATTACGCGAAAATTTTTTAATAGTTCTTCGATTTTTATAAAATAGAGTAAAATTGGTAATGGGTAAAAGAATGAAAATCTCCAATAATAACAATAAAAAAAACCGCTTGCTATAATGCACAGCATCACTAGTAATAGTAATAATAACGGATGGTTGATATTTCATTTATACAGAGTAATGTTCTGTTATATTAGTTTCAATGCACAGTTCTGTTTAATAATATTAAAACACAAGCTAATATGCAAAGGAGACTACTACAGTAGGCTATTGTTTAGAAGACAATGAGAGTACTTATTTAGCAACAATGTTCCATTAGCAATTGTTAAAAAGCAATAATTGTTAATGCATAAGTTTTTTTTTTTTTTTTTTTTTTTGGTGTGTGTGTGTGTGTTCATCTTCACGTCGCAGTTTTTGTTGCCTGTTTGCAGAGCCAGTAAGAACAAAGTAGAATTGTGAATTGAGTTTAGCAACTGCACCGAATCCGAATGTCTTAATTACGCTCCACTAGTTATTATTAACGTAAAAGGTAACAGTACTAACAGAACACATTAGCATAAACAATATGACTTACTTGACTTAAATCTTGTTAGCTCATAGAGAAACTATATTGCCATACCAATGAAAATTTATTTACAGCTTTGCGAAGATTTCACACTTGTTCAATTAATATAGTACTTCTTAAATATAACTCATTTAATTCTTTGGTAACAGAATTATAAGTAATAAAAACTGTCTGCACAAAAACATAAATATAACTGCACTGATATTTAATCTGTATAATTACAATGGAAGATGTACTGAGTTGTACGAGTATGTAGGTGAAACATTAACATATCCATCCAAATAAGTATAGGAAAGTCCAAAGTCAAAACGGTGTTTATGTGGTACGTAGCTTACACCTGAGATTCTGTGCACGAGCCATTTACAAAAGTTTTATAGAATTCAACTGTTTTCTCCTATTTTAGAGCAAAATTTATCTTCAAGGAATCAAAGAACATTATAGTATAGAGGGTAACATTGTGTATAAATAATATAATCATTGTAGTCAGGAAATGAGTTGAATATTAAAGTAGTTTATTCATCTTCCATTTGAAAGTATTAAAGATATGTATAGATTCTCACATTAAGAACAATTTTACTCGAAAACGTAGTTGATATTTAGTATTATCGTCCAAACAAACATTGTTATCTAAACAAAAGTTTACTGAAGCAAAGTTTTTTTTTTTTTTTTTCATATGAGATTGTATCCTAATACTATTAAGCAGAACTGTATATTGAAATTACTGCAATAGAACATAAATTACTATAGAAATTAAATATCAACTATCTATATTCCCGTTCCTAGTATTTTTCCTACCCATAAATTATTCAAATATTCGAGTAAAGCAAGCACAAAATTACTTGCATTAACAAGGATTATTTTATTTAGTATTAAATAATTTTAATGATAAATGATTGTAAACATGTCTGGAGACTACCCAAGTATGATAAGTTGCTTGCATTATATCGAACTTTAACTGAAACACAATCAACAGTAATAGTATTCGTGTATAAGAACCATCAAAACATTATGAACAATATAACAAACAAAGACAAGTTCTTATAATATCCAATTAATAGTTTATTGTTAATAATAAAAGAAGGATCTTCTTTAAAAAGCGTTACATTGACAGCGTACTCTTAAACATGCTTATCAAATGGTGACATATTTAATCTATTAACGCAAATTGTTTTATTAAAATTTTGGAAATATTGTAAGTAACGTATCACGGAAATTCAATATATCTTTCAAATATCTCTAAAGTATCCAACCTATTGCTTACTCTTAAAGAATTAAATAATCTTTGGTTTACAAAGCTATTTCTTTCGTACTTTTATTTTATACTAGCAGATTGTCCGTTCTTCGCACGGAGAGAATACATTTCATTTTGGACATACAGGGCAATAGGGGCTGAATTTGGATTTAAACAGCAGAGCATGAGAAGTGTCACTGTTTGTCTCAGGGAACCCAAAAACTATGTAATCGACACTAATATTGGTCATTTTCGATCATTTTTATGTATCTTCCTCTTATCTCTCCCAAGTTGAGGCATTAAATTTGTATTTAAACGGGATTGGAAGTGTCACTTTTTATCTCAGCGCCCCGAAAACTAAGATTCGGCACTAATATAGGTCATTTTCGATTATTTTTATATATTCCCCCTCCTCCTTCCCAAGTTGAGAGGCTGAATTTGGATTTAAACAGCATCGGAAGTGTCACTGTTCATCTCAGTGACTCCGGAAACTATGAATTCGACGATAATATCGGTTATTTTCGATCATTTTTAAATATCTCCCCCTCCCCTAAGTTGCACCATCAAGGTAAAATGATAGAAACCATCCCAGACCTGAACCTCATGTTGAAAATTTGATCGAGATCAGTCGGATGGTTTAAGAGTTATTAAGTTACAAAGATAATCACTTTCATTTTTATTTTTTAAATATATCTCCCCATCCCCTACATTGTACCGTCAAAGGGAAGTGTACCATCAAGTGTACCGTCAAAATCCATCCCAGGCGCGAAACTCATGCATGTTGGAAATTTGATCGAGATCGGACGGATGCTTCAAGAGTTATGAAGTCAAATAGTCACGTTCAATTTTATATATTAAATTTACAAATTGTTTGTGTGTGATTGCATCACGAGAAAACGGCTGAATCGATTGAAAATGATACTTGTCAAGATTATCAGCTCTACTACCTGTTGCCCTCCTCCGTTAAGTTTGCGAATCCAATAATTCTTCCTTGATTAAGTAGTGTACTTGATTTGATCTGTCTGATTCCGGGCTTGATTCCAAGTAGAAGTTGTTTGAATAGAATACTTTTCTAATAATCTTTTTTAGTCTATAAGCCACAATCTTCCAGCAGTTTGGGCGCCCCTCGTTGGCTTTCCATGCCTTAAATTCGGAATCAGTATGTTCAAGAAGTGGTTCCCAATCTTTTTGACGGACGACACACTTAACTGAACGCCCACGACATTGCGTCACATTTGTTCGATTTTTATTCATAATTGAGCGGCTTGGGGAAACATAATGGTATGTCACATTTTCTAACCTTCGCGTAAACTAGGGAAAGGAGGTTCAACATGTCCATGCAATTCAATACAATGACAATTAAAAAAAAAAAAAAAAAACTCCCCCTGCCATCTGCTAGTACTTTTCCGAAATTAAACTACCTACATACGTACCCTTCTGTGGTTCAATCTCAATCCATTCTGCAGTGGCGCTTACCATTATGTTCGCCCGAGCCGCTCAATTATATAAATTACAATAGTAGTATAAGACTAACTTTCCATCAGTGGCGAAACGTGCCGTAAAAAACTGGGTAGCCGTAAAAAGCGTGCCGTAAATATATATGTAGATATTTGTTTCTTCTATTTTTAGTTCTGATATTTCGTACTGTATAAAGGATGCTGACATACACTAATCACTATTCCAAGTAAGATTATCCCTGATAATTCATAAATATAGTACATTAATGTTTGTGTTTTCAATATTCTTTGCAATATATGTTTATAATTAATGAGAGTTGGTGTATAGTACTTTTTCCAAAGTAAAGATTTCTGAATAGTACCACATTTGCTAGAAAAGGGGGCATTACTTCCCCATATCCTCTTTAGGGATAGTCATGTCTAAATACCTTAGATATGGGCTAAAAGTTTAAAAAAACACGATATAAGTAAAACACCTTGCAACACCTAACCTAATACCTAATACCAGTGCCGTAGCACACTTTTGCGCCCCCCCCCCCCCGCAAAGTATAGAGAAGGGGCCCTAGTTGTAAAGCCGGTAGAAGTAAGATTGAAGTTCTACTTCTTTAAATCTTTATTCGTCGCAAGACTTCGGGGCCCTTTATACGTCGGGGCCCCCCGCACTGCGGGGGTTGCGGGGGCAGCTGCTACGCCACTGCCTAATACCAAATACCTTACCTAATACCTTGCAGTCTTATAAATGAGCCTCATATACCTTGTTCTTCATTTCGGCGAAATTATTAATAGCTCTTTATTTGGATTCAGATATCCTACAAAGCTTCCAAACCAAGTTCTTGATTGTAAGTGTCCGTAATTCAGAAAGAGTGTTCGTAATTTGTCATGCTGTTCGTTAAGTAAGTTTTCACTCTTTCCAGGGCACTCATTGAATGTTTCCCAAAAACTGAAGTTGATGGAATGCTCAATTCCATATTTAGCAGCTTTGTTGTTTCCTGGTATACGCTTTGAAGTTCATTACTGAAAATATATTTCAAGTATTCGGGAAGAGAAATGCGTTCGTTACTATCGGAACATAAGTTGATAAG
Organism: Thermobia domestica; assembly: GCF_964235325.1. Taxonomy (NCBI): domain Eukaryota; kingdom Metazoa; phylum Arthropoda; class Insecta; order Zygentoma; family Lepismatidae; genus Thermobia; species Thermobia domestica. The sequence continues at coordinate 114,972,435 of NC_137468.1, read as the reverse complement.
TTCATTCTTAAGTTCATTTGTTCATTCTAATATGAGCAAAAAGTATTACGAAAGGTGGATATCAAGTCATTGAATTTACTGTATGGAAGAATTTGTTGAAGCATACTAAATTTTCTATAATTTATTAGTTCTACAATGACCAGATTTTTGTATTTTTCAAATCTTCCATCTGCACAATTATTGAGCGAAGAATCTAACATAAATAAAATAGAGTTTGTTTGTGTGTTTATCTGTCTTTGTGTCTGTGTGCGGCCTGGGAATCAGACGAGTGGACCGAGTTACCAAAATTTGGTCACGGGTATCTTGATCTAGGGCCCAGACCAAGACGAAGCGTTTTTTTTTTTTAAATTCGAACCAGGTGGGTCTCAGGGGGGAGTTTACCGGGACATGCAAAAGTACTTGTCACTCTCGCGAAAAACATAAAAATGATAGAATTGCCAATACATCTCAACTTTTCGTTAGGGGGTCTTTTTTTTATTATTCTGATGTTGGAGAGACAGGGACAAAATATATATACCAATGTTCTTCAAGAGTACTTTAAAACAATTTAACATCTTATAGAGGGAGCTCGAAAGATGGTTTAAAATAAAAACAAATAAGAAGAAATAGCGGTCTCTTTCTGTCACTTACAAATACAGCTTAAAATAAACAAGATAGGCAGCCCTGTAAAAGTAGGCAGAACTCAAACGTCTTTTCGCTGGTACTACCAGAGGTGACCACTTTGACCTAACCTCACTCAACCTCACGCTCACAAACTCATTCCGACCTCATGCTCACAAACTCATTTCGACCTTACGCTGACCTCACCGGTGTGACCTCACGCTCACATCACCAGTCAGACCTCACGCTCACTCAACCTCACGCTCACATCACAAGTCTGACCTCACACTCACTCAACCTCACGCTCACATCACAAATCTGACCTCACACTCACATCACCAGTCTGACCTCACGCTCACAACATTATTCTAACCCTACGCTCACTCAGCCTCACGCTCACCTCACTAGTCTGACCTCACACTCACTCAACCTCACGCTCATTTCGTGAGGTTGAGGTCGAGTGAGCGTGAGTTCCGAACTCGTGAGCGCCGATTTCGTGAGTTTGGGCACAGCTCTTCCCGCTAGCCAGATTGGCTAGCACACGCACTTTTGGTGCACAGGGTTGTGGGTAGGACTTGCGATATTTCGATGTATATCGATCGATAGTTTGATATGTCGGGATTTTTCGATGTCGATTTTTCGATAGTTTTCAGTATTTGGATAGTTTTCGATGTTTTCTTGTTTTCTTGTTTTCAATATCATGGTATACCGATACTACTTTCTCAACATAACCAAAACTATTCATATAACACGATGAAAAGACTTTCAATATTTCAATGTTCTCTGTTCCACAGGGTTACTACCTAATACAACCAAATATGACAAACACAAACCGATTTATCAGAATCACGCAAGTGGGATTTACAATATGGCAATATTAGTTCGTACGCCTATACGACTTTTACTTCACACGCGAACTACTAAATGCAAGTGAATTATTGAATTCCGTCTCCTGGAATCGATAGCTGAAATAATTATTTCGAAAAGTTCGTTAATGGAGATGATTTATCCATGAGTAGAAGTAGAAACTAGCCATTTTCGGGTTAACATTGATTACTGTAGAGCAAAGACAATAAAATATAGCGAGACATGGTTTCTTGCAATTGATCCAGCGTCCCAAGAAGACCTTTCAATATACTAAAATCGAAAGTGATATCAATTTACTACAACTTTCAGTCTCAGTATTGATGTACATAGATCAAAAACTATTAAAAAAAAAGTTTTTTTTTTTTTTTTTTTTTTTTTTTTTTTTTTTTTTTTTTTTTTAAGAATCGCTTTAGTTTTCTAACAAAAGTTCTCACATTCACTCTTAACCTTCCATTTAAACTGAAAACGGCAGAAATCAACCACGTCCGGTTCTAACGTTGATCACTATAAGATAAAAACTGTAATAGAGATAAGCGTTTATTTTTTTCAATTAATTAAACATCCCAAGAATACATTTAGTTACTACATATATCTTTAGTGATGAGCAAATGCAAGACTAAGACCAAGACCCTAGTGGTCTTGGTCTTTGATCTTGCACCTTCAGTCTTGGTCTTGCACTGGAATCCTTGGTCTTGGTCTTGGTCTTGCACATCCAGTCTTGGTCTTGGTCTTTGTCTTGCTTGCAAGAGTCTTGCAAGTCTTGGTTTTAAGAAATCTATGCTTTTCATAGGTAAATTTTACACTGGATATAAGGTATAATATATTCTACAATGCGTCAATAGTAACGGAAATACAATGTATGTTTCTAAATGTAATACAATTTATCTTCGTGTAAGTATGGTGATGGTGCACAACATAGGCGGTGTCCATTAAAAAAAATGGTGTCCACGCTTTACTACTTCTAAGATAAATCACAACGTTTCGTAATATTCATATATTTTTTTAACAGATCCAACACTCCACTTGTTCCCAAACTGGGGAGGTTACCCCTGAGACGCATGAAAGGAAATTCAAACGGCACAGATTATTGAAATACCATGAATTGCAAAATTATTTTTACACCGTCAGGTTGCTTTTTCCTTTTCTACCACGATTAGCTAATCTTTGTATTGAACAAACTTCTTTGGGTCGAACAGAAAACGAATTAGGTGTTGCAAATAGCAGCAGTAAGGAAAAAAAGAATTTTAGATATTGTTATGAGCAGGAAGAGGAACTCGTTAAGATGTTGGCTGAGGAGTAACTGTATTATGAGGAACGTGCTAGAGCGTATGGCGGAAGGAAAGAGAGGGAGGGAAAGAAGGAGACTAGTTGAAGGAAGGTATTAAAACTGATAATTGCAACGTCAAGACGAACAGACTAGCTAAGGACTACCGTACATCGAAGCTTTTCAGTTGCAGCAAGTGGTCTGCCAATAATGGCAGAATAGCTATGATGATGATGATATGTTTAGCAATGTTGGCCAAAGAGAGAGAGAGAGAGAGAGAGAGAGAAATTAAAATAATTATTATTATAATCAAACTTCGTAAGATTTTAGAATAATTTGAGTGAAAACTGAAAAGGACTCAACTATCTATGTAAACTCAATTTATATAGTGTCTAAATACTTTTGACCTATAGTAGAAGCACAAAATAACGGTGTCAAACTCCATGTTAATTGAAATAACTATACAAAATCACTCTCACTTGCGAATATGGATTATTCATTGTTGTATAATGTTATGTCGCTTAATCCTCGATGTGCCATATACCTAAGGAGGCTAAAAGTTACATTGATAAACGATTATTCAACGTATAAGCATCCGCCATGAAATCAAACTTGCGGTCACATGCACTGAGTTTTTGCCAAAGTCATGAAAATGTTATTTCGAGTTTCATTTTATGAGTACATATTAAAGATTTCCAACGGACGCTTCAGCCTCGGAGCCAAGGCCATACCCATGCTGTTAGCATCTATGGTGTACGGAACCGCCGGTGTTCAATACTACATTTCTCTTTAGTTTTGGAAGAAGAACACCACTAAATGCTTTAAAATGAAATGAAATATCTAGTTTAACATCCCACGGTTATGCACCAATGCTAAGAGATACGGTAATGATGAGAAATGACTGAAATGGTGAAATGAAGAAAGTAGGAGGAAAAGAAAAAAAAATCCATTCATATGGTGTTTGTCCACCAAAAAGGTTCACATTGCGCAAGATGACACCTGTGTAGCTTGAAAACGATAATAACTACAGAAAACGCGAACAACCGATTCAGAAAACGACATACTGTAGCTATATGCTACAGAGGCAGATTCACTCACAGGATTGCATAAACTACTGGGAACACATTCACTCCAGCGGCATTTTTACTGAAGCCAAGAAATTCAAGTGAAATATATAGTGATTTTTCCCCTTTCTTTCCACATTCTATAAAAAAAAATCAAGTAGTTCCGGTACTTTTGCAAGATTCTTGCGCAAGAGTCTTCTTGATCTTGGTCTTGGTCTCGCATGGGGATTCCTGGTCTTGGTCTTGGTCTTGCATGCAAGATTCTTGCAAAAACTGCAAGACTAAGGCTCTTGCTTTCATCACTACTTATCTTTCCACCGAAATCGGAAATGATAGAAGTACATTATAACTTGCGGATTCAATACGTATTGCAAAAATGGTAAGAACTAGCGAGAAGTAGGCTTTGGAATTTGGTTAGGCATCTAAGAATAGTTGTCATCTCTCGTAACCCTTCAATCTAAATGAAATCTTTGAGTTTAACGTCCCACGGTTACGCCGCTTAGGCCAAAGGAGACGGTGATAATGAAATAATGGATGAAATAGGGAAGGAAACGGGATAACACCGAGAAAACCCACACACACAATGTTTGTCCACCACAAAGTCCACTTGGCGGGGGCTGGGATCGAACCTACGCACCAGAGGTGAACGCTCTACCACTGAGCCACCGCGGCCCCCAAAAAAGTCAAAGTTCAATAATAATAATAATAATAATAATAATAATAATAATAATAATAATAATAATAATAATAATAATACGCTCACCTCACCAGTCTGACCTCACGCTCACATAACCAGTCTGACCTCACCCTCACTTCGTGAGGTTGAGGTCGAGTGAGCGTGAGTTCCGAACTCGTGAGCGCTAGCGCGAGTTTTTGGATTTTAACTTCTCACGTGGCTGATTCTTCTATAGATTGATGAAGTTAAATGGATGCAGCAGAGGAATAATGTTCAAGGTTTCGCGAGACGCTTTGCTTTCTGTCTTTCATATGGAAGCATGTAAAAAATAATAAATAAATAAATAATTTAAAAAAGCTCATAATAAATTATAGGAAATTTTAAGTTTAGAATCATTCAATTACCAAATTTTAAGTTAATAATTTAGGCTTAATGGCCTAATATATATACAATTTTAAAGGGTAGACGCTGTCTATCCTGTCTCCCCTCAAGCCTCGCCACTGCTTTCTATTAAGTAGTGACTATGTAGTGCTAACTGTGAGTATTGTAGCTGCTACTGGAGGCATTAACTGGTATAGTCTGTCTCAAAACTAATTTAAACTAATTATTAAATGCTTCATGATTTTTAAATTTTAAAATTTTGTGATATTTCCTAAACGATTGCGCGACACGTTGAGTTGCAACACATCGGTTGTGAACAACTGCTTTAAAGTATTGCCGCTAGTAACTTTTTACTTTGATATCATATACACATATTAGCTTATTTCTTTATTTCTTCTCTCCGTTATATATATATATATATATATATATATATATATATATATATATATATATTGCGGGGAAGAAATAAAGAAACAGTCTTAATGTGTTTGTGAAGCATGTTTCTACATGGCTTAGAACAAAAATTACCCATAATCATGAAATCGAAAACTACTTTAGAATTTAGAACATTATAATCTTATCAGTGGTCGAATCAAAAATAATTACCACTTACCACTAGCATGCTGTATCCACAGACCAGTCTTAGACATAATAGTAAAACTTACTTTAAAATTGATGTAGCTGACATGACTTTTGGGATCTTAATTTACCAGTAATGTGGCATACCACTTCATTACGGCCTAATTCTACGTTGAGTATTGCCTAATTCGCATGAAAATTAATCTACATATATAAAGACATTATTAGAGATGGATTGTATCCACTTGCACAATTTATCATCGCCACGTTTCATTAACAGTTGTTTTTTCGAGTCAAAACGAATGACGTAAATATAAAGTTAGACTAATTGAAATATGTATATTCTATTTCAAGTGACCATGAAGCAATGACACAGAAAAGAGGATCGAGCGCCACCAGTGACAACGCCAGCTTTAATTTCTTGAAGGGGAGACGGAGAGGCAGACATTTTTGGGGAGAGGATGCAGCTAACTTGCCGAAAATAAGTTTTATATAACTTGACCTAACTACAACACAACATTTTTGGGGGACCGTCGGGGCAGTCCAGAAGAGCGGAGGACCCCACCCCCTTACTTCCCTCTACCGTTGTTACTGAGCATCACTACTGTCCGTTACACATTCACATTTGTCAATACCCAATAAGTTGTTTCGGAACTTTAACAATTACAAAGTAATAGTTCATAGTTCATTAAATCATTACCATAGCCCTCTTTTTCCTCCTCCAAATGTCTACCCTATTGTCACAAATATATTAAGCATTTTCGAAATCGATGTTTATATGTTAGAGACAGTTAATGTCTGAAATAAGGCCCTAATATCGTTGCTACTTCAACGTTCAGGTTACAGCCTTTTTCAATGTATACGGTAGTCTTCTATATTGTATACACTGTTGTACCGAGCTGCAGTAGATGAAATATTAGAGTTCTCATGTAGTAGTCATGAAATCCTGAGTTGATTCCCGTGGCCACCAATCTAAGGTTCTCCAGAGTTTTCTTTACTTTTACAAAGCTAATAACTAAATTGAACCTTTAATTGATAAACCTGGTCGAATTTCTTTCAAAATCAGCATGTTTTGCGGTGGATTCTGGCTTTTATGAACAGTTTTACCTTTTATGTTTATAGGCGAGAAAAGGCGCTTCTTTGCCCATCTTCTTTCTAGGTTGAAATGGCTTCCAGACTACATTCTCTCGTAGCTAAATGGTGAGCTAATTTGTTGATTCGTTTGTGGTTTAACGTCCTTTCAGCACAAAGACTATATGATATGTGGTGTTATACTTTAATATGACATATAAACCACATGAGTTTTCATGGGGAATCAAGCCCTGATCGTCCATACCGAAGTCCTGAGGTACATATGCTAATTATTCAGCTACGAGAAAGCTGTTAGGTTAAATGGTGAATATTCTCGCCCATAATGTGAGACACCTCGATTTAATTACCGGTGACGTTATATGTGGTTTGGATCTCACGTTAAACTAAAGATCCATATTTCACATGTCATTAGTATTAAAATCAGACGGAAACTACGAAAAACAGTGGCCTATGACTTGAAGAGTGACTACAGGTCTCAATCATTGGCGAACTCGTTCGTTCAAATTCCTTTGACTCTCCGAGTTTAAAGATACCATTTTCATTCTAAGAAGTGACAAAAAGTCTACTTTGTTTTTCTTAAAATGAGAAACAATATGTAACTTTCTTCCTTGACTAACACTGACGATATAAACATCAGACTAGATCAATGTTTCTCAAAGTGTGGGTCGCAGGTCGTTTTTTGGTGAGTCGCTGAAAGTTTATCCTTTAAAAAAAAATATTTTAATGCAGAAACATTTGTGAAGTACAGAAAATGAAAATTGCGAGCATTCGTTAATGAGGTGACGAATATATGGTTACTTAGAGCCCTGCCCTCTTATACAGTCACTAGAGAAGCTGGGTTAGTATGGAAAGAGAGTGGGTGAGTCAAAATCTGTCACGAGGTAGGGCATTGCGTCAGGAGTAGTGTTAGCTCTGTGTTACTTTTATATGGAAACACTTTAACTCTCTTTGTACATGCGTACGATTTCATATGATGCAGTTATTTAGAAAGGCATTTACATCATACTTGCTCGATCGTCACCGACTGATATTCTCGTATCGATAGGCCCAGTATGTTAATAAATTTACGTTACAATTTAGTTTGAAAGTGAGATATTTACAATAGACATAAAAGAAACCAACTAAATTTTGATTTATTAAAATTTAAGCATCGAGCTCTACTTTGAAACATTCGTGGTCGCTCGGAATGTTCACAACATCCTCAAATACTGTAAATTGCATGTTAATCACTAATAAGGGTTGTTATTGAACGAACTGAAATTAGAGATATGATTTACAAAATTTAATTGCTTTGAAATACACCACCATTACGTAGAATGTCAATGTGTCTTTGAATAAAAGTAGGTGGGTCACAAAATACTTTTTTGTCATTAATGTGAGTCGCAGCAACAACAAGTTTGAGAACCACTGGACTAGATTGTACAATTTTACCAAACAACAACATAATCCTCTACATTGTCATAAATAACAAATGAAATGATACATGCCTTTTTTTAAAATATTAAATATAGCAAAAAGTTATAAGAGCAAGTGACCTGACAAGAATCAAGACAGGAGGAACATATACGTGCGAAATGATCAGCATTAAAAGCAAAAGGAAATGAGAAAACCACAAAAGAAAGAAAAGCAGTAAAAAAGAGGTTTGGCTGCAAAAGAAACAACAAAACCTAATCACGTGAAAGATAATTGACTACCTAATACCTCTAATGGACGTCAATCATATAAGTATTTCATCTTATCCATGCGTTGAAGAATATCCAGATTGTCACGGTTATATGTACGTTAAGTGCGTGACAAACATGGAGGGATGCGTGACGTGAGTAGCAAATGAGCACATGCTGTCTTTTATCTCTCGTTTGCTCTCTCTGCATTGAAAGCCAAAGAACATATTTTATGGTGGACATCCAAAAAGACAATGCACTATGTGTCGTATAATGGTAAACGTTGCTACCTATTAAGTGTCATCGTTATTTTATTAACAGAAGATAGTGTGGTGTGTTTTAAGAAGAAGATGTATGATAATGTTCTTATGCAGCCCATACTTGAAGAACGAAAAATATCACATCATAATATCCTTTCTTTGAGCATGAGGAAAAAGGATCAAAGAAGAAGTGTTCTAAAGCGATAACATGTGTACGTCTTGTATCTTCATAATGTATGCAGCTCCTAAAAACATTATCTCAAATCACACGGCCAGACAAAAGGAAGTGTACTCATCTTTCAGGTTAACATATATGGAAATATTCCTCCAGTATTGAATTTCAATCAACATGTTGATGTGACTCTCATTAAGTTAACCTAGCTTTGCACTTAGTCAAGATACTCAGATAATAAATCTATCCAGGCAATTTACCCAATTGTGTTAAATGTTCCAGCCCTCCTAATTGAATATAAAGATATTAACTCTAGAAATGCTAAGTGTACAAACAAAAGCGGAGTAAGAGATTATAATTTTTTTTAAAAACTGACTTTGGTAAACTGTACCGCGAAATATCTCTAACAAATTGGGAACCTATCACAGATAGTTTGACTGTGGACGGCTCTATGGATTATTTCTATAATATACACTATTCTATTTTTGACCGGTGCATCCCGAGAAAAAGATCTATATTAAATTATCTTACTTGGTTTTCAAGTGACATAATTATATTAATTAAGAGCAAATCATATCACCATAAGAAATGCGAGCAGGGTTCTCGGGACCCACTTTATCACTACAATCTAACATCATCTTTATCTTTAGATAGCTATCTTTAAATAGCTTCTCATTATGTTAGATCAACAGCAGAAAAATTACTAATCCGTAATTGGAAACCACGCACGCCAAAGCAGAGGCGGATACAAGGGGGAGCAATCGGGGCGATTGCCCCCCAGAAGAGGAAATTTTCTTATTTTATATATATAAATAAAATCTATCCCAAAGTTTGGAACCCTTAAAAGTAGCAGTATGACAACCCACTGCCCCCCCCCCCCAGTAGTCGGTCCTGGATCCGCCCCTGCGCCAAAGATAGTTGTGCTAATGGTGTGAATAAATAGTTTTACACCGTCATGGGCAAGAAAACCCTCAAACTATGCTAGGACAGATCCATCAGCACAGCCACAACTATAGCATGCAATAGACCAGATATCGTCTTAGCAGACAAGAACAAAAATCAATCTTCGTGTGATATTCCAATACCATAGGATAACTTGTAAAAGCAGGAAAGGAAGGATTAGAAATATGTGGAACAAGAAACTGTAACGATGATCCCACTCTATTTTGAACCTTCCATAAAGATTGTACCAAGCACTCTAAAAGTAGAATTGGGAAAACCTAAACCTTGAACGCATGCTAAATTACAAAAGCCAGTGCAATTACCAGCAAGCAGGGCAATAAGAAAGCTCCTCATTACTAGGATAAACACAGTAGAGGAGGTCTTGGCTAGCCCGACCACACCACCACAGGGAACCTGATATGCATAGACATAATAATAATAATAATAATAATAATAATAATAATAATAATAATAATAATAATAATAATAATAATAATAATAATAATAATAATAATAATAATAACAATAACAATAATAATAATAATATAGAAAATGTAGCGGCTTCAAATGTAGATACGCTGGAAATATAAATTAGATAAACAAATCCTATCAATTTTCCGGTACACTGGAATGCGCATAGCACAAACAGTATAATTTGTGTCAGAGCTACTCTATTTTTTGTACTCCTTTATAATTAACCAGTTGATCTATTTTCGAGGACATGAAATAAGAAACTTACATATGTATCAGCTTAAATTACTGTAGATTTTTTTTCGACAGAGAGGAATAATTGATATGCAGTTAGAAAAGATACAGTTAGAAAAGAATTATGCGTCCTCTCTCCTACAAGGTCAGATTGGCTTGGCTTTGGCGCTCTTCTTTGCTGCTAAACTAAAGCAAGAGGCAAATGGAATAACAACAAGAACAGGAAGGTGCTGCCAATGTTGGAAACAAGAAAGTGAAATGGTAATAATAAAAAATAATACACCAGCCTTCAGTAAGTAATGAACATCGATTAGTCAGCCTGTCACAGCTTCGACACTGCAATTATATGGCGCAAATTATGCCAATTTCCTGTTCAGTAAGTTAATTAAAAAAAAAAAAAGCAAGGGATGCTGAAGTATTTAGGAAGCCCTTTCACACAACGAAACTAGAAATATATACAGAGAGAGTATCCACTACTTAATGAATGAAAATAACGTGAAAGGCATATAGTGATGCAAGAGATAACAAACGAAATTAAAAAATAAGTTAAATTGTTAACACCCTCGGGGAAGACGCATTTTTTTTTACATCGTAGGATTATTTAATTTCCATTTTTTTAATCTTTCTCCTCTTCCATACTATGACTATTAGTACGCAAAAGCTACATGAAAGATGGTTTTCTGTCACCGGCCTTATATGAAGATGACAAAATTTCAAATTCATGGACGTTCTGAAAAATTATATACAGTACATGAGATACATAAGACTCTAGTTCAAATATAGTTCGAGTCTGGTTCATTTATACGGGCGGATATCTTTAAACGGTTTTGTAACTTTTGAACTAATTGATTTTAAAAAAAACCGCTGAGATTTTGTACAATGTAAATATCTATACATCTATATACGGAAAATTGTTTAACACACTCTACAATGTTATCATACAGAGCTGACCACGAGACTTTGTATTTGAATAAGCCTTTTCCAAAATCAATGCAAATGAATTGTGCTGCCATCTTTGGAGTTTTCTTAAGCTATACGTTTGTGGGCGTTTATACATATGTTTGTGGCCAATCTTTTCGACAATGAGATCTCGGAAACTATAGGCTCTATAAAGATGATGTTTTCACTGATTGATTGCAAATTTTGTGTAGACTGTCCAGTTCTAATTGAATATTTAAAAACATGGCCAATATTTCTTTATTACATTTTTACGGGTGCACTGGAAGTGTTGAAATTTAAAAAAACTAAAGCATCATATCCTACACATTATACATTCCAACACCACATAATTGTATGCACGGGTTGCATACCTCTTGGCAGTTTGTTTCATGGCCAAATTATAATGAAAAACGAAGGATAGCCATTTCTCCACTCTAACAAGAAGTTGAATCTTTGTTATTTGGAGTGTTTTGCCCAATGAATATTGTTTAGAGTGTTTTGCCCACCATATATAACTGACATTATAATTAGTTGTGTGTGTAATGTATTTGCTTATTACATACTGCATGAAAGAAGAAAGAAAACACTGATCATACATGAATTAAAAACTCCAACTGGAAGTAGACTCAAATCTTGCGAACGATGCGAGATATTGAAAAAGTAATCGACAAAATCTACTTTTTATGGTATCTCTTGCCAATTTTATCAAGACGTCTTTCACTTGTGTCTGTAAAGGGACATGTATAGATGTGAGGAATAACATGGAAATTCATGCTCATATGTGAATGATGCGCTGTGTAGAGAGCGCAGGTTCAGCTAGTCATATATTAAAATCCCTAATTTTATTACTTTTAATCGGGATGACAAGCCAATTGAGCATTGTAGCACCTAATAACATTCCACCGTTAAATAGAAGTAAAATATATACAAATATTTAAGGAAGTAAATAAACAAAACCTTAAAATACATGCTCATAAATATCAACTAAGTAAATTTATGATCAGCGCACGTATACATAACATTTTTATATTCTGTTGAGTTCTTCTACTCTGTCTTTATTGTTTGTTCTTTATTCTTCTTCGTGATTTCTTCTTCTTTCCCAGCAAGTAATATTGACACCCTGTTACCTCTCTAAAATACTTTATGACTTAAACAACATGCAAATTACAAACGTTAAATTGTCCTTATTGCTAAAGCAACAAACAAGTGGAAATTATAATCTTTCAATAATGACCACAAGACGAAATCCTAAAAGAAAAAGACAAATAAGTAGACGGAGGAAGGAAAATAAGAAAACAAAATAGAAAAGCAAGAACTAAAGAATAAAAAATATAAATAAAAAATAAAAGCTGTTTAACAATTGTGTCTGCAAATGATCTTGCTGAAGTTCGATCCATGATACCATCTGTAAGAAATTACCCTGCGATACTTTAAGGTTATTATAGTAAATTACGTGTATTGATTGTTTTAATTATTTATTACTGAAAATATCATTATCATTTATTACTTAACATCCCTCAAGTTTGAACAACTTACTATCAGGGGTAAAAGTGAAGGAGAACGCGGGGGGACGACGTCTCCCCACCTCGAAAAAATATGTACGGCGCTCTCCCAGTTCCTTAAAACATACAATGGGAAAAGATAGGCAGGAGGAACAGCGTGACGTCATGCCGCTACCTATCGTTTAACTACCTTTTCAGATCCACTTTTACCCCCTGCTTACTTCATTATATATCACAAATATAATTTTCAATCTCCAACAAGAAAACTGTGTAATACTATATACAGCCCTGTAGCAATTAATTAATTATGAAAAAATGTACGTAATCCCCAATTACAGTACAATATTGTCAACAAAGCTAAACCAACCTTGTGTATACATCAAGTTGAAATGAGAGTTTTCTTATAAAGATGTACGTATCTGTACAGTCACTATTTTTTGTTTCTAATCAAAATAATGGGAAAACAATAGACAATATCAAAACAGGTCCTTTATAATGATGTAGAACCTCGAAAGTAATATGAAACAAAGTAATTCCTACATTTAAGAGAACTTTGTTTCGTTTTCAATGTCATATTACAGATATTTTTTCTCAGTGGTATAAATAGAGCCTAAATGGTTTCCTTATCTGGCGTCATTATACAAACCCACCCACTTAGCATAGTAAATTAAGAGTGGGTAATATGAAGTATTGGGGAGGAAAAAACGGTCTACTACTTCGAATATAGTACTCGTTGAAGGTTGTTCAAAATACTCTAATGAAGTATAAAGCTGAAGGTGCTGGGTAACATAGGGTTTCCTTGCTATGGTTAGTTTGTATATACAACAGATAAATATAATGTACACCCGCGCTGGTCTAATAGCTAACGCACGCGTTTTTTTGTACATTTGGTCATGTGTTCGATTCCCGGTGGGAAACTTGGAATTGAAACGTGTTACAGTCATAGGCATAACTTAGGGGGGCAAGGGGGCAATTGCCCCCTTCCAATTCCTGAAGCTTATTAGGATAGTCATCCAGTGTCATCTGTGAACTGAGCTGCAGCGAATACAACATCGTTTTGCTTAATTTCATGTTTTTGTTTCACTATATTGAGCTCTTTAGGCCACTAACCAGGCCAAGAGAAGGGAGGGGCAAGGAAGTGAAAAGACAACGACTCTGGCCTGACAAAAGGTACCAGGTTAAACCTCAGTCACTCAGTCAGGATGGCCGGTCGGAACAGAGTTCATGCCCATGCTCCACCTTTCCAATACTGTTTGCTAGGCATACACACTGCCCAGGTCTTAAAGTGGCTTCAGTAAATAGCCGCCTCGCCAGGATGTTTATCCACAGTGATTTGCAAGAACACAGTCAATAATGAAAGTAAATAATCCCTGATCCATGTTCCCGATGTGTTTCGATAAATCATATTAATAGTCGTTTCATAGACCGAACCAAAATATTAATTAAAAATTAATGCACAAAGTTTGTAAAGTGACAAGTGTTGCACACGAACTAAATTCCGACAAGTGTCTGATTTGCCGGTATGCAGTGCCGGCACGTTCCGGGTCACTTTAAGCCCTGACACAGCCTCTTTACTACTAGCTGGGTAATTGTCACTCACTTTCGATGCATGTGATCTGAATTGGTTCACACCTCACTGTATTGCTTTTTTCGTTTTTGGATATTACATGTTCCTTTACGATGGTGATAATAAATAGTAAACTGCAGTGTCAAATTCAGAATTTATTTTCTGTTACATCAGAAATGCTTGTAATCTGAATAAAGACAGGACTTATTCTGAGCATGTTCTTTTTTTTCAGGGGGGGGAGGGTCACAGATCCAGTGTAAAATTGTGATTGAACTATAATTAAAAATAATTTGCTCATGTTCAGAAATGTTCATATACCTTCTCCCTTACTGATGCCGGCTGTTTCTTAGACAATGGACAGTTATTAAAAATGTTGTCTTATCTATGCTGATATTATTATAAAATGTTTGACTGTAAATTGTCTTTAACTGCCCGGCTATTTGAGGCGATCGCAAAGCGTGTTTATTGCTTATGCGTATTCTTGGAATACGCTGACCATGTATTTAAATCTAGATGGCTAATCATAAACGCGAAAGCAATAAAATCGCTGAGAAAACATCGGCTCGAGCGTATTTGGTGCGGGTCCGAACAATAGACCGCCTACTGTTTAAAAGATTTCAAAAGGAAGGGAAAAAAGGAAAGACGTGTTGCCAGGCAAAGGGATTGTAGCAAGAAACAGCTGCTTGGAAGATGGTTTGTGCAGAATATTGGAACTCTGCTATTACACACCTGGACCTGGCAAAAAGACCTGGAAACCCTGACTGGCTCACAGTATGATTTACACATCTGGTGAAAGTAAAATTACTGAATAGCCACTTCGGCCGCGTTCGCTACAGGGGGTAACGCTTTCTCGACTAGCCTTGGTCTTAAGTCTGAAAGAAGTTCTAGAATAACAACGGGAATGGAACTCTGATTTAAACCACATCTGGCAATGTCTTGCAATAAATGTTTTGCTACATCCATCTTAATAAAGGTCAGTGAACTTTGAGCGTGCTGAAGAAAGGGGATGCGGTGTACGTTGATGGTAAAAAGAAGTACAGGTCGATCTGTTGTCTGGGATACAGGGTGTGTTTTATAAGGGTAAACAGAGACATACAGAACTCGGCTCTTTGTCGGAAATCTTGTTCTAAATACAAAAGACATTTTATTGCTTTCCCTGTAAGTCACAAAAATAGCAACATTTGGTATCGTTGTGAAGTGGAAAGGGAGAAATGTACGGTTAAAACAACGAATTTGTTACTAATAGCCACCCTGGCACCCAAACCAAAAATAATATACTTGACTTATTCTGAAGCTTGTGTTTGCAGTGAGCAGTTCGTTTGAAGTGTTTTTCTGTATATATAGCCTTCACGTATGTCGGTGTATAGTGGTTTCATTTTTTATATTTTATCTGTGGTACTTGAACATTTTTTACGTTTCACAGGAAGTAGTTGTGACTAATATGCAGTGCTAAAAAAAATCAAAAAACTTTGTTGGAATATTTTAGTAAGAAGCCGAAACTTAACAATATTGGATATTAATGTGTGGTTCCGAAAAGAATGTGCAACAGGAGTTTAATGCAATAAAAGAAGTGATGTTGATGAAGAAACAAAACTGAATTTAATTAGGAATATGGAAGAGAAGATCAGAATGATAAACATGAAGGAAGATCAAAAGGAGAAAGATTTAGAAAGACTATGGGAACAGCTGAAAGAGAATGGTTACAGTGAAAAGGACAAGAAAAAGAGCAGGAAGAGAAGGAAGAAAAGTGAGAAAGAAGAGGACAAGAAGAAATGTTGGCATAGTATTGAAAGTGCAGGGTTGATATCAGAGAAGATAAGAAGAATTATTAGGAAAAAAATGAAATGAAATCTTTAAGTTTTACGTCCCACGGTTATGCCGGGTAGGCTAAAGGAGACGGTGATGATGAATAATGAATGAAATGGTGGAATGAAGAAAGTGGGAGGAAACGGGAGAACCCCGAGAAAACCCACGCACACGGTGTTTGTCCACCACAAAGTTCACTTAGCGAGGGCTGGGATCGAACCCGGGACCCCAAGCACCAGAGGTGAACGCTCTACCACTGAGCCACCGCGTGCGTCATATTTTAAGCAGATTAATATCCCATTAAAGCACGATATCAGAACTTATCTAGAACTTTTCGTTCTGCATCATTGTGTTCCGCCAAATAATTCTAGGGAAAGGCGTTCATGCTATTGACTAAAACAATTTTTAGCACAGAGGCAAAGGTTTAATTTTAGGTCTCACCTGCAAAAACTGACGTAAAGTTAGGCTGGAAATCTGCCTGACTTGTATTTATATCATTCCCACACTGCAACTATACAATGGTGATCCAAAATCACAGAGGGTTCCTCAAAACTACGGTGTTAAATATTTGGTAAAATCATTGGAAGCAAATATGTGGTTGGTTTCAAAAACTGACAATTTAAAGTCGAACACTACCTGCTCAAGTGGAAATTTGTGATGGATTCTAAGGGAACGAAAAGATCCAGAAAACGTTGTAATACAATATGGTGTGACGAAATTAGGAAGCAGTGTGGAGTAACGTGGAAACGAATTGCCGAAAATAGATACGTGTAAAAAAGAATTGGAGAGACCTTCATCCAGCAGTGGATCGACAAAGATTGAGAATTATACATATATATATATATATATATATATATATATATATATATATATATATATATATATATATATATATATATATTTGGTCTAGGAATTAATTCGTGCGGGTGGACAAGAGATGGCGCAACGAACGGAGCGTCCCACAGTTCCGTGTATCCACACATGTGTTGCAAACCCCTGTCATCGCGTATCGTTCGTAGTATAGGGCAGTGGATTAAAGCGTCAACAACACCAGTTTGTAGTTAAGTGAACATGGCGCAATTTGTGCCTGATAAAGTGTTTTTGCGGGGTGTCCTGCTGCATTACTTTAACATGCAGAAAAGTGCGACTGAAAGTCATCGTATTTTGGTGGAAGTGTATGGTGACCATGCTCTAGCTGAGCGAACGTGTCAGAAGTGGTTTGCACGGTTTAGAAGTGGTGATTTCGGCTTGGCAGACCAAGAGCGAGCTGGACAGCCAAAAAAATTTCAAGACGAAGAATTGACAGCATTGCTCGAGCAGGATTCGTGTCAAACGGAGGAACAACTTGCAGCAGCATTAGGCGTTGATCAAACAACAGTCTCCAAACGCTTGAAAGCCATGGGAATGATTCAAAAGATGTCACATTGGGTTCCACATGAATTGAAAGACAGAGACGTTGAAAGACGAAAAACCATTTGCGAATTGCTGCTTCAACGACAGAGCAGAAAGGGGTTTCTGCATCGAATTATTACGGGTGATGAGAAGTGGATCCATTACGAGAACCCTAAACGAAAAAAGGCCTGGGTGAAACCAGGTGAACCAGGTCCATCACAACCAAAACGAGATATTCACTGTGTAAAGGTTATGCTGTGCATATGGTGGGATATGAAAGGTGTGGTGTACTATGAGCTGCTGCAACCGGGTGAAACTATGAATGGAGAACGTTATCGACGACAATTAATGCGTTTGAAGCAAGCTCTGGCCAGAACACGACCAGAATGGGAGAACAGACATGATAAACTTATTGTTCAACATGATAACGCTCGCCCACATGTCGCAAAACCGGTCAAAACCTATTTAGAAAATGTCGGATGGGAAGTTTTACCCCACCCGCCGTATTCACCAGACGTTGCTCCTTCGGACTATTACTTGTTCGATTGCATGAAGAACGATTTGATTGGACAGCGATTTACTTCTTCAAAAGATATCGAAACATGGGTCTCTGACTGGATCGCTTCCAAGGATGAGGACTTCTTTCGCCACGGAATCCGTACATTGCCTGACAGATGGGCGAAAGTGGTGGCTACCGATGGACAATATTTTTCTTAAGGTATTTATGTATTTTGTGTTTGTACTACAGCTTCAATGTGTGCGTACCAACCGCACGAATTAATTCCTAGACCAAATATATATCTATATATATATCTATATCTATATATCTATATATATATATATATATATATATATATATATATATATATATATATATGTGTGTGTGTGTGTGTGTGTGTGTGTGTGTGTGTGCGTGCCCGAATGTTTTACCCCCCCCCCCCCCCAACCATATTGGCCAAGTTACGCTTATGGTTACAGTGGTTCGGATTCCACCTTCAACTGTAAATTCACGTCTCATATGCCACTGTAGATCTTACTTTAAACAATAAATTCCGTCTTATATAGGTTCAGGTCTAGAATGAGATGATAATTTCAAATCAATCCAATCTAAAAAAAGATTTTTTTTTTTTTTTTTTTTTTTTTGTCTATTATATATAAGAATTTCTTACTGTACAATGCAGCTTTTTCAGCGAATAACTTTAAACTGAGTTGAACTTGTGTCTTCCCAGCACCACAGAATGGTAACGATTCACCGTTGAGAGTAATCTAATAATACAATGTTTTTGATAATTTTCAAAGGAAATGAAACCACTAAAACAATAGGAAAAACAATGTGCTGTACAATAAATAAATAAAGATTTCTAAATATCTAAGTTGTGCTGTATGGTTGCGAAACATAGTCGCTTACTCTGAGGCAAAAACAAGACTGAAGGTGTTTGAGAACAAGATCTTGAGGCGAATATTCAGACAAAAGAGGGACGGAAATGGGGAATGGCGGAAACTTCATAACGAGGAACAACATAATTTATATCGTTTACCAAACATTGTTAGGGTCATTATATCTAGGAGACTCAGGTGGGCAGAGCATGTAGCCAGAGTGGACGAAAGTAGGAATACTTTCAAAGTTTTAACTGGAAATCCAATCGGAAAACGATCAATACGAAGACCTAGTCGCAGATAGGAGGACAACATTAAGATGGCTCTAGCAGAAATAGGAGTACAAAGTAGAAACTGGGTCCAGTTGGTAAGGATAGGAGTCAGTGGTGAATTTGTGTGAACTCGACATTGAACGTCCGGGTTCCATAGGCCATAGAGTTAGTTTTTTAAAGTTTTTTTTTAACATATCTAATCACTGGTATGTTAGTAAATAGTTATTAGTTAGTAAATAGTAAATAGTTAGTATTGTGCCCATTTATTGAATTTGTGGATTGAAAACATTTCGTATGCCGAAAATGTAGTCTTTAATCCGTTCAACATTTCTATTTGCTTGATAGCTTATAGATTTAAGCAAAACGTGTAACTTAGAGCAGGGCGCAAAATTTCAAAGTCAGATGCACTCGCCAATCCAAAAATGATGGTCGCCAGTATCTCTCACGTACAAATTGAAGCAAACCATTTCAACTGAGGGTGGGAAAGGAAAGGTGAATTACAACGTTGTGAAGACTTTACTTTCCACGTCCGTTATGAAGACTTCAAATTCCGTGTTTTCTCTCACTCAGTAAAAATTATTTTCGTGCGAAACAGACACTGCATAGCCCTGTGAGTTTAGGCAGAAACCATTCCTACTGAACACTGGTTTCCAGCTCTAAATTTCTAGTCGCCAATGGCGACCGGAAATTTTGTGCCCTAAATTAGAGTATAAAACCTTGTAGTTTTAGTGTTGAAAGTTGGCAACATTGAGTACAATGAGAGTCTAGAAAGGCAGGAAAAAGAGGAGCGTGAGTAATAAAGTTATCTTCTGCCTAAGGTCTCTATTGCATACGTGTTGTGAATGTGATAATTGTCAGTGTACGAGGGTAGAAAACGAGTGATAGTGAAAAACATAAACCAAGACAAAAGAGAGATGCGCGAGGGAAGAAAAAGAAGATATGAAAAGTGATAATAGGCAGACTACTTGTTACAAAAAAAAAAAAAGTAATAATAAAATAAAATTAAAAGAAAAACTTGTTCATATGTTTATAATAGTTTCGGTCTGTAAGAAAAAAAAATACACCGTAAAGTGAGAAAGAACAGTCAAGTAAAATAAAAACAAGAAAAATAAAACGATCATTTGAAACTAGTCTCGGTAGCTTGTTTCTTATAGATTTATATTTTGATTTGAAATACACGCTTAGGTGGCCACACTGAAAGCATTATCGAGCACTAAAAATATTAATCATTAAATTTGTCTCAACAGAAAAATAAAAATAAAATGGAAAATAGTTTTTAAGATTTGTATTCACAAATAGTAATTGGAATTAATTGCTTTCTTTCTACCTCTTTCTCTCTCTCTTTCTCTCTCTCTCTCTCTCTCTGTGTGTGTGTGTGTGTGTGTGTGCGTGTGCGTGTGTATGCTACTTTAAGACAGAACGTTATTGTGAAGTATCGAAATCAAAAAGATGCCTTAAATGACTTTTTTCATATTTAGAAGTTTCGTTTCTTCATGGAAGCACATTTACATAACCCGTATTGCTGCTGCTTCTGCTACCTGAACTAAATCTATTTTATCTTGTCAATGGCTCCATAGTCATTGCTTGCAGTGCAATATAGAAGACGTACGTAGGTGGCCATTCTTCTTCTAAGGAGACAATTTACATATTACTTGTTCAGTATTTTATTCCAATGATACGATCACAAAATAACTATTTAAAAAGCAAAAATAGCAGTTTTAAGCTGTCCTCCATGTAAGTGGAAACCTGTAAGCAGTGGCGTAGTCAGAAACACATCAACGAGGATGTTAATAATTGCATGTCGAAAAATCACACTACAGTACGTAACTAATCTTATTGAAATATTATGTAGTAAAGTTAAAGACAGGGCTGGGAGGTAAGTTTTCTTGAATATTGCTGAAGATACTTTTTTTTTTCTGTTCAATCATTTAAAAAAAAAAGTGTAAGAACAGGAATCATAAATGGAACATGCTGCATGTAACAAACATAATCCATTTCCATTGTTAAGACGGAGGAAAGTCTTCCCAGGTAAGTCTTCCCTGGTTACGAATTCGAAGATTTCGTTTCATACATTGTACAGCAACAATTTAATTGAACATCTGTGATATTAATATTTACACATAAAATAGTACAAAATGGTGGATGAGTTGGGTATCATTAACCATTTAATTTCGAGATATTGACTTTTATTTAATTTATAACAAATAAGTTAGTTACAAAAGGATTCTCTGAAAACTCTAGTATCTGAAATTGGAAGATTACAATATTAGAGCAGCTGTTATTTTCTTCAGAAGTAGCTATTTATTCACTTACCGAAGTTTTAGCACATGATACTTTTATCTTTATTTCAAAGAATTCAAGATTTCTGCCACTTTATCTATAAACAGTTTTCAGCAGGGATGGAATTGAAGGGGAACGCGAGGGAAACTACGTCTTCTTAGTAAGGTGAAATTTTGCTCAAAGGAAGGGGAAAATACCAGTGGACATTAGAAAAAAATGGGAAACTTGAATGGTTATCTTGATTTTGTTTGTTGTTATATGTTCTACTTCAAACGCTATAGTTTTAGTCGGTCACATCGAAAGTTTGCTTACGTACCCATCTCCCTGAGCTTGTGCGCTAGTGACGTAGCCCGATCAGACTGTATATATTAATGATCGTTCCCTCAGTTTTGGAATTCCATTTCCACCACTGGTTTTCAGAATTGATCAGTTGGTGGCAACTGTGATGTGTTCAGCAGCTTAAGATTTTTGCTCGCCCACCGATGAAGATGTACATGGTTCATTGAAACAGTTTGGTAAGAACGCTTTAGTTTTTTTTTTTCTTTTTTCTTTTTAACATACCACGATGCACAGCTTGGTTATTGCACCTTAAATACTATTGAGGAAAGGAATGGTAATATTAAGGATGTTTTTCGACCACTATTTCTCAAGTACACGACCGAACATAACTATTTCCGTACAAAATTATCTATATCATAACCATTATTATCTCTACAAAATTTTGTCTTTACAATTCAAACCTTCTTGGAGAAAACAGCTCAGGAAATAATACATAAGAGATTCGCTCGCTCAGATTAATAGCCATTGTTGAGCTGTTAGATTGTTAACTCAATTGTATTAACAGAAAATGTAGGAAGAAACATAAAAGAAGAACTACATAGATTATCGAGTGAAATGCACATATCGAAAAAATGCCAACATATTTTGCGTCATAACTTTAATTCTGAAGAAGAAGAGAAAGCAAAACTGTGAAGAGTGCAGGATGATAGATTTACTCTATGTAGGGTTGCCAGCTTTCACTCACGAGTTTCGAGTAACGAAAAATAAATGAATAATATTAATAAAATTGTATAATAATAGTGGCGATTAGATACATGTATTACTGTACTTTCCTAATTTTCATAAAATGTATAACATTACGCTTCACTTTTTTGATTATGCAAGAAAAATGAGGGATTGGATTCTCGCGGTTAGGATTTTCTTCGTTCCAGTGCACGATGACCACAGCCTAATAATGCATTTCCTCTTCACGTACTTATAAGCTCTTCAACTACTATGCATTAACTGGAAGTTCCTAGAATTATCATTTTTGACGTGAAGTCAGCACAACTCCGTTCAACCTTGGACATGTGGTAACCCTATTACCATCACGTTCGGTGTAGGGACAATTAAAAAAAAAAAAAAAAAAAAAAGTGAATCTACTGAAGTATCTGTTTCGATTCCTAAGGGAAAGAGGAACACGAGAAGAAGCAAGATAGGTCTACGATAGATTCTTGTATAACTTACCCGAGTTAACAACAATGTAGGCTGCTAATAACTCGTATAGACATTAAGAAAGTGGTCCACAATCTATGAGAAAGTATTGTACAAACTATATCGGAACACTTTCTAAGTACTGAAGAACTTAAAAGCGCACTACAGATTTAGAAGATTGATTTACGAACTGAACAGGTACAAAATATTTTATAACTTACAAAAGCAGAAAAAACAGGAAAGGAAAATTGGAAAAGGATACAAGGGATACAAGAATACAAACATTCACCACCGCTGTTTACTATGCGTATTGAAAAAGGAATGGAAGATTTTTTGCGCCCAGAATGAGAAACGTATCACAGTAAACAAGGAAGGAAGAAATGGTGACTAAGTGATAGAATATTCTCATTTAGTACGAGGGTTACTGATTCGATCCCAGGCCAAATGAGTTTGTAATCAACAACACTGTGTCCGTGAGTTTTCTAAAAGTTTTTTCCCGTTTTCTTCCACACTTTCCTTCCGACAATTACCTCATAATCATTCATGCATTTTTATCATCCATCTTCGTTAGCCTAAAGGGCACGCCTAACGAACGTTAAATCAAGATTTGTTTTCAAGAAAAATGGGGAGTCATGTACCACGATAAGATTTGCCATCATGACATGAAGAGAAGAACAGATGATGACTTAAGGGAACCGAAAATAAGTTGTAATATGAAATAACAATAAAGATTATTGGTTGGATAGAGATTTAGAGTTCCTTTTAGTGTCGAGGTTATATGAGACGTGGATCTACAGCTTAATGTGGAATCCGAACTACATGAACGGTAAACGAACCCGGCAGTGACGCACGCAAGGAAGGCTTCGAGTTTTAAGTCCCCTTGAGCAAGATGACATGCAAAACTAAACATTTATCATATTGAGATATACAGGGTGTGTCAGTCAAGCCCCTTATCTGAGACGCTCATGTGCTAAATGGGATGTGGTGGACTGACAAAGGTGTGACTTTGATGTTCTACAAACTGGGAAATTCAGTAACAATGCAATACAGTACTAATGAACAACGCGGTTTACCTGTTAAATGTTGTAACTACGTAAGTGCACAATGCGCGTTGTACCGACATTTTCGTATGCTCCCCTCGTGCTCCTGTCCCAGGAAGGGAAGTCATTGCTGGTTGGGTGGCTTCACAACTATAAAACGACAGGCCAAACAACACTAAAAAGAAGAGGTAGCCCAAGAAGTGTTAAAACACTCGATAATCTACGTCTTACGATCTACTCGACTGAGTAGATATAATTGAATAAGACCCTTGGAGAAAAGAAATTTAAAAAAAAAACATTAGAACTAGGATAGCATAAGCGAACTAGAGATTCTGGAAGAAAAGGTCATTGACATCGAAAAAGGGATCGACAATAGAACGGAAACATTCATTAAGGGCTTTATATGAATGTTGGGTTCTATACGGATCAGTAGGATAATCACCTTAAAAAATAAGATGCGTTTGATAAGTTGCTGAAAAAGAATGTTTCGACACATTCTGGCTATGATATATACAGTATGTTTCAACACAACACCGACAACGCTTGGGAAGTGATTCCTGATGCCTACATAAGACAAAAAGTACAGACCAACCTGGGTGCACAAGTGCTTCCTTTCGGAGTTATAGGCTGCCGAAAATAGGAAAAATGAGCTTTAAAGGTACCACTTCCCTCGACTGTTTTCGTAATCACTCGCGATTGCGGTCACTTGAGCTAGCACTCACCTCTCTTGACTGGGCTCGTAATCACTCGGGCTTGCACTCAGACGAGCGGGTCAAGATAGGAATTAGGTTGAGAACCACTTGAACAGACTGTTTACAATTTTTATAGACATCCTTAGGAAAGATGAGTCAGGAACAATTATAGCCGAAGTCCCTTAAGTTTGACAACTCAAATGTCTTTACTGTGTTTCAGGTTACATAATTCACAGGCAATCTTCCTAGTTAAATAGATATAAGGTCAGAAACCGCGCAAGGTCAAAAACAGCGTATGCAAATAAAACGTAGACAAACATCATAGATGAACATTTTGCACTAAGTTCGCTTGCGGTCGAGAACAGTTCTTTCAACTGTTCTCGCGATCACTTACCTCAATTGGTCTCGCACTCACTCGGGTTTGCACACACTTCCCTCAACCGGGCTCGAGCTCTTCCCCAAACTGGACTCGCTCTTATACGGGTTCGCACTCAATTCTCTGGAATGAGTTCGCACTCACTCGGGCTTGCGCTCGGACTCGCGTTCACTTGGTCTTGCGCTCACTAATCCTAAGTGGGCTCGCGTTCACTCGGACTCGCGCTCACTTCTCTCAACTAAGCTCGCGTTCACTCGGGCTCGCGCTCACTTCTCTCGACTGGGCTCACGCTCACTTCTCTCAACTGAGCTCAAACTCACTCGGGCTCGCGATCACTTCATTCAATCGCTCTCGAGCTCGCGATCACTTCCCTCAATTGGACTCGCGATCACTTTCCCAAACTGGGCTTGCGATCACACGAGCTCGCACTCAATTCTCTCGAATGGGCTTGCGCTCACTAATCCTAAGTGGGCTCGCGTTCACTCGGACTCGCACTCACTTCTCTCAACTGATCTCACGTTCACTTGAGCTCGCGAAAACTGTTCGATGGACCGAGGAGTTGGATGGTGGAAGGTGTGCACCGAAGCGAGCGAAATTGTATGCAGATATCATATATATAAAATAAGGCCTTCCGTGTTTTACAAGTGTCCCTATCCGATTTCTTCAAATTTGGTAGATCAACAGTAAGCACAAACAGTATAGCGTATTTTATAGTATTTCAGATGCCTTTAACCCTTACAATGTTTTTTCGAATAAACAAAAACACGTGTCGATTTATTTCCTGTTTGCTGTTGATGTGATACATTTGAAGCAAATCGGATAGGGACATTTGAGAAAGATGAAACGCCTTATTTTACATATATAATATCTACACACAATTATCATTTGCTTCGGTCCACTCCTTTCTGCAATATTACGGTAATATTTCCTTTTTTCGGAGGGGACTTTGGCCCCAACACTGTTTTTCCGCACAAATTAAAACACGTTTCGTTTATTGTTTTGCAAATTGTCCCTACACAAAGTTTCGCTGCAATTCTTCATATCCTTTAGGAACTTCTGACATATACTTATTTGCACTTTTAATATTTTGACCCACAGTTTAGAAGGTCTATGGCCCACCCAACCTTTTTTTTAAAAGGAAAATACGAAATATATAGTTCCTCATTTTACGTCTACAATATCTGTACACAGTTTCATTCACTATGGTTAACTTTTTGCCTTTTGCGGTCATCAACTTTCAAAATTTTTAATGGGAGCTTTTGCTCCCTAAAACAGATTTTTCTCAGAAAATAAATTAGTTTATTTTTTTGCGTATTGTCACTACACAAAGTTTTGTTGGAATTCTTCATGTCCTTTAGGCACTTCTGATATATTGTTATTATCACTTTGATATTTCATTATCAAAGATTTGGAGGGGTCCGTGCCCCACTCAATAGTTTCTTCCAGGAAAATATGAAACACTAATCCCTTTACGTCTACAATTTCTGTGCACAATTTCATTCACTTTGGAGCGCTTTATATTGCCTTTCGGTCGTCAAAATTCAAAATTTTGTGTAGGAGCTTTTGCCCCTAAAATAGTTTTCCTCAGGAAATTGCAATTCTGAGAATCCATTCGTTGCAATTCTTCATGTCTTTTACACACATCTGACATACGGTTATTAGCACTTTTGATATTTCGTGATCAAAGGTTTGGAGGGTCCGTATCCATCTAACCATTTTTTCCAGGAAAATACGAAATCCGTATTCCCTCATTTTACGTCTAAATATCTGTGCACAATTTCGTTCACTTCGGTCCACTTGAATTTGCCTTTCGAACATCAACTTCTAAAATTTTGGGTGGGGACTTTTGCCCCATGAAATCGTTTATCCACAGAAAATTAAAAAACACGTATTCGTTTGTTTTATTTGTAGTATCTACCTGCCAATTTTATCAAAATCGGAGTGTTACAATTGGGAAGTGTTACTTGTTAATATAGTTCTGACTAGTAGGAATCAGCAGTAAGATGAAGTCTATAGTAAAGTTTGAAATACTACAAGTCAGCGCGATCCCGACAAGAGTCGGGTTCAGCGCAGAAGCTAGTATGCTTTGCAAGATTAGTCTTACAACTATTGCCTTAATGTTTGCTTTGGAAAAGGATATGCATTGCGGGCCACCCAATCGCTGCTTTTGTCACAGGTGTTTAAACTATCGAGCCTGACGCTCGTGAGCTCGGCACACGCGCTCAACGGGCTCCGGTTGAATAATTGACCACGAGCCTGTGTGAGCCCGAGCCTCATTAAAGAAGTAAGCGCGAATTCGAATGATCGTGAGCCCAGTCGAGAGAAATGAATACGAGACCGGGTGAGCGCGAGCCCAATTGTAAGGAGTGATCACGAGCCTCAGTGAGCACAAGCTCAGTCAAGTGAAGTGAACGCGAGTCCGAGTGAATGAAAGCCTACTTACGATTATTGAACGCCAGCCCACTCGAGAGAATTGAGTGCGAGCTCGTGTGAGCGCGAGCCTCTTTTGAGGAAGTGATCACGAGCTCGAGCCATATTGATGGAAATGGGCGCAAGCCCTAGTGAGTGTGAGCTCAGTTGAGAGAAGTGAACTTTAACTCGAGTGAGAGTGAGCCGCATTGAGGTAAGTCATGGCGAGACCAGTTGAAAGGAGTGAGCTCGAGCGCGAACGAGCTTAATGCAAAATGTTCATCTATGGTCTATAGCAAAATGTCCTTGGGCTGTTTTCGCTCACGCGGTATTTGAATGCGCTGTTTTTGTCCTTGCGCGGTTTTTGTTTATGTGCTGTTTTTGTCCTTGCGCGGTTTTTGTTTATGCGCTGCTTTTGTCTGCGTGGTATTTGCATGCGCTGTTTTTGTCCTTGTGCGGATTTTGTCCATGCGCTGTTTTTGGGTTCTAAAACTTAAGAGACTTCTGCTGTAATTGTTCCTGATTCATCTTTCCTAAGGATGTCTATTAAAATTGTAAACAGTCTGTGGAATTTTTTCTCAACCTACATATCTTGACCCGTTCGTGTGAGTGCAAATGCGAGTGATTACGAGCCCAGTCAAGAGAGGTGAGTGCGAGCTTAAGTGACCGCGAGTGCGAGTGAGCGCGAGCCCAGTTGAAATAAGTGAGCTCGAACGCGAGAGAGCCTAGTGCAAAATGTTCATCTATGGTTTTTGTGCATGGGCTGTTTTCGCTCACGCGGTATTTGAATGCGCTGTTTGTCCACGCGGTATTTGTGTGCGCTGTTTTTGTCCTTGCGCGGTTTTTGTTCATGCGCTGTTTTGTTCACGCGGTATTTGCATGTGCTGTGTTTGTCCTTGCACATTTTGTCCATACGCTGATTTTGTCCAGGCGCGGTATTTGCATGCGCTGTTTTTGTCAATGCGCTGTTTGTCCACG
Organism: Thermobia domestica; assembly: GCF_964235325.1. Lineage (NCBI taxonomy): Eukaryota > Metazoa > Arthropoda > Insecta > Zygentoma > Lepismatidae > Thermobia > Thermobia domestica. The sequence continues at coordinate 114,944,069 of NC_137468.1, read as the reverse complement.
CTGTATTTATACGCGCTGTTTTCGCTCATTGCTGTTATTGTTTGCGCGGTTTTGACCTAGAACCATTTCAGAATCCGAAGGAACTCATATAACAATTTTTATAGAGGGAATTTGGCTATGGCGTGTAATTTGAAGTACTCACCAACTACCTCTAAAAAATGTTACGGAAGTACCGCAAGATTGTAAAGCTTGGATATATGGATAGGACACATATTAGTTTCTAAGTACGGTAGGTTCCATAGCTTTGGAACTACGTACCTTTAAAGTTCATGTTTCATGTTTTGTTCCCAGGTTGGCCTATATTTTTTGTCTTATCTTAGTGTCCGGAATCACCTCCCAAACGTTGTCGGTATTGTATATGAACCGCTTGGATGCCAAGTGATGTAACTCCAATATGTAAAATTTTCAGGAGAGAAGTTCAATATTTCATGAAAAAATCATATTTATTTTATGGTTGCAAACAAAAACATATGAAAATTATTTTCTAACGCTGATTGTAAATAGCATTCTCTTTATGCGATTTACATGAGATTTTGAAGTTCAAAGTTCCCCTCTCAGAAAATTCAATTTTGGACACATCACTTAGCATCCAAGCTATATAAATGTCAAACTAATTCTTCCATGTTGCGCACCAAAACGTGCTTAAGGAAGGAAGGTTTAGGTTGTGAGTAAATTATATATTTTGGGGTACATTTGTCCTTACATTATTATTATTATAGAAGTATTTTGCATCCTGAAGTATAAAGAATAAATTACTTTTTTACGTATATAAACTTCGCCATTATAACTGAGTTTGAGCCATACATAAGTTTGTGATTTATCCGAATAATCAGCGTATTTCAAACAGAAAGTGAGTTTGGGTCGAGTGCATGTATTTTAAAATTTTGAGTTCGAGTGTGAGTTTAGCTCAATCTGAGTTTGGGTTGAGATGGGTTTGGGTTGGGCTAATGGGTTTGGGTTGAGAGCTCAATCTGAGTTTGGGCTCCTTTCAGACATGAACTTTTGCAATTCTGATGATTGGTATGTCATATTTTACACATAACTACGCTGAGTTTTCATTCGGTTTAGAACTATCACTGTTTACAAAAATAAATAAATTTCATTGGATAGAATTCTAACATAAGATTAATCAAGGAGATCCTAATGAATTTTTTTTCGCTCTTCTCATCCAACATATAACTCCCTGTATATAAAAGAGTCTCACTAGTTGTAAATAAAGGATCAGCACAGCTAGTTTATCTCATTTCCACATCAATAAGGTTTCTGTAATTACTGGTTCTACGTACGTTGTTATATCATCACATAACATGCTCATATTTAAGAGCACAGCTTAACACATTTCTTCAAAATTAAGTCAATCATTAACTATATTATATGTAGTTTATCATATAATATAGCATTAAAAATCTATTAATTGATTATAATTTTGGTTAATTTGGTTTGGATCAATTGGATCTTCTGTTATATTTTAAAAAATATATCCTTGAGTTACATGCCTGACAGTTCGGTTAGTAAATCTTGCTGCACAATTTTTATTATTTTTGCTTTTTCTTATGGAATATTGAGATTTGTATGAAAGAAAAAATATACTACGCACACAAAGGGAAAAGTAGTCATCTCTAAGTTTATAACTGGATAACAGCACATGTTGTCTGAATCTGTTTGGAAGCGACTCCACGAAGTTTTCAGGGTGATAAGAACCCATTAGCCTACAAACAGCTTCCATAGCTCCAGCAAAATACCAGAATATCTATTTGTGCTTTCTGCCGGGTCTTCTAAATAGCCCAACAAATTTTCAATGGATTTAAATCCGGGGACATTAAAGACCAGGTCAGAAGCGAAAGGATACCTAAATGATTATTAAACCATAGATAAACGCCTTAAGCCCAATCAGTATGACATTGTCATCTTGAGACATGAGTGTCCACTGAATATTCATCATAAAAATTGAGAAATGTAGACATTAGTCTAAATAAGCATTGAGCGCAGTAACGTTGCGAAAAAACCGTCATACTAGCACAGAACTTCCTTCATCTTGAACCACACACAGCAGGTGAGTGAAATATTTCATTTGCTTTTGGTGCACCAGACACTTTGCGTCATGAGGATACAGAGAAAAAAACGTGACTCGTCGGACAACATTAAACCTTTCCAAAATGAAATTAAGTCTTTCACTTTAATGCCCCACGAATATGGCCTTTAAGCTACGAGATATAATTGGGGCATAGCAAGACACAAATGACTTGATGTGTGGGTAACAATTTCAGCGTGGCGCTAGGGTCAGCTAGACAGAATATTTTCCATTTTCTATCTAACAAGCAGGTGTTCTCATGTGGTCACCCTACCCTCCCGCTCCAGCCTTTCGCTGTTCCTTTTACCCAAACGTCAAAAATTAGAAGGGCGAAATAACGTTTTGCCTCAGGATCGTCTAACAAAATCTAATTTCATTTAAAAAAAAAAAAACTATTTTCAGGACAAATTTTGAACTTCTATTGATATGCCCTTTAATCAAAGTGACACGATCTCAGCCCAACTTGAGGAAGGAGGGATGTTCTAAAATTAATTTTAACTGATAAGCCTTTCTCCCATGATGCAATCATTAAAAAAAATAGGCAACGTCGCTGTCAGTGTGGCGAAAAAGCATAGAAAACGCCCTGCTTCCGCCGTCCTTAAAACAAAAATTTTCGAGAACGTTAGGACACGTCTCTACATATTTTTAATGAAAAGTTTATATATCGTATTTCAGCGTCCTAACTTGTGGGGCTTGGGAGGCACTTTATTTTTCGCATAAATATTGAACCCCCTATATCTCCTTCAGGGCATATTTTAATCAAAGTAACATAATAAAAGCCCATTTCGAGGTAGGTGTAAGTTATAGGCCTTTTCCAAAGTTCATTTCAAACGTTTCGCATGACGTTCTATATAGGATCACTTCCATTTTTATGTGGTGTATTAAAGGAAAAATATTAAAATACTGCAATACTGAAAAATATAGAAATATTGAAAATAAAAAAATATCGAAATATCGATATATCGGTCACAAAAAAAATTCAATATCAATAATATTGATATTTGAAAACATTGATTGATCGATCGAAATATCGAACAGCCCTATTGATATAAGGAATGGTAGTACAAATCCCATCTCAATTGTTATTTTTCTCTCGGGCTAGGTTTGGCTACTAAAAACGCAATGTTCCGCGAGATATGTAACGAATTTTTATCTTCATTATACATATTACAAACTCTTCTTGAGAAATGAGAAAATAAGACTCGGAAAAGAGAAATAGTGCTTCCAAGTTCATTTTGCTTCAGGACTTACGTATATATATATATATATACACGCAGGACTGGATTTTCTGAGGGGAGGTACACCAATAACTATCAGTACATTTGAATCAAATTTAATTTTTTTAATGCCTTTAGGCATCTGTGATATGTATGAGGAACTGACTTAAACTATTGTGTTTAGCAAAACCGCTTTCTTTTAAGCCCGAAACGGAAACATGACATGAAATTTTAGGAAAGTGTTGCTATTTCCACTGCCAGTTTCTCACTTTAGATACCGTAAAACGGGGCTACTTTGACATTTAGGGTTACTTTGACATAGAGTGGGGCTACTTTGACAGATGAGCAATTTGTGCTTCCTGTGAGAATTGTTGCATATACTTTCATAGATAAAGGCTGATATGGTGTCCACAGTTCGAATTGCCGGAGGGGATGAGGGATTTCTCCCATTGTATTTCTACCCCCTCTCAATATCCTTCCTGTCCCCCAATATATAATATAAGGACTTCTAGATCCGCCACTGTTTATTCCCCCAAAAAATCTGTGCCATTTGTATGTGTGACTATTGAAAGTACAAGGGTGGTAGAGAGTGAATTCAATGTGTCCTGTGCAAAAAATGGGTGTGTGGGTTTTGTAATGGTGGATCAAAAAATCCTCAATATGCTTGTTACGACTGTGATGTTGACGACTTAGGTTTTTTCTTCTATTGTTACATGTAAAGATAACATACTGGTAGATATGTAATTATGTTAAAAGTAAAGTAAAAAAAAAATAAAGTAGAGTAAAAAATAAAGTAACAATGTAAGGTAAAGCACCGTGTATGTTCAAAGTAAAAGATGTTAAAAGTAAAGCTTTAGAAAAACTTGTATAGTGGTGTATAATGATGTACCACAAGAAAATAAAGATTTCGTGCTTATCAAGTATACAGCATACCGTACCTTACACATGTCCAAAACAGTGTTTTATACACTTTACATAAATTCCATGTCAAAATAACTCCATACGCTGAGTAACTTCGGACTTATGCAGCAAATACATAAGATGTCAAAGTAGCCCCACCTCCGGGGCTACTTTGACCGGTATTTCTTAATTTCTTCCCGCCAAAACTTACTTGTAGAGACTTAGGTTTAGTAGTGGATGTGATAGCCTAGATACCTATTGTTATGATGAGAATAGTATCATTCCTTGGTTGCAGAAAGTGTCTCGTGTACACATCTAAACTAGTCCAAAACCTGTCAAAGTAGCCCCGTTTTACGGTAGTGTATATTCAGAACGGAGAGGGGTGCACGTGCTCCGATGCACCCCTCTAAATCCGGCTCTGTATATACGTATGTGTGTTAAATGTTTATTTCTAATTTTATCTTGTTCAAGGGAGGGATAAATCCCTTCTTTGCGTGCTCATATACCGCTGACTTGAAAGTCAGACTTTAAAGGAAAAAAATTCTTTGAAAAACTACATAGAAATGGTGTATAATGTTAAATCAAGTCATAGCAAAGAAATAAATGGTGTGAATCATGTTATAAAAGCATTAAAGAGTAAACCTCTTTATTTACAAGATTACGAAACAAGCTTTAAACAAAAGAAACGGAATGCATTATTATTAATATGCAAACAATAAAGGGTGAGTAAATAGTTCCCATTTTCCCAGTTCGTGCTTCGGATGCTCTCTAATTTGTTGCTCGACAAACTGCTGCTATGTGAAGTAATTACATGGTGCATGAAAGTCGCTGCAGAAAGTAAGAAGGACGTGAAAACGACCACTTCTGTGAGTAAAATAACAATACGTTTCTCTTCGAATTGTTGCATCACATACACAAGCGCCAGACATAAATCACATTATCTTCCGCCTCGATATGAACAAAATATTTAAGCGTGAGAGAAATGGGTCATTAACAAAAGAATAGAAAAGTTAGGTCAAGGTTACTTTTGAGACCTAGCGTCCTTTACAGAGTTAAAAGGCAAGAACTGTCATTATTAACGTTTTAAAAATCCTCCATCTTCTACGTCACATGTGAGTGTCAGGGTGTGAATTTATTATTGATAATCACCAAAAATAATTTTTAAAAGTCGAGATAAAAACGTTTTCAACTGAGCGAAAAGTAAGGTGTCAATTCTTACACAACACATCATTCTGTTGCGTTCCAGCGTTCTTAAAATGTCCCAAAACACTAGTTCATATGAAGGTTTGAGAGGCAGAGTAAACCATCTCGCATATATCCGATTTTGAGATAATACTTCCAATAAGGCACATGTATTACGAGGCGAAAATTACAACCAGAAAACAATGATTAACCGTACGTAAGAGAACTTTAATGTTCTGATTAACCTGTTTTTGTAATGGTGATGATGGATCCACTCTGGCTTTCCATCCTACAGACAATTCTCACAAAAATTTGGACATGAGAACAAAGCATTAAAATGAAGTGTGTGTCAATAGTAAGTAGTCAATCCTTTTCCCTTCGAGAAAATGCACATCCGATCAAAAACGTAAACGTGAAAAATAGAGCCAAGTTTCCATATGTTAATCATTTCGTTGGACCTGAAAAACAATAGGGATCAGAAGTGTTACCAAGTTCAATAAATTCGAGAATCGGAATATGAAATTTGCAACTTCAGTGCTGGGAACAACTTCACAGGCAAAATACTCTCAAGACGATACTGCATGGAACTTGTTTGCAACACAAAAGTTTTAAGTTTCATTTCTCTAATTTTAGAATTTCAATAAAACTTGACATTGTTTCAAATTTCCAGAATTAAACGCTTCTATGTAAATATTATCCCGAACATAGAAGTGTTCGTGTAAAAAATGTCTATCGGAGAGAAATAATTACAAGAAAATGGCAATAAAATTGAGTGATGTTTTCACGGGTTTTCCTAAATCGTATAAGAAAAATAACAAATATTTATCTACCTATACATTAATTTTCTGAATTTGTCATGAGAAAAGTTCATTCCTATATCGATTGAAAGGAAATGAAACTAAGCCTTTAGGTCTCAAAGTTACACGTTCCAGACTAATGGAGACAGATGGCAAATGAAAACGAATGATGATGAAATAATTGGTGTATTATTATGTAAAATACTCATCCTATGTATTGTTCATATTGTAAAATATGCACAAGTTTGATCGGCATTAGTGTCCTCCTTACGCTCACGTATAACCTAATGTTTAGCAAATGTCTTTGATACACATTGCCCCCAAAATTGTCACCTTTTTGGTAAGCTTAAAGCAGAACACACTAATTGACCACGTGAAATTGTTTCTTATCCAAATTTGGACATGGAACTATTTATTAAAGTAATAGAATGAAATACATACATCCATATATCAAAATTGCATGAAAATTTAACCAAAATCATACTCGTATCATACCGAAAGCTTATTGGTGGTTGTTTGAAAATAAATACAACGAATCACTGAATCATTGGCGATAATTTCATTGCTACCAGCATGAAAAATTTTAGCGATAGAATAAAAGAAGATACCTCTATAATCATAGGTCCTACGCGTCATGGAAAAGTCAGTCACTTTTTCTAAAGTGTTTCTGATAATTTAACGTCCCTCCATATAATTTTGCACATCTCTCAAAATTTTCTTAAAATTAGCGATGAACCGTCTAATTCATGATAGGTGGCGACCATAGTTGTCCTACTTCGATTCCAGGTGGTACGAAGTATTTTCCTTATTGATCCGGCACTTAATTGGCGAGTTATTTTAATGTAGATGTCTCCAACTCTGAAACATCCGCAAATGGGTATGCTAACTGCTCATCACCCAAACAAAAAATCGTGTGGCCGGCCAGAATCCTGCGTGAGCTGTAACATTATTATTAAAAATCAACTAACTCTATGGCCTATGGAACCCGGAAGTTCAATGCCGCGTTCACAAAAGCTCTCCACTGACTTCTATCCTTAGCCAACTGGCTCCAGTTTCTACTTTGTATTCCTATTTCTGCAAGATCAGTATTAATATTGTCCTCCCATCTGCGCCTAGGTCTTCCTAATGGTCGTTTTCCGATTGGTCTTCCAGTCAAGACTTTGAAAGCGTTTCTACTTTCTTCCATCCTAGCTACATGACCTGCCCACCTAAGCCTCCTAGACTTGTAACATTATTATCATTATTATTAATTATTATTTCTTACGAAAGTAAATCATTTCACTATCAGAGATTGATCTACTTCAAGACTAACGGAAATAATCAGAAAATTCTTCCAGTCAATTAGCCAGAAAAATAAAAGGAAAAGGATGAGTTGATATTATTACGCGTATTTGATTCTCTGGGCTATCAATGAAATTATAATATAAAAGAACCGCCAAGGGTTTGGTGAAATCTACCAATTCATCACTGACCAATTCCTTTACTGTTCCCTTAACAGAAGGAGACAACGAGAGGGAGAAAACGAGCTCAGTCTCCAGAACACCATTAATCATAAAGCCCCTGTTACTCAGGGAAAACTTCCTAAGGGAATTTAGTGGTCCATAGCAATTCCAAAAGACATTGACCGCTTTGTCAGGAAGACATTGTTTCTTTCTAAGTTCATAGAAAAATACAAAATGAATGTTACAAGACAATGCTTTTCACTGTTTTTACTGTTACTGTTATTATTCTCAAGAGTTAAGGAAGAATCCATAAAGAATAAATTATATATATACTTTTTTTCTTTGGTAACTTACCTGAATGTTAATTTAAAAGTAATTAACTAGTTTCTAAATCTATGTGGAAACAAATTACTGTCTCATTTATAAAAATAATTGTTTATAAAAAGTACTTTATAAAAAGCTCTAAAATGTAGAAAACAATAAAAGCTCTAAAATGTAGAAATCAATAAAAGTTCTAAAAAGTATATAATAATAATAATAATAATAATAATAATAATAATAATAATAATAATAATAATAATAATAATAATAATAATAATAATAATAATAATAATAATAAGCACTAAAAAGCTGAAAATAATTCATTACCATTGTCTCTATAAAAATATTAAAGTCTATGCCAAGCCAAATAAATTAATGTTTCGTGAAATTACTATCCAAATTGATTTTATATTAGGCATTAATTTGTTTGCTTGGTACAGACTTAAATTTTTTAATACAGATAATGATAATGCTTCTTTTCAGTTTTTAAGCGTTTATTATTATTTTCTGCTTCTTAGCGTTTTTATTATTTTCTACTTTTTAGCGCTTTTGTTGAAGTTCAAGTTTTTATTTTCTGCTTTTTGCGTGTTCTTCAAGTTGGTTATTTTACTTTTTAGTTTATTTAACTTCTCCAGTTTTACGTTAGTCGCAATAGTATGATTAGACACAAATTAAAAATAGAATACACTTCGTATAAAATGGATCGTCCTACGATACTACATGACCATACATATAAGTATATAAATCGGTTTACGCGTTATGGAATTATATCTGAACATACACACGGTATTAAAACTATCATGGTCTAACTCCAATGACTTTCATCATATCACAATAAAATTTGTATGGAGTGGATAAAAGTATGGAAACCCTGTGAAATCCATAACTGGTATTAGAGTTTTCCTATAGCGTAGGGTGTAGACGGCACTGTCATGTTTGCCCAATTAAACTACGGTATAGTCTCCTTAACAGGTGGCAAGGTTCATTTCTAGTCAATGCAGTGTTCTCTGCGTTTGCCAGGGAATTATGTCAGTTTTGACGGAATTTCAACGAGACCAAATCATTGGAGCTCGGATGGAGTGTGTAAGTGCCTCGGCAAGGAAGATAGCGGAAGTGTTTGATCTATCTCCAGCCACAGTGTCCAAGATTATGTCGGCATACAGTAAGACTGGAAAAACCACATCGAACAAGCAGAAGCGTGAAAGAAAAAGTATTTTGACTATAAAGAGACCGACGAACATTGTCCAGGGTTGTGATGAAACATAAGTCGGCAGTAGCAAAAGTGGCAGCTGAAGTAAATATCGTACTTTAAAACTCTATCAGAACCAAAACAGTAGCAAGGAACTTTATAAGTAAGGTATTTATGGATGATCCGCCAATCCCAAACATCTCATCACGGAAGCAAATGCTGTGTAGAGGAGAAAGTGGTGCCAAAATTATAAAACTTCTGGCCGAATTTACATCTAAAGAACATCATCCTAAGATTACGATTCAGATTGTTTGTTACCAAATACGAAAACGGCGGGGCTTACGTTATGATATGAGCAGCCTTATCGTGATATTCTGCTAGATCCGCCGTTAACCTTCAAGGTCACGTCACTACCAACGATTATGAGACAATTTTGGTCTACAAGGTCCGTCTCACGATGCAATGTGTTCCCTGATGGTGGTGCTGTGTTTCAAGATGACAATGCCCCTGATCACCCAGTTCATATTGTGCAAGACTGGCTTTCTAAGCACCAGTAGGAAACTGCACACCTGCCGTGGCCTCCCCAATCACCTGATTTCAATACTATTTAATACTTGTGGCCAGTGTTGAAGAGAAATTTTCGAATACGCTATTCACCATCATCATCACTAAAGGAATCTGCACAGGTTTGCACGAAGAATAATAAAAAAAAATCCCTGAAAACTAAACAGTACTTGTATTCATCCACCCCAAGAAAATTGCAAATAGTTCTGCATGACAAAGATCATCTTACACCATTGCATGTGTCGTTACATTGAATTTTGAATTCTATGAGAATGTTGAAACTTATTTTTTCCAATTCACTTGACAATTTATTCATTATATCTCCCCGAGTTGCTCAAATATATTATGCAGAGGGCTGTTATAGCTTTTAAATTTAAGGGAAAATAAATGGTGATGGAAGACTGATAGTTTTTTATGCGTCAAAAATACTTAGAGAAATACAAATAAGACTTAACAAATATAAACTGAGAAAATGAACTACATTAGGTGAAAGGTAAAATAGGGAAAGTAACGAGAAAGGAAGTAAACTTGGGATAGATTAAAGCACAATACCTGTTTGATTACTTTGGTTTTGACGCTTTTCTTTTGTTGACGTGGAGATAGGTGGTGGAGTGTTCTGGTTGGCCAGGTGACTTATAAAGGTGAACAACGGTAAAACTAACATAACTTTAGGGTACCTAACTACACTTTTAACTGAAGTGAGAATTGGTTACGGGACATGCCAACGAATTTTGGCTGTTAAATTGGGCATGAATGGTGTCACCGCAAAACTTGTGCCAAGGATCTTGACTGCTGATCAGAAGGCACAGCGTGTGGCACTTTGCACGGAGCTTTGTCAGACTGCACCTGATGATCCAACCTTCTTGTCACGGGCTATCACCGGCGACGAGAGCTGAAAAGCAAGTTGAAAGGCCGTCAGTTCGACACACTTGAGAGGATTCAAGAAGCATCGCTGGCGGTGCTAAACATTCTCAAAGAACAGGACTTCCAGGATATGTTTGTTGAAGTTTGGCAACAATGTCTAGCGTTGTGCGGCTAACGGGCCTTCCAGTGTGGGCATCGTCTTCGATGTCTGTACGGCGGCCCTGAACCGAGCATGACACTCAAACACGGCTCATGTTGTGTTCCCCAAACACTTGTTGAATCATTGCAAAGGTCTCCGTAGCACTTTTCTCACAGAATTTGATACACACGCGCTGTTCTATTCTCGGATTCATCGTAAAATCGCCACACACAGAGTTATCATGAAAAGCACTGTGGAAACTCAACACATCAACCCAACTGCATGAAACTGTGCACTCTCACTCATTAGATATGCTAGTCTTGCTACCTATCGGTGTAAAGCTCTACTACTACTACTTTCCAGATGGCAGCACCAGTCCCGAAAATTCTGGATAGCACCTCGTATTATAGTAAATTATCCGCATCTCCGAATCTTTGAAGGGTAGAATTATGAAATTTGGTATATGGACTTCCTATTTAAAATAATTAGACACATGTTTCACCATTTCTTGATATTTTCCTTAGAAGAGAAGAAAAAAGTGTGGGGTTAAAATTGTTAAAATAAAACGGACATATCTGGAAATTCATTAAGGTTAGAGATATGAATTCTGGTACTTAGTCTTTTCATTTAAAATAATTAAAGACGTGTTTCAGTGGTTACGAGACGAAAAAATGAAAAAAAAAACAAAGATGGTAGTATCAATTATTGTAATGAAATAGTCATATCTCAAAATCTCTTTCAGGCTCTAATTGAAAGCGTGCTTCATGATTTTTTATGTTTCCCTTAAAAGGGAAGAAAAAGGTGGGAAGAAAAAAAGGTGAGGTTGCAGTTATTATAATAAGATGGCTATGTTTCGGAACTTGTTAAGATTAGAGACATTTTAGGAATATTAAACTTGGTATATAAACTCATTATTCAAGACACGTGGATATATCCCATACGGTACTTCGAGAGTCACAGGTTCAATCCCATACGGTTTCCGGGAATTCCGCTTTTAACGAGAGAAGGGATCAATTTCATTTTCTTTTCTCAACATATAAAAATGACTTCGAGTCTGTCAGTCTTATCATCACACGAAAACGAATGAAATATTAGAAATGAATTTTTGAACATTGTTAGCACTTGGGTCGACATGGATTTTTATCATTTCATTTTGATGGAAATACTATTTTAAGGGGGCAACGATTTCTTGCCTTCGGAAGAACAGAAGCAAAGGCTGAAATATGAGGTGTGAGGCTGTACGCCGAGCAAACGTAGGGGTCTGAGGACGAAGTCACCTGCTAGCCGAAGGCTAGTAATTATATAACAACAATATGCCTACATTTTACATGTTATAATTCGTTTCAAAGCTATTTTCCTTCAGTATGTAAATGATGTAGAGATATTCTGTAACAAATCAAAACCACAGCGAAATAATGTTCACATTAGGGATGACCAATTTCGGAATTTTTACTTCCCGGAATCCGGAAAGTAAAATCGGAAAAATTCTGGATTTCGGAAAAGTTCCGGAATTTAGAAAAATTCCGGAATTCAAAAAACACCCAGATTTTGGAAAATTTCAGGAATTTAGAAAAAATCCGAAATTTTTCCGAAATCCGGAAAGTGAAATTTCAGATTCCGGAAAATTTTCGCCATCCCTAGTTCATATCAACCGTTTCTGCTATGTACTCTCACGCATATTCTTAGTGACTACATTAAATCTTGTAACACGCATTACTGTAACAATAAGATTACATAAATGCTTGGTCCAGAAACTTTGTCCTTTCAATTTTTTGTAATTTCGCTGGTGTAAAAGAATTTCATTATCAAAACTTAATTGTGTTTAAATACAAAAACAACCGTTAACTGAAGCATTCCTAAAATGGAATTGTTAATTTATCTTCACCTTCCTCAAGTAGACATGCTCCAGAAGGCACACAAAGCAGAAAAAAGAGGAAGAAATTAGCTTGTTCAATCAGCTGAATGATTACTTAGCAAAATCACATTCGACTATACAAGGCTTTCTTTGTCAATGTAAGGAGTCCTTGAACACTCCAGATACAAGGTCAATAATTTTGAGGAACGCGTGCATTGTCATCATACTGCACTTCCTACAGAAAATATATTGCCATTCCTCAAGTGAGGCGCCTAGTATCAAAATCCGCTACATCCATTTCGCTTAGTTTCGAGTAATCTCGCAAAACGTGCAGTGAAGCTCCATGTACACGCGTACAAAGTCCATATTTGAACTAGTTTTTTAGTATGAAATATTAAGCTTAAAATTCTGTTTCCATGGAATTCCTTTAGATCAAACATATAACAAGCAATATATAACTCAATTTCGGTTTTAAAAAAATGGCGGCTTTTGATACTAGGCGCCTCAAGTAGTATGCAGTTAGTTACTTTTGTATTTTCATCTATCGAATTGGTGTAATATTAGAAGACTTTTATTAGAAAAACATTATTAAATAAACAGTGCCATTCTTTATTCAATTTTGTTGGATAAAATAAAGTAATTTATATGTCTAGTTTGAATCCTATACATTATATGAATTTTCGTACACTGTTTCATACGAAATGAAATGAAATGAAATCTTTCAGTTTTACGTCCCACGATTATACCGGCTAGGCTAAAGGAGACGGTGATAATGAGAAATGAATGAAATGTTGGAATGAAGAAAGTGGGACGAAACGGAAGAACTCCGAGAAAACCCACGCGCATGATGTTTGTCTACCACAAAGTTCACTTGGCGCAAGCTGGGATCGAACCAGGGACCCCACATATCAGAGGTGAACGATCTACCACTGAGCCACCCCTCAGTTTCATATCAGTAGAGTCTATTAATCTGTCTTGAAGAAATTCTCTTTTAAAACATAGATATGTCACATTAAAAACTATAAACATCTTTAAACAGTCAAAATAATAAATGCCTGAGACTAAAAGGTGTGATATATGTTGAGTTTTTTTTTAAAAATATACTCTCAAAAATATATTATTCAAAATGACACAACAGTTCCTTAACACAACTTAGTCTTTAACAACTATAAGTTACGGTTTTACTACCTTTAATGTACTTAGCACACTGGAGTGCTCGTAGTCCGAATTCGATCATTGGTAAATGCACTATAGTCTCATATATCATCAGCAATGAAAAAGAACGTGAAACTACCGAGTAACCAACACTAATACGTGAAATATTTCATACAGAACACTAATAACTCTAAAATTTAAAAGACAGGCTATATATAGTCTACTATGAAATTAATACCTTCTCCAGATTGTTTTACTAAAGCCCTCTCCGCTAGTATGGTGGCTGGTCTAGCGCGTGTGTCTTAGATCCACGTATTCCCAAGTTCGATTCCTAGTAGGAGAGCACAAAAATTTAACTTCACAATCATTCATTTTCATTAATCATTCGTCTCGTTTAGCTTAAAAAGCATAATCGTTGGATGCTAAACTTTAAAAAAAAAAAAAAAAAAGTTTTCATTTCTTTAGTATTAATGTTCTTTCCTATGAGTTAAACAGTACTGTATAAGCAATACTTTTCTTACCGAAATGGATTATTATTAAAGTATAAGCGCAGATTCGGCCCAGTAGATGAGTATGTTGGATCTACAAAGTTATTTCTCCGTACTACACCCCTACATGCATAGACAGTGGTCGAAGTGAGACAGTATGCGGTGGTGTGCCATACCGCCTCTGGTTTTTCAGTGATGAAGGCATATCATCTCTGGTTTTTCAATGATTAACACTTTCCGGATCCGGGGTTTTTGGACTATTTTTTAGACTTTCAGTCAAGCAGCTACTGCATCGTCACTATTTATCCTAGGATCATGGTTCATACCTCATTCTCTTCAGAATAGAGCTGGCTTTCAAATGGTACCACCTGCATGCTCATACCATATACCAGGAGCGAGAAAAATGATGTCAAAAGGAAAACTTCGGAGGGAAATTTTTTTCCTCGCACTTTGGGCCCCTCTGGAGCGGCCCGGTGTGAACGTAGCCATCTAAAAAAAATCTGGTAAATAGTGCTTGGTATACTGAATGTGTGTGCCAGATTTCAAGTTTCTATCCTGAATACCAAGGGCAGGAGAAATTTTATCAGGAATTCCCACCATGCCCCAAATTACCGTAAAACACCATGATCTCAGGTAAAAAAAATCCTGATGCATCTCTAATTACCCTAGGGTCATGTTTCGCCCATCATTCTCTTCAGAATAGAACTGCCTTTCAGGCGGTACCATTCACTTGTCCCCATATGTATTTAAGGCGGGAAAATCCCGTGAAAGGGATTTTTGGTAAAAATTTCCCTTTTTCAACGTTTAGCCCCTCTGTACCCCCCTGTTTTAACGCAGAAATCTGAAGAAAATCTGGTAAATACTATTCGGTGGACTGAATGTTTTTGCACAACTTCAATCTTCTAGGTGCAAAAATAAGCCCGCAAAAAATAATACCGAAAATGTCCAAAATTCCCCTATACAGAAGTATATTTTGATAAAAATTCCCTGACACTTCCCTAATTACCCTAGGGTCATTTGTCGCACATTATTCTCTTCAGAATA
Source organism: Thermobia domestica (assembly GCF_964235325.1). NCBI lineage: Eukaryota > Metazoa > Arthropoda > Insecta > Zygentoma > Lepismatidae > Thermobia > Thermobia domestica. The sequence continues at coordinate 114,928,841 of NC_137468.1, read as the reverse complement.
GAAGTGCCTTTTAGATGGTATGACTCAGTGTCTCCATCATGTATCTAAGGCGGGAAAATGAGGAAAAACGGGATTTTTGGGTAAAAATATCCCTTTTTTCAACTTTTAGCCCCTCTGGTTCCCCCCCTGTTTTAACGCAGAAATCTGAAAAAAATCTGGTAAATACTACTTGGTGGGCTGAATGTTTGTGCAAAATTTCAATCTTCTACGTGCAAAAATAAGCCCGCCAAAAATACTTTACATAAACCCCCCAAAAAATATTACACGAAAATATATATTTTAGAATTATGACGTCATCACCTCCTATGTCTCGAAGCAGGAAGGTGTGAAACCATACGTACTGTCTTCTACAATGCCTCTGGACTTGAAAAACAAAAAAAGAAAAAAAAAACGGACGAAAAAGCTCAAATAGGAGAGTTATAACGTAATGTACCATGAAACACCCCGTATGGTACAGATTGTACCATGGGATCCCCAAGGGGTTAAAACATACCGTCACTGGAAAGTAGATGATAAACACCTTTAATAAATCCATCTTTATACATAGTAATTGACGAATAGCTTTGCACCTAAAAAGATTTTATTTCTTATGTGGAAATAATTTCTAAGGTAACAACGCCGACATTTTTGTTATCTTTTTCCTATCTTTTCTTTTAAAAAGAAGTTTCTTCAAAAAAATTACCTAGTTTATGTTTTGATGTGCCATAATGAATTGTTTATTTTTTTATGTATGTGTATGTATCCTCTTCCATGTCGTGTTTTGAGCATGGGCGAATTGAAGGGTTGTCTGCTGTGGAGGCAGACCTTCCGGAGGTTTGGAATATCCCACAGTCGAGTGCAGGCCCGTGCTGGGATACTAATGAGGGCGGTGGACAAGTCTACTGAAAGGGCGCCCATACAAACTGGAATATATATATATATATATATATATATATATATATATATATATATATATATATATATATATATAGCGAGAGAGAGAGAGAGAGAGAGAGACTGAAAGAAAGTATGGGTGCCATTTTATATCAAAATCATCAGCTGTTTTAGTATTAACGTAAATAGCTAATTTGTGGAAACCTCTAATCGAAATCCTGTTTACTAGAGAAAATCTTTTTACTTCCTGTAATGACATTTCCGTCAAATAAAAAGAAGCTAAATATGCCAACAACTTAGTATAGTTCTATGGCCTATGGACACAGAAGGTTCAGTGCCGAGTTTACAAAAGCTCTCCATTGATTTCTGTCCTTAGCCAACTGGATCCAGCTTCTACTTTTTATTCCAATCTCTGCGAGAATCATTTTAATATTGTCATCCCATCTGCGCCTCGGTCTTCCTAATGGTTGTTCTCCTATTTAGATTTCCAGTTAGAACTTCGAAAGCGTTTCCACTTTCTTCCATTCTAGCTACATGACCTGCCCATTTGAGCCTCCTAGACTTGATGACCCTAACAATGTTTGGTGAACCGCATAATTTATGTAGTTCCTCATTATGAAGTTTCCGCCATTCCCGTTCCTCTTGGAGTTCGAATATTGATCTAAGAATCTTGTTTTCAAATACTTTCAGTCTGCGATTTTCCCTCAGAGTGAGTGGTCATTTTTCACAACCAAACAGCACAACAGGCATGATTATCGTTTTATATTTTAAGCTACAAATTCATCAACAGAATTCGCGACAACAAAAGATTTTAACTGAATAATAACACGAAATCCCTGCTTTCAGTTGACATCAAATTTCTTAGTGATTATAGTTTTGGTCTGTTAATAATGATCCTAGATATATAAAGGTATCCATCCACTTTGTCGAGAGTAAATATTATTTGGTATTTTAACGCATCCATAAAATACAGTATTACGATCCCGACAAACTTCCATGCATTTAGTTTTTTCTGCATTTACTTCTATCCCCATATCCCTGCAAGCGTTAATTAAGATTTCTGCATTCCTTCCTATTCTTCTCCTATCATCCACTATTAAATTTACATCATCAGCGTACGCCATAACCTGGTAAATACAATTCAGCTCTAGGACCTGATTGCTGTTTTTGATTTTCCTTATAGTGTTCTCCAGAACCAAGTTAAATAATAATGGCGACAACGCAACTCCTTGTTTTGAGGCCATTCTTGACGTGAAAGCTCGTAGACAAAAGTTTTCCTGCCCGGACTTTACTTTGGGATTCATTTAAACATATCTTAATTAATCTACCTTTATCGGTATTCCAAATTCTGTAAGTATGTACAATGTTTCCCTCCTACCATAGTCTATGCCAGGATATTGTATTCCCGTTTATTTTCAACTGGTCGATAGTTGGTCGATTTTACCTAAATCCGCTCTGATAATCTCCAATTATTTCATTTGTGTATGGAGTCAATATTGCTAATAGAATGTTTAAGAGGAGTTATTGGATGTTGACGGAAGAGAAATGTCTCAATAATTATTATAATCAGTTTTGTTGCTTTTCTTCTGAACTGGGACATGATTGATTATTTTCACTCTTGTGGTAATTCCTCCTTGTTCCAGATAAGGAGAATGAGTTTGTGTATCTTGCTCTATAATTTTTCCCCTCCAGCTAAATTTAAATCAGCCAGAACTTCGTGTACATCCGGAGATGTGTGTTTCTTCAATTCTTATATAGCGATTTCTGTTTCTGTCTGGTTAGGGTCTGGAAATACGATTATGCAGTATTCATTTCACTTTCTCCACGAACATTAGGTTTTGGCTATGTGTTAATTAAATCGTCAAAGAAATCTTTCCATCTATTTAAGATGCTATTCTGATCTATGAGAACTGTTCCGTTGGCTCTCTTTAATATATAAGCACGACGCTAATAGCCTTTCTTAAGTTCGTTGATGCATTTATACATGTCCCGAATGTTTTGGTTTTTACTATTATCTTCAAGCTAATTAATTTTAGCTTTTAAAGCTCGCGTTTCTTTGTTCTAAAAGTTTTGGAAAATTTCCGCCAGATGACAATGAAATTTTATGTGGTTATTTCGTTCGGGTTTTGTAGCCAACGCTGTTTCTTGTGTTTTCTCTTCTCTGCTACTTTAGTGCATTACTGGTTGAACCATGGTTTGTTCCTACGTATTTTTGCGTGCCCCAATACTGTATTTCTTTTGCTGAAATTTTAATGATATCTGTAATCTAAACCAAGTACCTGAACACTAGTGCACTCCGAACCTTCTAAAACCGGGAATCTATTCGACAATTCAACCTGGTTCCCCCCTCACCTGACTCTCCTTTTATTTATTTAAATTAGACCGCTCCGTTTTCAGATATTGAATATTTCCTTTATTCAACGAGTCTATCTCTTATTATCGCTGCTACCAGGTTCTAATCAATATCACAATCAGCTCCTCTAAACGATCGAACATCAGTTGTGCTAGACTGTTTTCTTCTGTATATTAAAACATGATCAGTTTGATTATGTGTTTTTCCATCTGATGAAGTCCAAGTATATTTTTGAATGTCGTGATGTGGGAATTTTGTAATCTTCGATAAGGTTTCTGGATGCTGGAAAGTTCACGAGTTTAATCATTGTCACAACCTTCCTTAGGCAGATTTTTATTCCCTATAATCGATTTGAAAATACCCTCTCGTCCTACCTTCGAATTCAAACCGCCTAACAGAATTTCCATACTGCCGTGAAAATCGTAAATTAGAGACTAGTGTCAATGTAGTATTTCATGAATGCATGAATGCATCGTATGTTTGACTATCCGATCTATCTTGATGTATCACATTGTTTCGTTTCATAGCTACATAACTTCATATTATTTTTGTAAGTGATTTTACTCTTTACCTGTTTCTGCCAATAGCAACTCTACGAATTTATAATATAAAACTGAAATAGAGAAGAATACAATTTTAAAAAATATAATCTGATATTTCTCAGGGCATCTTATGTAAAGGGCGCCTGATATCCTTCACAGGTTCTTTATTAACAGACACTATTTGAATTTATTAAACAAACCTGGTACACAGGATAACTAAAACCACTTATCTATAATGTGATGTTTCGTAGGACGCCTTATGTAAAGGACGCATTGTACCTCTTACGGGTTCTTTACCAACAGTAACTGAATATATTTATCGTACAGAACTGTAGTACACAGAACAGTGAATAAAATCGTTCATCTTTGGTGTGGTTTCGCAAGGGCGCCTAATGTAAAGGGTGCACTGTACCTTTCACGGGTTCTTTACCAATAAAAGTGTAAGAATTTATTACTAAAAACTTGCACCTTTATTTATACTGTGATGTTTCGGAGGGCGCACCGGGACACGTCCCGATGTCCTGGTGGGCCAGCACGGGCCTGGTCGAGTGGGAGGACAAGGAATTTTCCTTCAAGAAATTGTTAATATCCTCATTTTGTTATTGAGCATTTTCGTGTATAATTCTCTATAATACAACATAAAGGGACACTTTTTTATTATTCTTTTTTTTTTCAGAAAGTTGTTGCGGAGAATCAAAGTCTCTTCGTATTCCTCCCAGTTACTACAGAGAAGTTCTCCAATAGTTTTCAGTCATTATGTAAATAAAAATACAATCTTGTAGGCAAAATACCCTCACTGCATTTCAACATTTATATAGCCGGTATGTCGAGTCAAAATCGTAATTAAACATACCGCCTCTGCTTTTCTTCCACTTCGAACACTGTGCATAGATTTAGTGAATATAAATTATGATTTATTAATATCCGATGAAAGTCCTTCACAACTGTTCGTGTTTTTAATTAGATCTATTCTGATTTTGAGTCATTGATTAAACCGTTGTTTTTTATCTACTCCCTTTGTAGTTAAGATATAGACACAGCAAAATATACACTCTCAAAATACAAACAATTGGAAATAATTGTCGGTTGCACATGCATTGTGTACTAAAATCTATCAATGATCTAATCAGGTTCATGATTACATGTATAAATAATCAAATCAAACGAGTTTTGATTTATTACAGTAATCTTCTAAGAATCATACATAAGTCAATGATTCCATGATTAAAGGAATTGGGTATTTGAGTTTAGCGTCCCTTTCACCAGGCCGGTAGCCAGCCCAAAAATGTAGGGGGGGGGGGTTGGCTGAAGTTGAGGGGAGCCCGATTCAACCATATTATAGTTCATCGCCATATTGTAGTTCATTTACAAGCCTAGCGTGAAAATTTTAGGGGGGCAGCAAAATTTTGGGGGGGCGCCCCCCTAGATCCCCTTGGATACGGGCCTGCCTTTCAGCAGCAATGCTGTACTAGACGTGGATCTACAGCTTAATATGAAATCCGAACAACGGACCTCTAGCCAGGAATCGAACCCAGGTCTGCCACGTCAAAGGTGCGTACGTTAACTGCCTAGCCACGAGAACTATGAAGAAAAATTCAATTTGTAAAGTTAAAGAATGATTAAAATCACTCGATTAAACACCATAAATCCAACATCTCATAGGCTCTTTAAAAAGAAAAAGAAGAAGAAACTCACTCTATGTTAACAGTAGCAGGGGCGAGACAAGAAAACTATGTATACACAAAATCAATCGTAACTAAAAGGACTGCAGTTCAATGAAGTTGTACAAGAAAATAGCCTCTTGCTACAGTGACGACGAGTATTTTCATTCTTCATCGACAGGATTTTGTGCGACATTATCCACAAGTTAAGTGAACTGCAACGATGGTAACATTACAGCATACTAAGCTTGTCAGATGAGAAGTACACCTGCTGTCGTGATAACAGAGTAAATTATGCAGGCTGCCAGAATACTTGTTTTCAATCTCATAGTTCTTCCTCTCTTTGCGTGTTTCTCTTTCTCTCTTTGTCTTTCCAGTGGGACTCATACCACTAGATCCTTTGCATTATTCCTTTACTTGCTTACGTACTAGTAAATAGACCTACTACTAGCCTGGGGAACGACAAATTGAGGTGTATACAAGCCAGTGAAGCAACATTTAAAAGAAGAAAATCATCTGTGAGACTGGTAATAGGTCTTCAATCAACGACTTCGAGTTGAGATCACCGGTGACCTCATACATCAAGATCCATCAGGGTTGGATGTTGAATATAAATTATTATGTGAGTTTAAATTTATTTTTCAGATTTTTAAAATATATTTCCTTCGAAAAGATAAAAACAACAACGAATTTCTTTTTGTAATTAATTTATAGTTAATGTTTTGCTAATTACTTAACGACTACATTTTTTAAAGTGTTGCGGAATAAACTTGCAATGTGATCAGCCTTTTCCACTAGTGTTTGCTAGCACTCGCGGGTTTGTTGTACGAGGTCACACGTTTAATTTCCGGTGGAAGAGCTTTGACATTTGAAAGCATTACGATAGATTAGATTCCACTTCAAGCTGTAGGTTTGTCTCATATACCCTCAGTGCTGAAAAGAAACGCTACATTTCAACCAATCAACCAATCGAATTGTGTTGCATCCCCACCTTGAAATTTGAGGCTAAAGCAGTTTGAAATTTGTCATCACTACTATCTAATATGAGATAAATACATATTAAGTTGTTCACGAAATTCTTCTTCCCACTTTTAAGAGAATCCTATAGATGCACTTCTTAGTCTGGAATCATTCTAGCGATATTACATTCTAGATATGTGCATATCAGCTGCTGAGACGCTCATATCTATAATGTAATACTGCAATAGGAATTCCAGAATTAAAAAATGCAGATTTCGTAGTAGTTTCGTAATATATACAAAATAATTATCAGAATCACTTGCATTTATTATAAACTATTCGTAGAAAATTAAGATTTTATTGTACATGATTTAACAATCTTATCCAATCTTCATTACTAAAAAAGGTAGGAGGCTTTCGAAATATGGTTATGGAGAAGAATTGAGGGAATAAGCTAGGTCGAACGGAAAATATCTGAGGAAGTGTTAACGAAATAATAAGGGAGAAAAGACTAATTTTAGATATAATTTTAAAAAATGAAGAGAAAAAGTTGAGACATTAGCTGAAAAGGAATTGTATCATGAGGGACGCGCTAGAATGTACGATGGTAGGAAAAAGCGGGAAGGGGCGAAGGAGGACAATTGATGAACGATATTAAAACATTAAATTGCTGCATGAAGATGAGGAGGTTAGCTGAAGATTGTAGTGCATGGAAACTTCTGTTTGCGGCAAGTGACCTGCCAACAATACTAGATTACCTATAATGATGATGATGCCCAATCTTTATCCTTTAACGTGTATTTTCTTTACTTATAATTAATCGTTAAGACCATTTGTATAAATAAGCTGTTGGTTTATTAGCTCTTATTTACATGAGCTTCCTTTTCCTAATACGGGGGATTTTTTTTTTTCGAAATGGAGTAACGAGCTTGAAAACATATGGATTAAATCGAAGCGCTCGCTAAATGTAAACTATGAGATGATGTAATTCATTGATTCTGAAATTTCAGGAAACAGCAGACAGTTTACAAATCGCAATCCACGGCTTTCACAAAGCCATACAAAGAAAGGAAGAGGATGAAGGAGATTTGTCCAGAAACAATAACTCTTATTAAAGAAGCTTGAAAGTTATGTGTGTGTGTGTGTTTTTTTTTTTTTTTTTCTGGCAGTAAACCTGAGAATTTTGAGTAAGGCAGGGTTCTGATCCCAATTTTCCCCATCGGTCTACCGGTTTGTAACAACTTCACTTCGTTCCTATATATGACAGTTAAGTAGACTTCTTTCCTCTAATAGACTTCCAAAAATTGTCAGTTTAATTCAAACATGACCTCATACCCAGAGTTTGCAGTCATATGATTTGTTTTAATAAGTTACTTTCCATTTCGAAAATGTCTGACCTTCTATTGGTTAACCTGTCTTTTAATATTGTTCCTACATAATATTGTACACATGCACCTTTAAAAAAATATCCCAAACAAAAAGTCCTGATTGCACGTCTACTAAGGCGTTTTATTGCAAACTCTCAATTTTAATTTCACTTAAACTTAATCATAGTCAAAAGAGACACGGTAGCTCAGTGGTAGAGCGTTCACATTTGGTGTATGGTGTCCCTGGTTCGTTGCTAGCCAGTGGCGTAACTAAAGGTTTGGGGGCTCCCTGCAGACAGCGTGGAGTGGGGCCCCTTCTCTATGTCCAACTTCACGGGTCCTTGATGGCTTGAGGGTCCTTGATGGCTTGAGGCTCCCCCGATATGCGGGGTTTGCGGGGCCCTTATTTACGCCCCTGTTCCTAGCTTGTGCAAAGTGAATTATGTGGTGGACAAACATCGTGTGCGTGAGTTTTCTCGGGGTTCTCCCATCTTCTCCCACTTTCTTCATACCACTATTTCATTCATTCTCATCATTACTTTCTCCTTTAACTAATACGGCATAACCGTGGGTCATAAAACTGAAAGATTTCATTTCGTTTCAACCTTACTCCATGCTATGACCACAAGTACTGATCTTGGAAAACTTGAGGGGCTCGTAATCACTCACAAAGATTTCTTTCCTCCCGAACCTGCTTCTTGTGTATCTGACAACGAAACTTCTCTTCCTTTTAAAAAGTTCCCACAAATTATGCCATTTAAAGCAATATATCGAATATAACCAATTTTCATATCTCAGGAATAGTTTGAGGTATCAAATTGATGTAAACGGCGTTGTAACCTTTATGTCTATTGAAAACTATGTATGTAATTGGATGCTGATACTTATCTAAATACTTTTTCGAAATAAAGTACTCAGAAAAAAAGACGATTTTTTAAATTCATTGTAACTTTGTTCAGACTGTCATATTATGACCATAGTATTAACACTAAGATACTTCGAGTGTACATTATCTTATTCGTCTCGCTTGTGTTATTACTGTTCTAGAATCCTCCAAAATGTGGTTGTCTTTCGAAGTTTGAAATGCTTTAGCGTCCTTAATTTGCAACACTGTACAATAAGTGTGATATTGTAAGATTTTGTTTTGCATGCAGATTTAAAATGTGTAATAACCTGGCGTGGTACTATTTGAAAAAGTACAACTTTACGTTGTGTATGTGTTGACAACACTGTTAATCCGGTTGTATTGCAGAGTATGCCAAATCATATCTCCCTACCAATATTTACATGCAGCGTTTTGTATCTATTAGTATAAAAGTTACGAGGGCGTTTCAAAGTAAATGGTCCACCCTGTATATATATGCATACACATGCGCGCGTGTACACACACACAAGTAGATAAATTAACCTAATGCTAACATTAGTGTCTCAATGGAATTTGAAAACACGGTACTAGTGGTATAGATATGTATAAAAATAAAGTTATAAATATTTTTATATAAAAAATTTCCTACTCTGCTTTCCATTTGCCATGGCAATGTTGAGCAGGTTATCTAAAGCTGTCTGTTGAAGAAAGCGGGGGCAGAACTACAAGAAGGCTTCCGTGGTCACTTCAAACTTGCTGACCTTCGTTTCTTAAACAAATCAGGCAAATGTGGTACTGTATAAGTTGACAGGCAACGAACACTATAACAGTGCACACGCTGCATAATCGCCTGATATACTCGCATATTTCTGAAAATCCTCTTTTAAGTGAAATAAGTAAACTCGCAAAATTGTGCCCCAATTTTATGTAAAATGTCTTTTTCTCTCAAAGACAATTTAACAAATCCGGTCACTAACGTAAAGCAAGCTTAGTCATAAATAGAATAAGAAATTTAAGGTAGGCTAAATTAGTGGAACTTGAATATTCGTTTCACTTTTTGGTAATATTTATGAATACTTATGGCAATATTTGATACTTTCTGTTTCGGAAATTCAATGCATACATTAAGACTTGAAAGCTCAGCTAGTTAAGAGAATATTAATTAACAGATTCTCTAAAAGAAGTAGAGTTCAGCCCCGAATGTAAGGAAAATCTCGGATATTTTAAATTGTTATTTTGTGTATAAACTACATATAGTACTTAATTCTCTATTACTTAGCGGTCTAATATTTATTTCGCGATATTAGATTATTATTAGTGAATTTATTTGATTTCTAACCAGCCATATGCAGATTATCGAATTTAATTCTTCTTTCTCAGATGACTCTGTTTCATAATAATAAAAAAGTCTAGAATTAATTCATTTTAATTATATTGCTGTTTGCGAAAAAAAAAAAAAAACAAATAAAAACAAAATGTTTATAAGAATACCATCAAAATCAAATGGAGTGGCTTATTTTATTTTCATGCTTTTAAACGAAAAAATAAAGCATAAAAGTAAAAAGTTATTACTGATTATAGCATAAAAGGGGACATTCGATAGCGCTTCTGTCTACACTAACATCTTCTATTTTCTTAGTTTCTTCCTAATTTAAAAAAGATTCCGTAATACTTCGCAGCAAACACAGGAACAAGAATGTAGGAATATCTCGTTGAAATAATCAAATCGTGACGATCAAAGCATTCACACACGAACTTGATTTGTAATGCCGTCCTTACAAAGCCCGTTCTTATGTAGAACTACTCGACCGAATCTATTTCGCCCTGAGCTACTTTTTCTAAGACACCGTAGAAATCGTCCAGCCGAGAACAACAAGGAGCTTCTTTTCTCAATACAATCTTCCTCAGGACAATCACCACGTACGACTTACGTGGTTGTTGCTGTTTGGTCGTGTCGTCGGCAATTTTCCACGCTTCCTCTGTTTGCAATGGTATAGCAAAAGATAGGCTAACGTCGCCAACTATCTGCAGAAAAAGTGAAAGACAGAAAAAATTTTTTTGACAAATAAGAGAAAAATATTAAATTTTTAAAAAATTCAATTTGAGAATAATCGAAGACGAATTTCAAACTTGAGTTTCTTCTTCCCCCTCTTTAGAAAAATATAGCTAAAATCCAAAAATCAGTCTTTACAATACCACTCCACAAGGTACTACAGTCTGTCCGGTCGCATGGTTTCACTTCTTCAATAATATAGTATTTTTGACTTCTTAAACCGATGTCCATAATATCTCAACTCACCAATTATGTCACAGTACTGAATGAACACTGAAGATTCTGTTACCAAGGAAAATCAAATACAATAAATCATGTTCACCAAAAACAGGTTTGCTAAAATTCAACTACATGAGAGTATAGGGCATTAAAAAAATCGTTTGACATTTTCTAAATGCACTACCATGACATAAGTAAATAGACCTGTAATGAGTATGGCGTAAATGGTAGTATGAGCAGTACAATAAGTACAGTAGACAATATTTAATTTGTCATTCTTGAGGTTCAGCACAGGCCTGAAACCAGCCACAGGGTTTAGGGGGCCATGAATATATTAGGAGGGAGCAAGTCATTAAAAATTCTCTTATAAATATCTAAATTATGATTTTTGCATTAATAATAACATTTTGTATTGAGGTCTGGATGGACGACGGAAAGTTTATGGGGCCAGGTCCCCCTAGTCCTCCCTCTGTTTGCTGACCTGGTTCAGCATATTCTGTAATCAGCTCTGTTGTTTGTTTGTTTATTTCAGTTAGATTCGGTCTTTCTTACCTTTGACCGTCAGGTCGTGCTACTGCGCTGTCCATGTATTTAGTGCGCTCAGTATTTATTGTGACTGTCAGTTTTCATGTTAGTACAGTGCAGGGCCGGCTCGTCTATTGAGACAACCTAGGCGGCTGCATAGGGCGGAAACAGTTAGGGGCGGAATGGCATTTTTTTTTTAACGTGCGGTTTATCAACAAAACGTACGAGGCCAGCGTCCTACATATTTAGGAAGAGGAAGTTAATAAAAATTGGTGTCGCTCAAGAGCGATTACTGCTCATCTATATGGAGCTTTGGAACATCTATCTGGCCATAGTACGTTTCCGTGTTCCACTGTCCATTGTGACTAACGAAGATCTGCTTTATCTGAATATCCAGACACCCGATGCTCGCACAAACGTCACTCACCTAAAGTTTCTATATAAGGTAGTCAATGGAAACTTAAGGTCTGAAGCCCTGCTTCAAGCATTAACCCTTCACATTCCTACCCATGTAGCACCAAATACCTACCTCTTCCACCTTTCCCACCCTAGAATGTCGATTGTTCAAAGGTCCTTCTTTCACAGAGCACCAAGTTTATATAATCAGATAACAACTGGCGTGGACACTTTTTAAGCTACTCAGCTTTTGACAGAATAATTACACAAATTCAAAATAATTTTAAAAAAATGAATTAAGAAACTTTATCTTTGTTTTGTCTTAACCATCTTTTGTTTTATATTTACATTGGACATCGACATGGTTTACATTACAATAAAATTTTAATTTCCTGTTGCCCTGTGATTATATTTTTTAAAAAATCATTCCAAATGCCACAGCAATAAAAATGTTTTAAAAAATTGGCTTATAGATTATTCACTAGTACCATAGCGAGAGGCATTGGGAGTTTTATTTTATTAAATGCTTAAACAAATGGTAACAATGTGATGATATGGTAAAAATATCAGGGGTGACAAGGCTTCATTTGGTTTGGGTTTGAGGGAGAAGGAGATTATGGGGGCGCAGAGATGCTTTTCGCCTAGGGTGTAAAATATCTTAGAGCCGCCCCTGGTACAGTGTTTTCTGTTTTCTAGCAGGTTATATATCATGTCTGTACAATATTACAACTGTATACATACAATATATTGTACTGCAAAATGTTCCCGAAGCAAAACAGGAGTTCTTACGTCAGTAGTGTAGCTAGATTTATTTTCAGGGGGGACCAATGAAGGGCCCAAGAAAATTTTGAGGGGACCATCTCCAATGAATGAAAAATTTGTTCACATTCACACACACACACACACACACACACACACTTCTGCTCTTTTACTGTATATTAAACAAAACGGCTCGATATTATTTAATAATAATAATATCAAATTATTAATTGGATGCTATGTATTTGTTCTATGTCGCCATAATCGATGGAAATTAATTACTTAGTGTACGAAGACTTCTTTCGTCCAACACAAGTGCAATGTTACACTGCAGTGCATGCTATTTGTAAGTAATCATCTTTTATTTTAGTATGACTAACAACGAAGCGAATGAAAATGCCGACTGATTTTGCTTTTTTTTCTGGTTCTTTGTCGAAAACAAAGAAGATAAGCAGATAAGGGACAGAGGTTAAAAGGAATGTTCAGGTAGTGAGGTCAATGCATGCATCTTACAGACTTCGATGAATTAGATTTTACTGTACTACAAACAAAAAGGAGCCTGGAGCCTTTTAATCGGAACGCAGGCTATCGCAAGATACGGTATTCTGCAACTGGTAACTTTGTTATCAAGATATGTTTCGGTAGTAGTTTCGCTTGCGGCCACTATCAACTCACCGTTTGTCGACCTATAGCAGTATTACTCTGTGTGGGGGGTACTAGGGCGGCCAAGATTTTGAGCAAGAGGACCTGGCCCCCATGCCCTCCATTGGCTCCGCCACTGTCTTACGTAAAATACTAGTTTTAATCGTTTGATTTTTTAAAATCTAAAGTGATTTATCTTTGGTAAACCGAAGGAGGACTACAGAAGATGATTGACAAAATAGTTGACACTGAAAAACTGTATGGAATGGAAATTAACATCGAAAAGTCGAAAGTCATGAGAATATCCCGTGGAAATACGCCCTTACGGATCAGAGTAGAACAAAGAAAACTTAAAGAGGTCGATAATTTGAAGTATTTTGACGAGAGACGCTTACTGCACCAAAGAGATCAGGTCAAGAATTGCCACAGCTAAAGAAGCATTCAACAAGAAGAGATCACTCTTAACTAGCAGGCTCAATATTGGACTTAAGAAGAAGTTGGTCAAGTGTTATATATGGAGCATTGGACTGTATGGTTCAGAGACTTGGACATTACGGAAGTTAGAGAAGAAATATTTAGAGAGCTTCGAAATGTGGTGTTGGAGAAAGGTGGAGAAGATAAAATGGACAGAGAGAGCAACAAACGAAGATGTTTTAAACGGATACGAGAGAAGAGGACACTTCTAGCCACCATCCTTCATAGAAAGGTCAATTGGATTGGACACATCTTGCGAAGAAATTGTCTTTTTCACACCGCCATAAAAGGAACATAGCTGATCGACGATTTGAAAGATACGAGAAAATATTGGGAGATAAAAGAGGAAGCTAAAGGCAGCATACTTAATAATAATAATATAATAATTCCCGTTCGGTAACCTGGCAAAATCACTAATCCTTTACGACCGTGGTCCCGAACATGCCAGATTAAACAGTGAGCGTGCTGACTGTAGTACCAGAAGCGCGGGTGTGACTGAGAGAGGCTGACGGAATTTAATCCAGGTCGTATAATTGATCATTGGGAGCAGCGGTGATTTCTCCATGGAACGGACAGAAGAGTATGTTCCTTTTTATTTGTGCATTTACATAACATTTACATTACTCTAAAACCTACACTTTTTAGAGAGTTCATTCGCTGCCTTACTAAAGGCAAGCGCCATATCGTTCAGGTTCAACATTCTATTGTATCAACGATGAGTGGTAAGAGGGATGTTCCGAATAAAAAAGAGCAAACACGGAACATAGCGACAGCGAGGCTGTGCGTTTGAGCGACCAGCGTATTGGACAGTGAAATAGCGCTTCATACAATTTAATTTGTTTATGTGATTTTAATTTACTATGGAATAAAATAACTTGTTCGTCCGTTTGCATAACGTTCTATGTAATATTGCCACTTTTTGATTTAAACCGAAAAGCTTTAGGTTTCCGTGATATAAGATAAAACTGTGCAAATAAGACTACAAAAGAACAGGTGAGTGATAGCTGTTTCAGGTCCACAAATTCGGAAATTTAGTGTTGGACAAAAATGTAACAGCCAGTATATGGTTGACCAAGTGCAATTGTGTCCCTATGATTCACTGAATTTTAAGATAATATGAGGTTATGACAGCTAATTTAAGATAATATGACAGACCTACTCCTGACATTACAGAAGTTAAAACGATAACAAAATCTTACAATAAGAATTTTCAAAATAATCACTATAATTTTATGAAACAGTTAACAGGGTATTCACTAAGTGATAAAATTCCGTATTAGCCATGTTTGTATTATTATTGGAAAAGAGTTTGGAATGTCTCATAATTCAATTGTAAAAACGAGCAGATAAAGAGGACGTTGGGTTAGTACCAGATATTTTCTTTAACAAAGCCGGTATCGGAACTTTGAAGACATGAAGAGAGTAGCGAGACAATAAACAGAAACAACTATAAAGTATTGAACTGCTGAATTTGATTACAAAATATGATTAGGAGGTTCATCGTCTGTGCAATGATTCACCTCAACAACCCCGTAAATTATGAATTCGACATTAATATCGATGATTTTTGATTATTGGTTTGTCACCTAGCCACTCCTCCTAGAAGTGTAAGGAAGGTCTTACCCGCACTAGGAGCGAAACTTGGAGAACACTGAATTGTCACAAATTAACTTAGCGATCCCGGAAACTATGGAATATACACTTTTACATGTCAACATTTTACCTCTCCAGGGTGCTAATGGATGCTCAACTTGAACTTAAGCGGGATCTAGAGTATCACTAAGTAACTCCGAAAACTGTGGATCGAAAATTATGATCAATAATATCGATCGTTCTCGACCATTTTTATATGTCTCATCTCCCACTACCACTAGATGTGCTAGAGGGTCTTACCCCTACTGGGGCCTAAACTTGGACTTAAACGACCGAGACTCCCAGTAATTAACGACTCTGGAAACTATTGATTCAATATTAATATTGGTCGGTTTCTATTATTATTACGTTACCATTTCACTCCCTCGGGTGATTATGGGGGTTGAAATTGGACTTAAACGGCATCTGGAATGTTATAATTCATCTCACCGACCCCAAAAACTATGAATTTGATACTAATGACGGTCGTTTTCTATCATTTTTATATGACGCACTCCCACTCGCACCTAGAAGAGCGAGGTTTTACTATGCCAGGGAGGTCTGCAACTGATGAATCCGAAAACGTTGAATTCGACACTAATATGCCTCTCCCATTCCTCTTAGAAGTGCTAGAGTATTCTTAACCTCACTGGGGCTGAACTTAGACTTAAACGGCATCAGCGCTGCCAGCAATTAACTCATCAATGTTGAAAACTATTGATGTAACAGTAATATCGGTCGTTCTCGATTATTTTTCGGACATATATTGGTCGGTTTCTATGTCATTATTGATTCGATATTAATATTGGTCGGTTTCTATTATTATTATGTTACCACTTCACCCCCTCAGGTGATTATAGAAGTTGAAACTGGACTTAAATGGCATCGAGGTCGTGACGATTCATCTCAGCGACCCCGAAAACTATGAATTTGATACTAATGGCGATCGTTTTAGATCATTTTTATGTCACTCCCTCCCACTCCCACCTAAGTGTGCCAGAAGGTCTTATTATGCCAGAGAGATCTAGAACTGTAAGTAATATGTGTACTAATCTTAGTTAAAACTTGGCATCGGTTATGTCACGGTTCATCTCAGCGATTCCGAAAACTAGGCCATCGTTTTCGATCATTTTTATATGTCACTCCCTCCCACTCCCACCAGGGGGTCTTATTATGCCAAAGAGATCTGGAACTGTAAGTAATATGTGTACTAACTTTAGTTAAAACTGCTCTAGGGGTTCCAGAGTTATGCTGGAATACATACACACATACACAAACACACACACACATACACAAACACACACACACACACTGCATTCTTTGTGATATATTTTTTCTGGCAATGCAGCAAACTATCCAATTCAAAACGTCATTCCGCTGACTGGCGTTTCAATTCTGGCTCACATGTCCTGGACCAAACTTCATCAATGATGACAATTCATCAATGGAAATTACTTTGAAGGACTCTAGATGTCACTAGTATGTGTTTCTCCGCTTTATGCATAATTATAATTGTACGTAATGATTTTTAATATAATTCGAGGTAAAGCACGTATAAAACGAACGGTTCGTTGTACTCATTTTTCTCGTGTTATATCCTGATGAGGATATTTATATTCAATCAACTCCCTACATGTAACATTTACACATGAGCTAACTTTCCATTTGCATATTTCCGAATTTCTCGCTTTGTTCCTATTTTCGTAAAAAGAAAAAATAGTTACCACGAGTTTTGGGGTAACCCTCGTATGTACTCCTCAGAGTTACAGTGTCTACTATAGCGGACGAACCGTATCGCGCAAACGACTGGATAAATTTTCATTCTGATTTCGCAAAAATGTTTTTAGCTTCTATTTGTGTTCTAAATTCCACAACTTTCTAACAAGAAACAAAAAATCGTGATCAAAAGTGTTAAATGACACAGAAGCGCGCTTTTACAATCAGAGAAATAGGAAAGGAAACATTAGAACAAATGAGGAGAGAAAAGAGGTTAGGAAACTAAAATAAGCAAGTGTTGGTAGTGTACGTGTAGTCGTGACTCCAAGAACAGTACGTCTGCAACTGTGCAATGTCACAGATTACGGTACACTTCCCTAACAGCACAAGATGTGCTAGGCATGTGCCATTTAGGTATCCCAGCTACTTTTTAGGTACTTTTTTCATTTTTGGATCACACGATCCAATATATTTCAATCAAAAAATTTTCATGTACGCCTTATATCTGGAGAACTACCTATAGTGTAGCCAAGCCCAAACTATCACTTAACTCAGTATGATGTGCTTATTCTGCAGAAAATACGAAAACTCGATTTAGAGGCCGTTCAAAACTTTTGTGGCCCCTGATCCAAGATCCAATATATTTCAATCAAAAATTTTCTTATATGCCTTATACCTGGAGAACTACATGTAATGTAGCCAAACCCAAATTATCACTTAACTCAGTATCATATGCTTGTTCTGTAGAAAATACGAAAATTCGATTTGGGGGCTGTTCAAAAATGTTGTGGCTCCTGATCCAAAACTAATTATTGATCACAATCTTTTGATGCATTTTTGGATCATTCCCAAAATTATTGGCCAAGATCACAATCTTTTGATCCATTTTTTGGATCATTCCTAAAATTCTTGTTTCATGAATAAAACTACATTCACTGAAACTACCTCAACAGTGTGTAGTAAAGGAGCAGTTCACATCGGCAGTATCTCTACTTTTATATGTATATTAATTAATAGTAGATAGTTTCCACTATAGATATATCTGTATTTAATGTCGTAGGATTTAAGTTCTTTAATTCCTTTGCTTACACCTCGTTTGCAGGCATGTTCAATTATTCGAGAGTTGGCTACGCTTACGAGTTGTAAAGTCTGTTTTTTTTTTTTTTTTTTTTAACACAAATTCACGTACAGCATCGAAATTGTTAAATTTATTGCGTTCTCATTTTCATTTTCACATCAAAATCAGAAAAACGCCTTTCCCCTGTTTATTGTAAATAGAGCGCGATGTTATCGCTTAGATGCTTATTGTGTCATTCCGACGTCATTAATATTTACCGGCTACGGAATGTGTAAACGGTTACCATGTAAGAAGCCACTGCCTACTATGCAGATGTTTGGGCGTTACGAAAGAGCGTCGAAAATGACTGGAAGCATTTGAAATGTGGCTTTCGAGAAGAATAGATAAAATCAACAGTACGAAAAGAAAAAAGAAACAGTGAGGAAGTGATACCAAAAGTTGAAGAAATTAAAGAAATACTGTAAGTAATATAGACGTTTAGTTTGTTCAAATTGACGCGGAAAAGTTGGGTAATGTTCTATTTTTTAAAATAATAGACTTAGAATTAGGTGACTTTTCTTCCGTTAGTTTGAAGTGATACAACTTCAATTTCTACTGGTGTGAATTCGCTCATAAGCCGCACCTGGTTGGGTCATTATTTGGGAAGAAATCGCATCATTAGGAATTTTGTGTAAGGTATGATAGATGATAAGAGGGAAGAGAAGAAGAATATGGGCACAATTGATGGGGGATGTTAGAGAGGGCAATCCTTACACAAAACTAAGAAATCAGCAGCTTAGTACACAAGAGTTCATAATATCGTCGCATGAGAACCAGAGGAACGTAACTCCAAAAATGCGGTTTTCGTTTCGTTCATGTTTGGACGTAATTTTGAAAGCCCATCTTGATGTAAATGGAACGTAACGTCATCTGTTCTCCTTGCCAATCATCTGTTGAAATGTAGTTCAATTACCATCTTATTAAAATCACATCTTTCTAAGAAAATAATGTTTTTGTTCTCTCGCCTGTAAAGCTACAAAAATGGAGTTACGTTCACCTGGTTCTCATGCGACAATATGTGACAGCAAATCAGTAGTGACGTTATAATAATAATAATAATAATAATAATAATAATAATAATAATAATAATAATAATAATAATAATAATAATAATAATAATAATAATAATAATAATAATAATACGATGGAACTTCAAATACATTTTATGGTCATGTTCATGTACAATGTTTATGATCAGTGATCACTTTCCAAGATTGCATGGAAAAAACTATTTTTACAGTTTCAGTTGCTAATTTTACTTTTACAGTTAAAGCATAGGTGGGTTAACGAAGACCGAAAGAAAGGAGTTTGATAACATTGAAAAATAACAACCTGAAGCACACGGAAGACCTATTCTTGTTATGGTAAGTCTTGCATGTCCAATCACTTCATGGGAAAATCATGTAAGTGAACCAAAACACTTGATATACAGAGGTTTATCTGTATTAACAAGGAAACGAAGTTAAGAGTTTGAATCAATAAATTAAAAAAAAAAAACTTTAGAAGATCTTGTTAAAACTTTACTCCAGGCTATCGATTTTCATGTATTTTTCTCTACTATGTGCAATTATAAATAAGCGAATATGTACATAATCTAAATTTTTGAAGTGATGAAACAGGTGATAAATTGTAAAATATATGAATGGTTAGTACAAGTTATATGTGTGAAACACCTGCTATTCTGTATGAAATAAGCTTCTTACCATAAAAACTACCTTCGCTAAAATTCTTATCATTTTAATTTCCTTTACTAGCGTATTTTCCACTCTTCTTCATCTAACCCATATATATATATACGATATCTTGTATCTAACTGGAAGAAAACTCACACACACAGATCAGTCGAGCCGGCTAAGTCAACCGGTCAAGGCCTACTCATATCTGCCAGTTGTATAGATCGGAAAGTTCCTTTCCACGGTACGGGTTTCACTAATAATAGGGACAGTTGACCACTTCGTATACTTGGCCTGTACTATCATGTTTAGGTCAAATACCATCAACTTAATTCTACCCATATACCAATAATCTGTAGTATTGCCTCCAAGTTTGTGCTAAATATTATAATCGTATTGGTATATTATTTTAGGTTAAGGAAATAATTTGGACTTATTTTGTTCTTCCGTAATCAGGCCAAACAGGATATTCTACCTAATCTCTCTCTCTCTTATATATATACCTCTGATCTGTTGTCACATTTGTAAAAACTAACATGACTATTTCCACGAAGCTACTTTAACTAGTATTGCACAGAAACATACCTTACCAAATTTCAGGTGTCAAATTTAATAACATTTTGAAATTCCGAAGTCGACTAGAACGACTGGAACTCAAATTTGTAAATATGAAGTGGTATTTTTTGATACAGAAACATTATGCACACAAGAACACAATGAACGTTCGCTTCAAGAGTATTGTTCTGAGTGTCTCCTTTGCCTAAAAGATTCTATTAGTAAATATAGGGGAAAAGTAAGATTAATATATAAGAAACCACTCTCTCATCCCTTTTTAAAGCTGAGGAACGTATTTTTAAAACATATTTAAAATATACGATAATTATGAATCCTGAATATTCTACTAAATGATGGAATTTTCAACTTATGATACAAACCGGATGTGTTCTATTCAGATCGAAAGTACATTTTAAATGGAATATTGTTAGTTTTGCTTCAATTTGGAATTATGTAAAGAATTATTTTAAAAGTTTTTTTCGATATTTCCCACAATATTTGCCTTGCTCTTACAATAATACGGAAAATGTGTCCTTTATGTAAGTATTCTCTATACAATTTCGATGTCATTTGAAGAGCAAATGGGTCACTTTTGAAAAAGTGTTTGGGACGTAAGTTCCTTATTATTATTTTTTAATTCGCATTTCTAATTTGAATGAAAAATTACCACATTAATATTTTTTAAATTACTTGCGATCTGCTGCGAAAGTAGAAAATTTCGCCACTTAATAAAACTTTTACGATTTATTCATCGTAGTTTTTAATATATATATATATATATATATATATATATATATATATATATATATATATATATATATATCAAGGAGACGGTATAGACAATATTTTTAGTTTCTTGAAAATTGTTCCACACTAGTGATTTATTTTAGTGCCTATTATAGTCACAACTACTTCTTGAATAACGAACAAATATATTATTTTTGTGGTGATTTTCCCAGAAGAATATGGTGCCGTATGTAAGTAAAGACTGAAAGAGTCTGCAATATAAATTACGAGTCGTATCTAGTTTTAAGACACATTTGATTAATTTTACTGAACAGAGCATTTTATTGAGCTTTTTGGTCAAAGATGATATTCAGTATAATAACAGTTATTCGTTTATTGAAATTAACCGTGTAAATAACTATTAATGTAGCTAATAACTGTAATGATTAACAAATAAGATCATTATTTGAAAAAAATGCCTCAAAATTGTTACAAGAAAATACTAAGGGGAGGATATTAAACGTATATAGTAACACGAAGTCTGAGAAGATACTACCTAGGTAAAATGTGAAATTTAACCCAAAACACTGTCACAGTCGCAGCATTTTGAAACTGTAGAAACTCATATAAAAAGATACAGAACATATTTTGTCTGTCAAAGTGTGCTCTTGTACAAGAGGAAAGAGACATAAATGTAGGATGGCATTAATTAAATAAAATCGTAAAGAATACGAATGCAAATGACCAGTATTATAACACATTCCTCTTTAGTTAACAAGTACCTGCATTTTCTTAACTATTATTATGAGTTACAGCCAGTCGAGTTACTAAAGAGTATTTTTAAATAAAATCAATGCCAATCATGTTTAACAGAGTTAAGTTATGACAATGCCCGTGTCAATAACTGTGCTTTTCCGAGTAATATAATTAATAGAGCAACCCACATTATGCTTTATTTTTCGTTTAATTATGCTTTATTTTTTCCAAATTATGCTTTATTATGCTTTATTGTTAATTTCAATCGTTGTTTTACATTAATCGTGTATAATGTATAATATTTACTATACATTAAATATTCTAAATATCTTGATCTATTTATTAATATTTTATGCAACCAGTTTCTTTCATATTTAACGAACTTTCTACTTAATGCACTGTAAAGAGATGCTTTACTCGAGTCAGTTTTTTTATCACTTGTGTGCGCCTTAGAGGTGCATATATACAGAAAGGGACAGTACAAGATGCCACCAAAAATTACAGAAAGTGCTCAAGTTCAAGAGGTGCACATAACAATATAGTGTGGAGTTCTTGTGTACCATTCATTGTTGGCGGAAGTTTTCTTCTTCTTCTCCTTTTTTCTTTTCCCCACGTCAAAAGATTAGACCGAAAATTTGACAGAAATAAAAATAAGCTTTTCATTGTTGAATTGTTATGTTCTCAATGATTTTGTATTGTAAATATTCGTTTTAAAAAATATTAATACAGTATGTTAAACTCGTAGTTAAAGAGATTTTTCCAAGAATTGTGCTATATATTTTAAATTATGCTTTATTTTCTAAAATTATGCTTTTAAAATTAGTTTCTTCTGGACCTTTAGGCAACCACAACCATGTTTAAGGTACCAACCATATGTGTAAACTGCTGTTATGCTTTTTATGCTTTTGGGTTGATCTAATAATAAATAAAATAATGTTGACACAGGACGCAACATTATTGTGACTAGTTTCGCAATATTATCCAGTACATACTACAAATTTTCATTAACGAATTATACATTTCATACGTAGACTTAATTGAGATATCAAACTTATAAAAAGAAATCTTAATTTTCTCAAACAACTATTCGGCATCTCCTAAATATTATTTTTCTTTATTATTTTTAGGAAATTAATAGTCGTTTATATTTAAGAATGAAATAAATCACTCGATTATACCACGCTTCTTTACCTGTTACAAATCCGTACTGTTTATTTATTTTTGTATGTTTTTTCTGTCGGTTGTGTTGTATAGCTTGAGAGTATCCTGAAGGACTTTCCTTCTTTCTTTAAAAAGGAAAGAAAGGAAGAAAAGAAAAGAAAATCGACCGGTCGAACTAGTTTTATAACAACTTCCATTCGTTTGTTTCCTGCCCGAGAGCTGAAAAGAAAACCACTAGCATTTATTTGCTGCACTAAGGAATAAAAAGCACTCTGTATTGTTTAACTGTAACAGAACCAAACTAAAAGATTTAGGTGAGGTAAGATTCATTAAAACTGGCTACCTATTTACTACAGCATTGGAACACAACGAGTTCCAGTAGGTGTGTATAGTACAGAAATCACCATTTTGAAACCCACAAACCTGAGATGCATGTGTTATTTTCTGTTTGTATGTCTTCGCACGTAAATTATCCTCACTGTTTAGTTTACGAATAAAGGAAAATTGACAATTATTAACAATTATTTAATAATGACGAGTGTCATGTCCACAGATTTAATTCACATAGATTTTCAGAAGCTCCTATCTCAAATTTTGACTAAGGTACCAATCAGGGCCATCTCATTGATTTACGAAGCTTGGGGCGGAAGTAAATTACGGGACCAATATAGCACCAATTTTGACTTTCTCATATCTTACTTCCTTACATTAGTAGTGGTAAAATGGCTTATACTTAAAACACAATGATGCGCAATCTCTAAATATTTTGAATTTCAAGAATGAATTAGAAACAGTAAATAGTTTGTTACTTTTCCTGAAGTGCCTATCTCTTGCCTCACTTGCCCACTCACAGGGTGGCTCTGGTACACTTCTCTTCGCAAAAACCTAAACTACCTTCTAGATACTAAGTCAGAATAAATGACCCTAGATCCTTACAAATTCCCTTTAGATCTGGCTCATTTTCTCTGTACTTTTGTCACAGACAAGGGTGGAAATTGAACGATAATATTACAATATGCATATGATAATTTCAAAATAGATTTTTTTAAAATAGCTACGATAAAAGAAATAATGGAAATTTAAAATTACAAATTTGATGTTTATATTTTAAACTAGAACGAATAAAAACGCGAATGAAGTAAGGGCAATATCATAATTACAAATAGATTACAACGATTAACTATCTGCTTTATAAGATTTGTTAATTGCTTCACTGTCAACTCGAGAGTCCCCAAAACATGCCCCTTGTCCAGCTACCTTACTTGGAGTGAAAACTAAGGAGTAATTTATGAAAAACTCATCGAAATCAGTATCGTAAGTGAAAAAAAATTGAAAAATTCTGCTGTTTTCTGGTAACATGTGATTCACCCTACCTCCGTCTTTTGCATAGGAAATTGAAAATAAGTTCTGTGTTCCCAAAAGAACTGGGGATCTCAAAAAAAAAAAAAGAATCATGCCATTGTAAAATTAGCTTATATTAGAATATACTCGAGCATAAAATAAACCAAAACTCGGATAAATTTTAATGCACACAGAGCGACTTTCTTTCTTTTCTGAGCTCTTAAAACTATATTTCGTAGAGAGAGCAAATACTCATAATTTATTTCCTATAAAGTTCTTCAGTAAGTAGCTCTCAAACAAACGCACAAAAACGATGCGAAGAATCTTTAAAATTGTTTATCCATAGGCGTCTCTGGCATGTAAAATTTGAGGGGGACGAGTAGAACAATGAATGTATATAGACCCCAACTAAATTTACGATATAATCGTGAGGTAAATGGCATGAGTTAGCAGGTTTCTACTTCCAACAATACAATTAATCGTGATGTATTCTTCCATCATTGCTAGATCACTTGTTACATATTTAGAAGTTTATGTATGCTATGTTCCTTATTAAACGTCATCTTAATGTAGAAATTACATTATCAATCCTTGTATTTCTTTACCTTACATCATACCTTCTACCACGTCACTCAAAATAAATTATCTCCTCCAACAATGTCGTAACATCTTTTCATTATTATAATTCCTTGTTTCACCCCTATTATTCCTTCTGCCTCTTATTGGTTTATCAATCAGCTAACTTTTTCCATTATGCTCAACACACAAATTTAGGAGAACTAAAATACAATATTTATTTCTCTGTACAATTCAATACTCAATCTTTAGATCTCTTTTGTAACTCTTCATTCAGTAACTCACATAGTGTGCATCTCATCATTACAGCCAGAATCATATTTGCCATTTCTCACGTTGCTTTTATTTATTGTTTACATTTCATACCTTTGTTAATAATACTATCTAAATATTGAAAACTTGCTATTATTCCATTTTCATTGCTCAAACTTCATAAAAAAATCAGAGCCTCAAACATCTTACCCAGAAATGTACGCAAGGAGTGACTCCTGAGGTTCCAGACCCCCAGAAATCACGACTTTTCTGCAAATTTAGTCTAATTATAGGGGTAATCTTAGAAATTTTAATATAATTTATCCTCGTATTGAATTTGGATCTCCGAAAAAAGTTTCTGTGTACGTCCCTGATCCCAGCCATCATTGCTTTAATCTTTTTATTTTACATATAATATTTTCATCTGAAATTATTTTCACAGTGTTTTCTTTATTCTGTAAAATTTCTATTCAGATTTCACAATGCCATCACATTCTTTGAAAATTAATTACGTTAGTTCTTCTAGTTCCTGTCAACTTCACCTGTTCCCTAACCAACTATTTTAGTCTCAAATTATTTTCAGTCTTCCTCCTCCTTTTTTTAAAAAAAAAATCATTTCTGACATAATGTTAAATTTCTATTCAGATTCCACAACAGCAGCTATATCATCTGAAAATCAAATATACTAATCGTTCTACTTCCTATCAAATTAACCTGTTCCATCAAGATTTTTGTGAAGCACATTTTCCAACTTCACTATCCTATACCATTTCTTGTATTCCAACTTTTTTCATTCATATGTCTTTTTTTTAATCTGATTTTTCATTTCTTCCTAAGAGTATTTCAGATTTCCCAGTTCAAAAAGTTAAAATCCTTTCTAAATCAACGAAAACTACATACATTTCCATTCCTTTGTTTGAAAAGCTTTCATCCACTTTATTCGATGGAAAACAGTTGGATTTTTGTATTTCCTCAGCTTTCAAATCATTACTGTTCAAGATCCTAATTTCTTCATCCATATAGTACGAGTTGCCTCCAAAAAGTAATTTTCCCACGCGTCCCAAAGCTCGGAAACCGTATGTTGCGCGAAGCGACTGCTTGCACGTGAGAGAGTATGTTTCTAGCAAGGCACATGCGCCAGCGGAACTTCCCTAGTGCTCTCAGTAGCGTTCTTGCAGTGGCTGAAGATGAAAGTTCCTATTCCAGCTTCCACCACGTATGATGTGCGAGCAGTGATAAAGTTTTTGAATGCACAGCGCATAGTACAAATTGAAATCCATCGGTACCTGTATCGTTGCAAAAATGTCAATGCTGACCTCATGCGACTTGCTTTGTGTTCTAGAGTCAGTTACTTCGGCACCCATCTGGCACACAACCTCTTGAACAAAGGCTGTAACAGTGCTGTAACAGTGGTATGCAATAAGGACCTCTGAGTTATGTTATTGTGAAGCGACGATTCTGCATGATGCGCAATGCCCTGTGAATTCAAAAACTTTATCCCGCACTTCACACGCAGTGGTAGCTAGAATAGGATCGTCTTTTTTGAACCACTGCCACGACGCTACTGAGAGCACTAAGGAAGTTCCACTGGCGCATGCGCAATGCTAGGACCTTACTCTCTCACGTGCATGCAGTCGCTTCGCGCAACATACAGTTTTCTAGCTATGGGACGCGTGGGAAAGTTACTTTCTGGATGAGACTCTTATCTTTCACATTCAAAATCGAATTTTTCTATGTGCGGTGTGAAATTAAGATATTGGTGTTAAAGGATTTCAGATTTTACAAAAACAGTGCATTACTTGATTCGAATGAAATTCATACCACAGGATATGTCTGTAGAAGGCAGGCTGATCTTAGTTTGAAGATCCCAGCTTACCGCCCATCGTAAATGCCAGACTGATTGTAGTGTCTGTAAAGGGCATGATGCTAGTAGTATGAAGGTTTTCGGACAAGACGAGTTAGTTAAGTGTGGACCATTTTCAAAACGACTCCAGCCGACATCTACTGTACAGTTAAGTGTATCCGAGCGTAGCCATGTACTGAGGCAGCCAGAGATTGGATAGTTGTTCTTTGAATTGCCATCCACATGTCATGTCGTTAGCGGTCTATCAGTGTGTGCACGATGGGAAGAAGAGGGTTCCCATAGCTAATGTGCCCTCTTCAGTGTTTTCGCAGAGTCGGAAAGAAATATCATTCGAACTACCCTAGCTGATAGGACGCGATAATCAGTGAAATCACAGACACCATGGTTCCCTTAGCACTACATACAATGAGCACACGAACAGCAAACAATCGATTGTTGGATATTAATCTAACATCCTGAGTTAGTTTCGCACGATTGCTTCTGGCACCTGGTCATCGCCAAGAATGTTTCCTGTGGTATCGGAAGAGATTGCAGTCACATGACGAATGGAGGGTGGTGGACTTCCGCAATAAGAGTAGTTTCTATCTTAAGTATAGAAATTGTTCTTTGCGCATATGTAAATTTGCAAGTGAGAAGGAAAATCCATTCGTTCTATTTCTGGTATTTGATAAGAGAAGAAATTCAATTTCAAGTATTTGATAAGACAGGAAATAAGCTACATATTCCACTTGTCTCTGGTCTTCATTCAGAGAACTATGATCCTGGGGGACCGAGGGGGCCCGGGCCCCCCAAAGCTCATATGGGCCCCCTTATTGTATTTAAGAATATACAATATTTGGCATAATTTGAATGCAATTTGTCGTAAAATTCTCATATATGCCTTCTGCATCTGAATAAGCTCCCCCCAAATTTACAGAGAAATCGGTGCCCTTGACTATGATCAGCATGTCGTGTATTTGTGATGTCAATTCTGTCCTCCGATCTTATCTGGACACTTTATGGGAGCTCATTTTCCAGTAGCATATTACACGTCCCCATACCTCAAGCTGAATTCAACGTGCTATCCTCTATACACCTTCTACTCTATTGTTTAAGTCTCCAGGCCTAAGCCTTATCGAGCACATATGAGACATTGTGGACGGCATATGACCACCAGCCAACTTTGAAAAAAGATTATCTCCCAATAAAGACATAACCAACAGCATGTGACCAGCTATGCGTCCAAACAGTTGTGTAGTCGCTTGGGGTAGTTACATCTTCTATTAACCCTTTCGAGACAGGGTGGCCAAAGTGGCACCAACGGTGGTGCCACTTTCTTAATCCTCTCCTGTGTAAACACTAATTAAGATACCGGGATGATTTTTCTATACCAAATATGGTTGGACAATAGTTTATCTTGGTGATATGTTTTCCTCAGTGTCGAATTTCCATCTCAAATTTGAGCCCAAAATCAAAATTCGAGAATTTTCGAATATTCTTTTTCAGTTTTTTCACTATAACTTCATTTGTTTTGGAGAGATCTACTTAGAACTTGTCAGGTATATATCCCATATGGACACCTAAGTTTTTAGACCAATTTGAACAATCCACAATCAGTGTTGCCAACTAGGGAAATTAAAAGTTTCCTATTTTTCGGTCAAAAAATTTCTAAATTTTCGAAATTTATTTTTATAAATCCATACCTATGTGTACAACGCAATTCAACTTACGCCAGTCGAACATCAAAAAAAATCTGAACAAAAACAAATACAGTTTCAAGAGGACAATTAGAGGGCGCACGAAAAATTCGAATTTAGGTTCTAAACCTTGATAGATTTTTTAACATTTCTG
Source organism: Thermobia domestica (assembly GCF_964235325.1). NCBI lineage: Eukaryota > Metazoa > Arthropoda > Insecta > Zygentoma > Lepismatidae > Thermobia > Thermobia domestica. Next base: position 114,899,953 of record NC_137468.1, on the reverse strand, counting down.
TTTACCATAATCTATTTTTTAAATTACAAGATTCTTTTCTTAGATATGGGCGTGATACTTCTAGGATATATTAGTGTGTACCAAAGTTTATTTTAAGATAGTTTGAGTTTCCAGTAGCAGTGTTTCCGACCATAGAAAATTTTAATTCACTATTTTAGGGAAAATATTCGGAAAAATCCTTTATTCTCCTCTTGTTGGCTACATTTCCATCTTGCTGGCTACATCGGGACAAACGTACCAGTATATGAAATCCTAGTCTTTGCCCTATACAACGCGCCATAAAAAGTTTCAATAGTATAATTAGGGGAAGTACAGTTGACCTTTACAGTAGATCTTGTTCTCTAAGTGAAAAGATAATTATGACTTTTTTTTAAGGTAGAATGAGATATTTTTTAATGATATGCTTAGTTTATTAGATATAGTCATGATACTTCTAGGATATATTAGTGGTGTACCGAACTTTATTTTAAGATAGTTTGAGCTTGTCTGGTAACAGTGTTTCCAGCCACAGAAAATTTTAATTCCAGATTTTAGGTGAAAAATTCTGAAAATATCCCAGTTTTCTCTCTACAATTTCCCTCTTATTGGCCACATTCGAACAAATGTACAAGTATCCGAAAGTCTCGAGTTTGACCAACACAACGCACCATAGAAAATTTCAATAGGACAATTAGGAAAGCTGTAGCACCTGAATAACTCTTGATTTTTGCTTCTGAGGCGGAAAAACTGTAAATATTTCGTTTGTACGACGAGAGAGATGTTTTCCTTTTGCCTTTGTATGGCACCCAAAGACTTCCCGTTTTCACTATGCATTGTCGACACACTACAGAATTTTTAAGGTTCACCATGTGGCAACAGCGGTGCCAGCTCCAAAAAAAATCTTAAAATTCGGTTAGGGTATTTTTTGTGAAATTTCACCCCTACATTTCCGTTCATAATTTCCCTCCTTTTGGCAACACTGTAATCAAACTTACGTCATAAAATTGCCACATCCTTCTTCTTAGAAAAATCTTAACAATATCAATCGAGTAAATCGTTTGTGAGTTATAATTCATTAACTGTAAATCTACGAAACGGCCAAAAATGACCCTGTTTTGAACGGGTTAAGGCGAGTACTATAATATGTTTAGACTGTGCCAAGGATGCCATGTTAGGAATGATACCACGCACTGTCTCCGCCTTTGGGTGATATCCGTGAATTCCTATGGTGTTTTCTTAAATGCGGTTGCGCCAGTGTAGTTCTATAATCCTCATACATTTTATTTGATTTTTTAAAGGAAATGAAGTGCTAACTCTGCATTTTTTTTGTAACGTCCTTCTCTTCATTTATTTGCAAATTCCTTGCTTTTCTTTTTTACTCCTATATTCTTAAGAAACGCAATACACGTATTATCTATCTTTTCATTCTTCATTCCGCTATATATTCTTGAACTTGTCCCTTAGATCGCATTTCTTTGCGATTCTCGTTTACTTCATTTTCTTTTCTAATACCCAAAACATACAGCTTATTATTTCTGTCGTGCAACAAAATCTATTCTTTCCATCATCTTAACCTGCATTTCGTTTTTTAAAGACTCATTCCCATCCTTATATATCTATTTCGTCGTAGTAGTTCTTCGTTGCTATGGCTTTTGACCAGGAGATCAAATTTCAACTGTTATTCTTCAAAATAACTCTGTGATTGGGAGGAGGTACAAATACCCTCCTAGACTTCGACTAACTCGCTGATTGGGGGCACCAAAAATAACTCTCTGCACCGGAGCCCGAAGAGATTTATTACAGTAGGGTGTATGTTATGCAATACTTGAAATGGGTCTATACTCAGGTGTGATATACTCCGACTATTCTTCTTTTATTTAATTTTTATACCGGCACATTTCATAGTGAGATTGTACATGTAAAGTTTCTAATTGGATGGTAAACTTGAAAATTCAGATACAAAATATATAGGCTTTCAGCGACAGCGTTCGACATTTCTCGTTTCGAGCACTCGTTATATAGGGGATGTTTCGAAAGCTTTGGGATTGGTAATCTTTTAAAAAATGGAGAAAAAAGGAGGAATACACCGTTCCTCTTAATTCGAGCACCCTTATTTAGGTGAAAGTATTTTTGTAATGGAGAGATGATCAAAATCGCCAGTTGTTGAGTTTTGAAATCATTTTACTTCAAAACCGAAATTAAATTAAAATTTTTAGAACAGATGTTTGATTTCAGGAACCGAAACAGAAAATCGATATATAGAAAATATCATGAAATGTAAACAGCACTAGTTGCTACTGAATCTTCTTTTCCATTATTAGTAAATGAACATAAAGGATAACACTGCCAAACGTATATAGGTCAAAGCCCATTTTTTCTTTACAGGTATTTAACAAGTAGCAAGTAACGCCAACCTTCACGACTGGCGTGAGTAAACAAATGTAACTCACGAGTTTTGTACTACCTAAAATAGCCTATAATATAGGTATAATTTAGTGATCACTTACTTTCTTACACAATGAAATACTGAATAAATATTCTCAGTACTGAATAAGTAGTATCTTTGATTAACATCTTTATCTTCAAAAATATACATTAGAGATAAAAATAATGATTTTTTAGTTCAATGCTCCACAGTTATGCTCTTTAGGTTGAAGGAGACGGATGACTAATGCAAGGAAATGATTGTCAAATTAATTTTTGAGCTCTCCTACCGGGAATCAAACTCGGGACCACCTACACATTAGAGACAAAAGGAGAAGGATTTATGATTTGATTTAATTTCCTAGATTACGTAGCTGTAATGTATTTATAATTTTCTTACATCCATAGGTGATACATGAAACATGAATATTCTTTGCAATAAAATGTAAATTCTTTACTTAAAAAGGAAAAAAATGGTAGACAAGGTTCAAACTCATGCTAAAGTATCATCACAGAGTTCCGAGACGCTAACTACCAAATTACGAAAGCATGACTGCGAAGGTTCACTATTTGTATGTACCTTACTTTCTTGGTGACTCTGCATCACCCAGTGAGATAGATTTTGACTTTTATCAATTAATCTCTCTCTGTAGTTTATTGCTCTTGTAAAACTATGCATGTTATTCTGTGTCAGAATGAAGAAAAGTTTCCTGCAAGCATAGATCTGAAAGAAGTAAGGTTCTAGGCTTAATTTTTTTTTTTTTTTTTTTTTGACTTACACTCTAGAAGTCGGGGAATTTTTGTGAGTAGAAGTGTACTTTTTAATTTTTATTTTGGTAAAAAGAAAGAAATTTAAAGAACACAATGTGTTTATGTGGTCAATTCCAAAGATTAGCTCAACATATTATCTTTCCCAGTTCAATAAAGATAAATTGAACTACTTTTTTTGAATTTACAATTTTCTGAAACTTTCCCCTGCGAAATTCATATTCTTAAACAGGAAGGTACATTTGAGGAAACTATATTAATTTCAGCTATATCAATGTATAAGAACTTAAGAACATGTCTAAGCTTTCAGCATTCGAAAACCTATTTGCAAGTTCAAAGTGAATTTGAGATTGCTTTTTTTTTCTTTTCTGGGTTAATTCTTAAAGAGTAAATGTAATTTATTGGACGACTAATATATCCTGTATCGGCGTGACTGTGACAAAAGAATGAGCGTGAAGGAAAGGGTGCAGACGTGCAAACTGCTGAGTCACGCTACCTCTGAGCTTTTCTTCCGTGACGCAGTCACGATCCAATGTCCCGGCAGTGTCACGGATTAATGTGGTCACTGTGGATTTACTATTAGAAGTGACATCGAAGCATACAAGGGGTGAATCGCCAACTCACTCTTGCTGCATCTTTGTTTCCTTCGGTTTTATCTTATGCTATTAGTTTCTTCCTCATTCTTCTACGATATCATTAAAATAATAATCTCATAACTTCGATATTGAATACAAGGTATTACTGCTATTATTCATGTGATACATCCTCAGGAATCAACTTTAAGCTTTGATATTTTCACCATTTTGATGGAAATTGAAGAATTTTCATATAGGCCTCACCGTTTGTAGTTTTCAGCTACAATATGTACAATAATCGTCAAACTAAATAGCATATTTCCAGTGATCGAATTGAAAATAAATTATCGTCAACGCTATGTTCTAATAAGAAACTTATATATGAACCAACAAGTAAGTGTTAGGATAGGGAAGGAACTGACAGAGGAAAGTGCAATTAGAAGGGGGGTTTGACAAAGATGCTGTCTCTCACCAACATTACTTAATATCTATTTAGAAGAGATAGTGAAAAAGAGCCTACATGATTAAGATGGCATTTCGGTAGGAGGTAGAATGATTAGATGTACAAGATTTGCAACGATATGGTGCTTGTTGCAGAATCCGAAAAGAAAATCAATAGAATGTTAGAAAACTTGAGGAAGGGCTTTGAAGAATATGGGATGAAAATAAATGTTAGAAAGACAAAAGCCATGGTGATTGGAACTATGCAGTCTGTATCAAATATAAAAGTGGGAGGGGAGAAAAAAGAACAACTTAATAGTTTTCGATATTTGGGTAGTATTTTTAGTAATGACATGAAGTATGAACGTGCAATAAAAGCAAGGTTAGGAATGGCGAAAGAAGCCTTTAAGAAGAAGAAAAGTTTGTTCTGTGGGACCTTGAATAAAGAGTTGAGAAAAAGACTTATAAAATGTTTCGTGTAGAGTGTTTTACTGTATGGGGCGGAAACATGGACATTACGTAGATGAAAAACGACTAGAAGCCTTCGAAATGTGGGTGTGGAGAGGAATAGAAAGAATTGATTGGGTCGAGCGGAAGGCGAATGAGGTGTTAGAAATGGTAAGAGAGAAAAGAACACTTTTAGGTATTATTGAGAAGAAGAAGAGAAACTGGTTGGGACATTGCCTGAGAAGAAACTGTATCATGAAGGACGTGCTCGAGGGTATGGTGGCAAAAAGAGAGGGAGAGGGCAAAGGAGGCTACAATTAATGGACGATATAAAAACAGAAAGATCATACGTGAAGATGAAGAGGTTAGCGGAAGACAGTGGAGCATGGAAGCTTCCTGCGGCAAGTGACCTGCCTATAAGGTCAGAATACCTGTGATGATGATGCTATATTCTAATAAATGCAACATAGACCCGTTTTGGTATTTTTTGAGAAGTTGTTAAAAAGTTTCCGCTTTCATTCTCCCTATTTTATCAAAATGAAAATGCACTCTTTTTATTTATTTTTTCTACGTGTAAACTATATCGTATGTGTGATCAAGCGTTATTGCAGAAATGTCTAAAACAGATGCTTAGCATTACTGATGTGTCTAAGATTACATTTCCATAAATAGGAAAATAACAAACAAATTCACTAAAAACTGGGCCGAACTAGCACAATTCAAACGAGCAAGAAAGAAAAAGATCAAAGGGAAAGAGAGGAGTGATAAATGAATGAGTGCACTTGAGCGTTGCTTGAATATACAAAAGTCAGTCAAAAAGTAACACACAATTTATTGTATCAGCTTGGTAATGGTAAGCACTAGAGAAATGAAATGTTGTAGGTACAAGCCAGTACCGTCTTCTCTGGGTGTGCAAGTCGTGTGTTAACGCCCAACGAGAAATGAAGAAAATAGTATTTTAATTTAATTAAACTGATCTCAGACCTGGGTATTTTTTTAAAATTATTTTTAACGAAACAGAAACAACTGTTAAAGTGCAAAAGAACAGGAGTGCTGTGGGATCTCCAAGGTTTGAGGAGGCACCTCTGCGAGTAAGTCGTTGGCAACGCTTTGGCTTCAATTTCACTGCTTTAGAAGACTCATATTGTGCATGCACTTCGTGTTTCTCACCTCGTACTTTTGTGATCCAAAAAGTTGTTTAGATTAAATTGTTAGAAGAAAATTGCTATTTATAGGTTGGCGTAACTAGGACACTATGAGCTAACGGTCATGATTCCTTACTTCCGAAAATTGCGAGAACTTCCAGGCACAGAGTATATTCAAGAAATCGATGGGTGGGCAAAGTATAGTCACTATTTAATACTTGTATGTGGAATGCAAATGCCACTAAAATAGTTATGCGTAAATTGAGGTAAATTTATAATTATTTTCGATCAGTAAAAAAAATGTGGATGAACCCATCTTTCCTCCCAGGGAGAAGGGGTACCATTTCCCCTATGGGTGTGAGGGTTAATATATTTTTCCTTTCTTGCCAACGTCCTAACATCCACGTCAGGAGACGCCACTGGTACAAGCATTGGTCCCTTATCACCTAACCTACACTTAATTTTTATTTCCTGTTCTTGCAAGTAAGCTAACATGGAAGAGCAACGTGATTCCCTACTACGCTAATGTGTACTAATAGAATTCCTTATTAAATTCTGAATGACTCAGCAACATCGAGACCCGACTTAGTGCCATCGAAGGAGGACTGAAGGCACTCTCTTATCTAAGGTCCTGTATGTTCGGAGGACTGAAGGTTCATTCGCGCAGGAAACAGTTTCGAGATGACGAGTTCATTTGCTCGTGTGGAAAAGTAGTGTAATGACCAACCTCAAGTGTTTTACGAACGTGCATTCGTGTCATGGAAACAAATATAAGCATAGCTACAATGCAGTGAAACAAATGTATATATTGAATGGCATTTTCAAAGTACCAATGCTTCCACTTACAAAATTTTATTTCTCTAGTTCATCAATAAGTTACAATGATTATGCATTACTTTGTGACTGAGTCTTTCTTATTTTAAATTTTTACAGCTGGTGCGGTTTCTGATTGCTAGCTGGTGCATATGTTGGTATAAAACTGATGTGTATATAGTAAAAGTACTCGTGAGAGATCGCGTCTCCTTCATTTCACAGAAAATTATGATCTGGTTTCATATAACTATATTGTAATTATTGCGCTTAACAATATAATTAAATAAACTTGAGCCCTTACAATGTTGACTTTTGAATTTCAACACGAACATTTTCATTTCAATATGATTTTTCCTCGAAACAAATTCCAAATATAACTTTTCCTGATAGATAAGGCATACGTGAAAGAAAGGTAATTTATTATTTTCGAAATTAATGCTAATAATTATTATTTACACAGTAAGAATCCCCATAAAAATGAGCATATATAGGAATGATGAAGGAAAGAACAGGAAAAAACACATAATCAATGAGGTAGATCTTCGACACGAATACAAAGCATATAATAACGAGGAAATTCCTTCCAATTTAATGGCTACCGCCCAATGTTACGGTATAACAATCGGCAAGTTGTAAAAATAACAACTTCGACTCACAGCAGGAGGCCATAGTTCATTTTTCTTCTGGTATAAATAAACTTAAAAACAACATAAATTACTATCAAGGATTCCTTGATTTCTTGACCACATTGGTACTATTTCCCCCTTTGTTCTATTAACTGAATTTCAAATTTTTACTTAATAAAAATACAGTCAAGCATTGTATACATATTCTTACCGTTTTGCAGTCGAAGTTAATGACTTGATAGCTACATGAACGCATACGGAACTTTGTCAATCGCTGTTTCTACATTTTCATCTTCCGTTGCATCAGCTTTTGTTTTCTCTCTTTAATATTAATTTCTTAGATGTCTAATCATTCATACCATATATTAGCTTCTTCAGCTTGTAACTATGCCTTAGTCTACCACGCTTGCAAGGTCTTAAATTTGATTTCGATGATAGTACATAATATCAGGCGTTGACTGAGAATCGGTGAGTAAGAATTTATTTATAACAATGGACAGATAATTCCGTACAAAACGCTAGAAGAACGCTACTTAGAAGGTACGGTAGATCAGTGGTAGAGAGCTAAACTCTTGTGCAAGGGGTCCCTGGTTTGACATCTCAGGACAAGTGAGCTTACTATGGTCAACACTGTGTCCGTGTTTTTCAGATTTTCCGTTATTCAATCTTTCACTTTCACGAAACATCCGTTTTCTTTAACCTACAGGGCATAACTGTGGGATGTAGAATTAGAAATTTCGTTTCATTTCAAGAATGTGGCTTAGAAGAGGTTTACTGATTACACATTACTGAACTAATAAGTATCTCGTCGACTAGAGACAGTTTCCCGCAGGACTTTAAAAGGAGAGTGAACTTACGAAACCCGTAGTCAGAGTGTTTCACTATACCATACTCAACAAACAACATAAACTGTAGTTCGTTGTCTAGGTTATATAAAAACATAAATCTATTAGATTACTCACCACCGTATCTCCGAAACTATTAGGCATATAACATTGAAATTTTGCATAAACATTGTTCTTACATCCTAGACCAGATAAGACAGGATTTTGAAAACCCTGAAGAGGGTTTGATTTTTTGCTCAAGTCTCCGACACTATTAGGCGTAAAATCTTCAAATGTTGGATAATCCATGCAACTAGGAAGAGAATAAGATATAATATAACTCCTAAGGGAAGGAAATGGGGATGAGGCTTTACGCAACTCTCTAGTGAAATCGAACTCAAATCAACAAGTGTTTTGAAACCAGAAAGAAAATATTTTTCACATGTTTTCTATAACTTTGTTCTTCCTTTGCAACGAATGGGTATACTACTAGTACTTTTTAAAACAGTTTTCTCGAGTTTTGAGAGCGGTATTTGTGTCTTTCTGGAAGCTCAATATTGCCTGCTGTACTATTCGTCAAGGTCAGCAGTAAATCAGGCTTACCTTTCTACAAGGTCAATCTCTCGCATCCAGATGAGCACGTCATCGCAGTTCGACATTTTCTGACTTTATCATGCAAGATTATATCGCGCTTTAAAGACTTTACAAAGTTCCTTTCCCTTCATCGCCCATCAATGTTGGCTGGAAGGCCATCTGGTCATCATTGCTATGTAATCACTAAGCACAGTGATGACGTAAAAATCTTCGTAACTATTTTCTCCATTGTGGTTACGTCCAAAGAGAATTACTGTCAATGCTGTGTCTGTCAGATATTATTGAAGAGAATAAATGGATGCTAAAAAGACCAGAGGATTTTTAATGGTATAATTAAACTGTAGTGGTAGCTGCTGCTTGTGATATATATATATATATATATATATATATATATATATATATATATATATATATATATATATATATATATATATATATATATATATATATATGTGTGTGTGTGTGTGTGTGTCTTCACTAAAACTACCTTAAAAGCCTTAAACATACTTTATCTCAATGATTTTTTGATAAATATGAAGGTACGTCACTACATTCATCTCAATAAAGCAACCGAGGAATGATTTTTATTCAATATTAACACTAATGCCAGAAAGCCTCACAAATTTCTGTAGATAAATAAACAGCGAAATTGCAGGAAATTTCAAGATCTACGTTACATTGAGCAAAATTAGAAAATCTTCAAGGATAAATGAAACAATAATATAGGCTTGGTAGGAGTTTTTGAAGTTAGATAAGAGGGTCATAGGAAATTCAGAAGCAAAGAATATAGAATGTTTTATTCAGGTAATGAAAAGGGCAGTCATAATAGTGTGGGAATAATCCTCAGATTTCCACAAGGGGTAAGTAGTTTATTCTTGGGGATGTTTTTCCTTAAGAATATTTTCTCGAAAAATTGTTCAGGTAATTTTGGTCATATTTTATAAATAAATATTTCAATATAATATTAATAACAATATTTCAGTTATTTCTCATGAAAAATCCCAAGTAGTAGTTTAGCCTTGGGGTGAGGATTATTAAAGTTTCTTTTTTTTTTCAAAAATGTTTATTATAATTTTATAAATAAATGTTTCAGTAAAAACTGCAGCATGACGATTTAATTGAAGAAATAAGTGCGAGAAAGTTTAGTGTATTAGTCTGTATCCTTTATTCTCTCTCTTCCAGCATATTCATTATATTTCATATACAGTATATTAATTTTTAACTTTATGGTAATGGCACAAACATGTAAAGGAAATGGAACGTGTATAAGTCTAGGTTGTTTAATAGTCACTAAATTTGAACACAAATAATACTTTGAAATTAACAAGTAAAGAATAAAATTGATTAATATTGCACTGGCCTATTTATGCAATACAGGGTGATAATAATAATAATAATAATAATAATAATAATAATAATAATAATAATAATAATAATAATAATAATAATAATAATAATAATAATAATAATAATAATAATATTGAAGCTACATACTTGCCCATCATCTGATCAATGGTTCCCAGCATAGATTTATTTGGATATTAGACTTATGATTCATTGAAAATTTCGTGAATTTACAAATCACTCAGACAAAGTACGAACCAGTTAAAAAAGTGAACTTTGAAGATTTGGGTACACATTTGCTTCATATAACACAATTTGATAAACTGATTACGAAAAAATATTTCATTTATTATTATTACTATTCTAACTGTGCTCTAAAAACAATAATTTCCACGTTTCGTAGATCACCGTACAAAGTTATGAGTAAAGTGAATCACATAAATCAGCTTTGGAAATTATTGTGTCAGTACAACCGTATTCTAATTGGAATATGTATTATTATTATTATTATTATTATTATTATTATTATTATTAGTAGTAGTAGTAGTAGTAGTAGTAGTAGTAGTAGTAGTAGTAGTATTAAAGATCCGATCGCATGACTTGTAAGATTGCTGCTGCTGATCGATTATGACTTCGTACCCTATTTGCGGCAATAAAAGTGACTTTAAAGAACTATTTACTAATCCAAGGGAACGAATAGCAAGTTTAACAACAATCGTAATGAGCTATGCAGTGGCGTAGCAGCTGCCCCCGCAACCCCCGCAGTGCGGGGGGGCCCCGAGGTATAGGGGGCCCCGAAGTCTTGCGATGAATAAAGATTTAAAGAAGTAGAACTTCAACCTTACTTCTGTTGGCTTTACAACTAGGGCCCCTTCTCTATACTTTGCGGGGGGGCCCGCAAAACTGTGCTACGCCACTGGAGCTATGATATATGCCCACACGTGCAATCGTATTATATCTTAATACCAAAGCAAAATAGCGATATAAATCACTTTCATTATGATACTATTCCGGTTTATTTTTTTAATTGCATGATTTTTAAAAATGAAAGGTCATTCATTGTATTTTTGCTAGGCAATACCAAGCTATGAGTAAATTAGGTTAACAGAACTTCAGTATTTATAGTATACAAATCAATAACGAAGAATTTTAATAACAATAATAATAAATGGATCAAAAAGAAAGAAAAGATTTATTGAATATATTGTCAACAGTCGTTTTGTAAAAGATGACCATGACTCTTCAAAATGGAAGTGGATGCCAGAAGGAGTGAAAGACATTCGAAATGGCTAGAGAAGTAGGCTTCAATGGGTTGAGTTGACCACAAAGGATACGGCTGAATGATTACTGGTAGCCTCGGGTAAGCAGGTAAAAGCATGTTCGTCCTTTGGCCAGTTCCGCCTGGTCAATTCTTATAGTTTTGAGAAACACTGACAATTTCACACGCATTAAAAACAATGAAGCTTGTTCAAAGCATTGTGTATGTACGAGGTAGTATAGAACTTTTATTAAAATGCCAGTAACTTCGTTTAACACCATCTAAAAGGATACTTATTTTACTTATTTATTTACTGAAACAGCTAACAAATTGGTACCGGCAAAATAACTTAGCAAAATACAACTAGGTTTTACTAGATCTAGTAATGGCAAAGAATTTCCTGTAACATGTTATTATTAGTATGTACTATTCCATAATGGAGTGACTTGATTCAAATAATTTTATGTCTTGTTATCATTTGAATCATACGACTTATTTTTTTCTGTAGAGTCATTCAAGTCTTATGAGGATACTTTTTGACTCTAGTGATTAGAATTTGAAAAGTAGATTTAATACATTCCTTGAAGACACATCCTTTTCCACACTGTACGTGCTAGGCCATAAGTAATAGTATTGTGCGGTAAAGATTTGATAATCATGAGTAATACGTATTAATAGCCAGATAGTAGTAAAATTTGATAGATACATGCAAGAATCTTCAAGTGGAAGATTATTCAATGTTGCAAGAATTTTCACTGCCAAAGAAATATTTTGGTAACACGGTACAAACTATACAAGCGTGTTATCATTTATCAAATTTTCATGTGTTATAGCTACACTGTTGCCATACCGGTAGATTCGCATTCAAATCGCATTATTTCAAACTATTTCACATTGACAATGCCTGCACAACAGTAAACTATATAAATTTATTTGTAGATTAATAACATGTTTGTCTTGTTATTGGTTTGGGGACTTCGGATTCTGACCATGCATATCTGAGAACAGAACATCTAAAATAGTGACTCGTCTGTAAAATTGCTCAAGAGTAGAAGTGAGGTCAGTGGTACGGATCCTGTGGGTCAAAACGTTACAGCCGTCAGCAGATCGTGACGGTGTATAAAGAGGGCTGAATTTCAAAGCAACATGTAGCGACATGTGATGTCGTGCCTTCAAAGAAGGACGGACGAGTACCGGTATTTTGATGACACCTGGACACAGTGGTAGACTCAGTATCTCAACCACTGACGTGAATTGTGCTCGTGTGGATGAGTGTATTCTTGTGGACAGAAGAATATTGCGTTCAATATTAGCTGAGCTGGGACTACGATATGGTGTTGTACAGAACATTGTGGTTAATGGTCTTAAGTATAAAAGTGTGCGCAAAGTGGGTGTTGTTGGCACTAGTCAAGAACCATAATACAAGCAGAATGGCGATGTCGCTCAATATTCTGCAGCATCACGCAGTGGAGCGGAACAAGTTTCTTCACCGGGTAACGACTGGTGATGAAACAACATTGCATCTGTTTACTCCATTAAGAAAGTAGACATCCATGGAATTGAAGCATGCATCTTCTCCAGGGAGAAGAAATTCAAAGTAATTCCTTCATCCAAGAAAGTTTTACACATTTTATTTTGGAACTATCAGGTGTACTACTGATTGATTATATTTGAAGTAGAAAGAAACCGTGAATGAAGAAGGGTATTGCGGGATACTTCTGAAGTTGCGGGATGCTATCAGATGAAAACGTACTGCGCTCCTCCGCCGTGGTGTGATTCTTCTGGATGACTATGCGTGACCTTATTTAGCACCTTATTCAGGCTACAGGCTACAAGAACCTGACGCAGATTACTGTGCTGTCAGATTATTTATTAAATATGGACAAAATCAGCTGCGTCGTTTTTGTGGTGTGTGTATGTATGCATGTATTATCTGCTTATTTTTATTATTTTCTAATATTTAAAGATTTTACACTTTAACACCACAAAAATACGCAAGGACGAACATGCTAACAGTACAGAATATTTGAAACATCGTAAATAAATTTGCTTATAATTCAAAGCTTTCAACACTTAGTGTCATTTGAACATTTTCTCAATCAATAACATTTTATATTTAATATATTGGATTTGGTGCGAATGAAATGCCCACTTTGTCATCTGGTGGGAAATTTAACCTCAGCAACGCAACACAGGGATAGACTAAGGTCACGCATCTGAAGTCAAACACTCTGTATACGTCCTCAGAAGGTAGTACTTTGTTGAACAGGGTTGTGCGAAAATGCACCATAAAAAATACAAGTTGATTCTGATTGCTTGATTTTTATTTATGAATTCTAACTCGGACATTCAGCACAGTAAGCAACAAAAAATATTAGCATAGCATTGAGCCCAGAAATACCGAATGAATGCACCTTTCACTGTTGCTTTGTCAAATGTCATTTTGGTTACACAACATTACAAACTGAGTCCCACTGGCACTGACCAACATCATGTTCGGCTGATTTCTTCAGGAATACCGTGGAAGTGGATCATTGGAAAAATGTTCCTGCCCTTACACATGAATTGGGCATACACCATACACTGTCGTTTGGTGACTCCGTACAATCGGTAAAGTAAAAAAAAAAAAAAAAAAAAGTTGGACTCATGAGTTGACACTGACCAACACGAATCGCCGCTGGAGGTGTGCAGTTATCTGAGTGTAAGGAGTACGGGAAAGTTTCTTGAATTAGATTATCTCTTTTGATGAAAAATAGATCTGTCACGACAATAAGCAATTATTTAAATAATAAGGTCATTGGTTGGATCTTTATCAAAGTCCAGAGCGGTTTCCGAAACACTTAAAAGATGTTGCTAGTATGGTGATGAATGATGAGATTGATCCACCAGGTTTTTCTCCGTTACAGCAAAACCGTCCCTGCAAATTGTTACAGTACTGAACTCCATGAAATTCATAGCAACTTTACTCGCAACTACTCAGAAATCTTGAGAAGACATGGTGGTGTCGGGTTCTATGACAATGCACGCGCAAAATGTTACCCAGAGGATGTTGCAGTATTTTCATGAGTTGCAATATAAAACTCTTCCACATCCACCGTATTCGCCTGACGACCAATTGATTTTTGTCTGTTTTCAAATGGCATTACCTCAAACTATTTCACATTCAGAAAGCCTGCACAGAATGTGAATAAAATATGTACTTCTTACACGAAAAAATGTTCTAAACTTTCAAGTTCATATTCATATTCATCAATACTCCAAACATAACAGTGTGCCAGGTAGTATTAGGTTAAAGTATTACGTATGAAATATGGATAATAATTATTGAAGATTGATGGAAGTTTATTTTATATTTAACAACGCTGTTTTATTAGCAGATATCATATTGCATTTCTGTAAGTAAATCAGAATGATACTTATCGTAACTGCTTGTATCAAGATTAATCAGTTATTCTTTGGGATTTTGTCATGATGATCAAGGTATGTATCAGTATTTTTAATTCATTATTATACAGGCATTGAGTAGTAACTTGACGTAGTATCATTTAAAAGCAAAAGGTTCCTGTTTTCTTTGCAACTCGAGCAATGTTGCCAAGTTTCCTCAAGATGTTTTTAGCTACATTTTAAAAATTATTTGTAACGCATTTCGAAAGCTGCTATTTCGATAGCACATGCTTCTATGCATCTTTTTCTCAGTCACAGCTACCAGGACAAGACAGAAAATACATTTTCACTTAGAAAGCTTGAGCTCTGGTACTTCCAATCCTGAAATCAGGGAAAGTTGGAATCAGGTATGCTTACGTTTATCATGACCTCCGTTTTAATTTTACGGATATGCAACATATCTTCCGGCTACATGCCCACGGTACATTCGTACTTAACACAATCTCATCATGGATCAATCTGTGTAGGCGTCCCGTTATTTGTTATGCATTTTTGGTATTTCCTATAGCTGTTGACTCGGGCAAGCCTTGACCTTCGTTTATCGCCTCTTACAATGCAGCACTTAAATACCCAGGAATATCAACAAGAGTTTGGACATTTGCTAGATCAATATTCCGATTATAACGTGTTGTACACAGGGTATTTCAAAACAACACCGACAACGTTTGGGAAGTGATTCCTGACACCAAGATAAGACAAAAAGTATAGACCAACCTGGGTGCACAAATGTTTCCTTTCGGAGTTATAGGCTGCCGAAAACATGAAAAAGTGAACTTTAAAAGCCCATAGCTCCCAAACTACGTGACCTACTGCAGTCGGGTCAAGGCTTCACTTAGGAACTAGTATGTGCCCTATCCAAATATCCAAGTTTCAGAATCCTGCGGTACTTCCACAACAGTTTTTATAGAGGTAGTTGGTGAGTACTTCCAATTAAATGCTCGTAGCCAAACTCTCTGTATAAAAATTGTTGCGGGAGTATTTTGGGATTCTGAAACATTTATTTTTGGGTAGGGCACATATTAGTTCCTAAGTGAAGTCTTGACCCGACTACGGTAGGTCTCATGGCTTTGGAGTTATGAACCGTTAAAGTTCATTTTTTCATGTTTTCGACAACCTATAACTCCGAAAGGAAGCATTTGTGCATTCAAGTTAGTCTATACTTTTTGTGTTATCTTAGTGTCAGGAATCACCTCCCAAACGTTGTCGGTGTTGTTTTGAAACATCCTGTATAGACGATTCTGGAAATGAGAATACTGTTGGCTGTGCCTTTGTCACGAACAACGACAGCTCAAAATTTAATCTGCATCACTTGTGTTCAGTATTTATTGCTGAACTAACACTAGTAAGCTTGTCTTCAACAATTTGGTACATCGTATGCTTATCTGCACTAATTCACAAAAGGTTATTGTAAGTCTGCAGAACGTCTTTACTAAACACGCCCTTCTGCAAGATATTTGTTTGAGATGTCATCAGCTACAGCAACAGGACTGTGCCATTGTTATGCTGTGGATGCCGGAACAAGTCGAAATTCGGGGAAACAAGTATGCTGACACAGCACCAAGAATGAACGCCACATTGGCAAACATTGCATTGGAACACTTATCTTCAATGCTCCGATCTCTGTGCCTAATTCTTTCAACGAATGCAGTCTTACTGGCAAACGGATTGGAACCATACTGACAAAAATAAGCTTTAGTCTGAAATCTCTTTTGCGCAATTCGCAAATATTGTTACGTACTAGTCGCCGAAATGAAGTGATCCTCGCTAGTTTGAGTATCGGACACACTCATCTTACATATTCGTATTTAGTGTGTGCCTTTAACCAGTGTGTCTGTGTGCGTGTGTGTGTCCGCTGAGTATTCTACACATTCTTGTGATATGTCTGAAATACTTAAATGTCATAGAACTGCAAAACTGACTAAGATATATAATATATTAGGGAATAAACCTCTTTTAGTGACTGTATTCTTGCTTTTCTACGTGCTATTAAAATAGTTACAGTTCACTGAGGCTATTCTTTCTGTTTTACCTAATTTCTTTTGTTATTGTTATTTTTTAATTATTTTTCTTTATATGTTTTGAATTTTATTATTAAAACTTTTAGCTTTTTCACGACCTCTATTTTAATTATATATATTCTCTTTCTATGTGTTATCTTATTTCTTTATTATTATTATTATTGATCTTTCTAGTTTCTTTCTTGTTATATGATTTATATGTTGTTATTTATGATTTTGAATAATAGATCAACAACAATTTTGATGGAATAAAAAGAAATGAGGAGATCCTATTAAACACTTGCAGGCACATGGGTTTAGAAGTAAATATACTGACAACTAAATACATGGAAATAAGTTGAGATCGTAATTCTGCAAATTAAGGATGTGTCAATCTATCAAATAATACTTTTGACAAAGCGAATACTTTCAAATAACTAGAATCAATATTGACATACCAAAACCACATCCACGAAGAAATTAAATGTCCATTAAAAGCAGGAAATTTGTGCTATTATTCTTTTTTTTTATTTATTTTATTTTTTATTTATTTATTTTTTTGCGGAGGGAGGTGTGTGTCATCGTGAATTCTGTCGAGGAATGTGAAGCTTCAAGTATTTAAACGATAATCATACTCGTGCTTAATGGTTGAGAAACATGGTCGCTTGCTCTCAAGGAAGAACGCACACTGAAAATATTCGAGAATAAAATCCTGAGACAAATATTCGTACTCAAGAAGAACGGGAATAGGCAAACTTCATAACGAGGAACTACATAATTTGCATAATTTATACCGCTTACCAAATATTGTAAGGGTCGTCAAGTCTAGAAGGCTCAGGTGGGTAGGTCATGTAGCTAGAATGGAAGAAAATAGGAACGCTTTCAAAGTTTTAACTGGAAATCCAATCGGAAAACGACCATTAGGAAAACCTAGGCGCAGATGGGGGAACAATATTAAGATGGATCTCACAGAAATAGGAATAAAAGTAGAAACTAGTTTCAGTTGACTGAGGACAGAAGTCAATGGAGAGCTTTTGTGAACACGGCATTGAATCTTCGCGTTCCTTAGGGCATAGGGTTAGTCAGTTATAATTTTAGTTTATAATTTAATTGTAATGTAATAGATTCTGTTTTAATATAATAAATCCTTTATGTTATTGTATTATTTCATCGAGTTTATGTTTAAAGTTTAGAGAAGTCTGGTGTTTGAACAGTGTATTTATCTTTGGAGTTCTCTTTTAAATAGTTTATGTCAACCATTGACCTTTTCATGACGGGGACAAATAGCCTCGACACTGACGTCCTCATTAAACAATCAATCAGTTAATGACCCTGGAAATGGAACTATTTAAATTTATAAAGTGTAAGATATCCTTCGATTGGTATTGTGTAAATTAGTTTTCTACATTTGGTTTACTTCGGTTTCCTTGTAACATTTCTCAGATTATGTTGACCATTGGCCTTTTCATGACGGGGACAAATAGCCTAGACACTGACGTCCTAATTAGACAATCAATCAATGACACTGGCAACGAATCTATTTAAATTTATAAAGTGTGAGATATCCTTCGATTGGTATTGTGTAAATTAGTTTTCTACATTTTGTTTACTTCGTTTTTCTTGTAATATTTCTCAGAATATGCAGCTTACTTAATTTCAGCAAACAAACCTTACCGTAAATTTTAAGTACATGGAGTTGAATCTCCAACTGGCACTAACCTTTTCTAACCTATCCAAATTATAGTTATTATTTCCTACCTCATATGAATCCAATACCCATGCGGAAAGAAGAAATATGTAACTAGTTTCTAGTTTCTAATGACATATACTCAGTACAACTTGTGACAATAATTTTCGGGTAAAAAAATGTTATTCTGTCAAATAAATGACGTGGGTTGTTCAATAGAATACAAAGTAATAGTTTAATCATCCAAATTTATTTCGTCGCCTTCAACACTGGCCCCATTTCATCCGAAAGTCTTACTTACGCCAACGAATAATACAGCAGTCAAAACACTTCTTACAGATACTTTCTGCTATGGTTTTCAGTGCCTTCTGTGAATTTTGTTCATGACTTCAATGGACTCAAAACGTCTTCCACGAAGTAGTAATTTGATTTGGGAGAAAAAGAAAAATCATACTGGGTCATATCTGATGATATGATACTTGGTCGATGACATTAACCCTTTCCTCTCGAATGCGGCGAGAGCCCCGACATTCGAGATTTTCCTTTCCGCTCGTATGTCGGGGCTACCCCGCACTAATTTTGACGATTTAATTACTCACATGTCAACAGAGCCCCACTTGTATGATTTAGTGGACAACTTCTGCCGTCCTTTGGCCGTCTATTCAACTCCTTACTCGGCTGTTCCTGCCACAGTTTTCAAGAAATGAAAAGCGATATACAAATGTAAACAAACACCAAAGATGGCTGGGTTTCTGAGAGACGAAGATATACAAGATGTTTTGGAAGCTTGAGATGCCGATTTCAGTGATAGTGGTAGTGAATATTTAGGTAATGATAGTTTGAGTGAAGAAAGTAGTGGTGATAAATCGTCCGATTCCAATGAAAATGATGACCAAGTGACATGTGATGTGTTGATAAGAGACAATTGGACTCCCTATGGTAATAATGATGCAGATTTTCCAAAAATACCCTTCACAGAAAATTCCGGGTATAAACCACCAGTTGTTGGAAGGACAACTACAGAAATTGAATTTTTTCAATTATTTTTTAGTGACACTTTGCTTGAGGAAATTACAAATGAAACAATCAGGTATGCTATGTCTAAGATACAAATGCCACTACAAAAAATGTCCATTTGGTCCACTTGGTATGATATGACAGTTCCTGAACTGAAGGCATTTTTGGGTGTAATACTAAATATGGCACTAAATCCTAAACCAAACATACAAGATTACTTTTCAGAGGAATGGTTGGACAGATGTTCATTTTATAAGGGCATTTTCAACCGCGATTTTTTTTTTTTTTTTTTTTAAATTTTTGGATGCTTCACTTGTGCGACAGATGCAACAAGGTGTTCGTGCAAGGGGTTCAATGATAAAAAACATTGTCGAACATATTGACAAGTTTAGTGAATTTTTTTTCGAAGACAAAATGTAAGCATTGATGAAAATACAGTGGGGTTCAAAGCAGGGTTGATATGTTTAAAACAAAATGTTTAAAACAAGTGTTTAAAACATGTTTAAAACGAGGGCTGTTGTTTTATTCAGTTTGTTTTAAACGTTTTAAACAAAATGTTTTAAACGTGTTTTTTTTCGATGGTGGTTGAACATGTTTAAAACAACTAAAATATCAGATTGAGTAAGCTAATTTAATTTTCTATCAAACAACCCATCCTCCGCAGGATTTGTGCATGGAGTAAATTACAAGCAGAGTTATATTCTTATTATAACAGCAATTACTGAACGAAATTCTGCACATCAATGTGCGTATAACTAAACCAACAGAAATTCAAATGAAGTATTTCAACATTTCTTAATTTCCAAGAATAACGGAGGTTAAACACACTATACACTATTCTAAGATCCAAATTCACAAATTCAAAACTTGTGGTATTTTTTGATCACTATCGTTTCCATAATAATGAAGAGTTCTCACATCATAAGCTAGAAGAAATGCTCTGACAAATACAATACAACTCATAGAAAAGAGCAGTGACTAGCCTACAAGGAGCAAATGACATATTTTAACTAAACAGTTTTCAAGATACATCTCTATCTGCAACATGGATAGGTAACAATGATTAGTGCCTATGGCATAACAACACAATTAACTTTTAGACGCCCCGCCAGGGTTTTTAACAAAATGGTAGACTCTCACGTTCGGGGCTCTGGTGACCTACCTAATTATCACAAAGTCATGAGTTATACACCATTGGAAAGATTATAGACCACAAATTCCAATGAGGTAACATTCGTGAAATTCCCGCCGTATTCGTAGTTAAAAAAAAAAAAAACAGACATAAAAAAATTAACAATATGAAAATATTGACTTTGCGGGGCCCTGGCAACCCTTGCAGGCCACCCTACGCTGACAAAATGATGAATGCGTAGGCCACATACTTGTGACAATAATGTAAGAAATGGTAGCCATTGCTGCCATTGCGTAATGAATTCGTTTTATGTAGGAAATATTTTCAAAAAAAAAAAAAAAATATATATATATATATATATATATATATATATATATATATATATATATATATATATGCGCAGAAAACATTCATTGAATTAGACATTCTCTCCCCTCCCCCACTAGTACCACGTCCATATGCAAATCATTTTTGCTGCACACATCATGTGTACGAACAAGAATTATGCTTCTAGACCACTTCAGTGAAATATATCTTGTGTTATATGGGACCGTCCCGAAAATAAATGTAAATTAACCAAATTTGACTCCCTCTTCCTCTATAAACAACAAATACACATACAGGTTACTATCATGTAGGGGACTACCTCATTGCTTCACATACCAATTTTTATGGATGTACCACAAAGGGGGAAGGAATACCCGCCAAAACCTGATGAAAAAAAATTTGATGAAAAATTAAAAAACGAACTTCATCCTCCCTTTCACGGCCGTACATACGTACCCCTTATATACATAAAATGCAACTGAATGAAAGCTTCATCCCTCAAAAATACTTTGGTGCCAAATCATCTTTCTAGCTTAATTATAGGCTGAGCTATTGATGTTTGTTTTAAAAATAAATGTAATTTACGTCAAAAAACTTAAACTCCAAAAATTGGCTAACTTTGCCCCCTCCCTTCTCCCCCCATATAAGCAAGAAGTACAAATACACGATATTACCATGTAGTGGCCTACTTGATTGCTTCACGTAACAATTTTTATGAATCTATCCCCCAAGAGGGGGAACGGCCCCCCAAAAAACTGTTGAAAAAAAACAGAAAAAAACACGATATTTTCCCTCCTCCCATATACATAAAATGCACAACACCAAAGCTGCATTTTACAGGAATAAATTGGTACTAAAACCATCTTCCAGCCTTAATTTGAGGTTTAAGACTGAGCCATTGAGGTTTAAAGCCCTGACATAGCAGTTGCGTCAATGGGCGTTTAAAGATTAAGAATGTAGACGACCAGTAGAACGTAACACAAAGAAACTAAACTACACATTCCGTGAACGGAGATCGGGAAAATCCCGATTTCTTTATCCGGAATTGAACATTTGGGCGGATTGAGATTAGGGAAGTTCCCGAAATTTGATCTAGCGGTTGAATATAGATGGCAAGCAATACGTAAGAGTGTAAAAATGTAATATATATGCGTACTTAGATTATTGTTTTAAACAAAATAAACATTTTAAACATGTTTTTTTTTTTGTTTAAAACAAAGCACTTTGTTTTAAACGTTTAAAACGTTTTAAACAAAAAAAACATGTTTTAAACATAAAAAACGTTCTTTTTGATTTTTTTAAAAAAATCATGTTTTTTTTCAACCCTGGTTCAAAGGGAGAATAGTTTTTAAGCGCAACAACCCACTAAAGACAACCAAATGGGGGCTACGAGTATTTGTATTGGCCGACTCAAGTACTGGGTATATCTCAAAATAAATCCTGCTGTGTCAAAACAAATTCGAGGGGAAAGGGTTAAGTTTTTGGTCAGAAATTTTTCGCACACGGATCTGTGGTGCAAAACTCAAGGATTGTTCTTTTAAAAATCTGTCCTTTTCTGGCGAACGATCTCTTTGAAGTGTCTCATAATGTCCAGATAATTTTGTTTGCTTGTAGACTGTTTGACTTGTGGATTTGGAAGGATCGTCCTGCCTGAACGACGATAGTTTAAATACTTGGATGTATTTCTTCTTTTAGGTTTCGCCTAGTATTCTTAGCTCTATCCTGGAGTTCGTTTGCTGGCTTTCATGTCAACTAATGAGCCCAAGTCATCGAGAAAGGAATGCCATTTCTTTGGTGGAGTGTGCCTTTGGTAAAGATAGTCCAGTAAGAGTGGTAGAGTGTCCCGTCGGCGAATAGTGTCCAATCGAGGATAAATTATGCATTTTTTCGGAGGTGGATGTTGGAAATGTACTGTAAAACTGAGTTACAAATTATTGGGCTGATTTTTTATACAAGCATATGCATATATAACTTAGAATTAATCGTTTTAATAAAAAAAATGATCTACAATTGGCTAAATAGTTGTTGTTGTCTGGTATTATCTCATGAAAGACATTGGTTGGAGTATGTCCAAAACGGTAATGATTTGTGTAGACGTTTGGTAGTAAGTGCATAAAAATAATGTAGAGGATTATGGGCGTGGCGGTTACTTACACTGTTAAAGCAAATGGTGGCGAAGAAGCTTATATAAAAATTATAGATAATGTCTAGAAACAAGCTACTGCAAATAACCAATGCCCGTGGAAAAGACTATAAGGATAGAGAGGGAGGTACGGCAGGATGATACTACTTCGCCAGGCTTTTTCACAAATGAATTTCAGTATATTTTTTGATTTCTGAAGTGGGAGTACGAAGGAATATATATAGTAATATAATGTCATCTGACCTTCCTTAGTTTCGCTGATAACATCGTTCTCTTTGCAAACAACGACAGAGATCTGTAAGATATAGTTTGAAGAGCAAGGAAATCAGATAATTTCGCAAGCAAATTAAGAATTGAAGTTGAAAATTCGAAATTATAAGTTAATACCTAACTTTATTTGAAACAGGAGATATTCATGTCAGGTAACATTAAAGAAGAAATTAACAAACAGCTGGAGCGCATACGGAAGGAAAGCTTCATATTGAAAAATCAAGCACCAGTGGATCTAAAGAGTAAAATGAATGTATTCCGTCTGTTTTGACATACGGGTTAGAGACGTGAACACTAACAAAAATTAAATATTCACCATCTCCAGACTTCAAACCGAAAAATGTGTGCTAGGTATCACCTACAAACATAGGAAAAGAATCATAGAGATTAGAAGTGACGGATATTACCATGAAAATAAAGGTACTAAAGTGGTAATGGGCCAGACATCTCCCAAGAAGAAATCATAATCGATGGAGGAAAGTAGTTCTTAAACTGGATACCAGCAGAGAACAAGAAACTAGGAAACATCTTCGTATAAGATGGTGTGAGAAATCAAGAAACATCACACAGTAACATTGAAAAGAATTGCCCAAGATAGTTAGTTGTGGAGAAAAGAATTGGAAGAACTTCATCCAGTAGTGGACTGACACACACAATGGTTGTGTGTGTCAAAAAGTTGTCTCCTGACCTAGATTTGAGTTCTGAATACTACTAGGTGCTACAATAAGACAAATCCAACAGAATGCACAAGCCTAAATATTTTGCCCTTAAATTATCTAGGCGCCAGACTTGTAACCAGTCGCCATGGTGATCTGGTGACCCGGCTTTCTTAGCCTATATATATATATATATATATATATATATATATATATATATATATATATATATATATATATATATACTTTATTCTGCTTTAGATGTCAAATTTGTTTTCCGGACCTCAAGCCTATATTCATCGTCCAGGTGATCTCCACCCCCCCCCCTTCCCCCACAAACGAACCTTCTGGATCTGCTGAAGAAACAGTTAATAAAAACAGAGTGCTGTGTATCGAATACTGATGATTGACTTTTGGATTAATATATATTAGTGCATCAATTACATATGTCGAAGAAATTTACACAATATATAATAATTTAGCCTCCGTCTATATTAGTAACGTTTTAATTAACAGAATATCATATTACTCGTTCTGTCATTTTGGTGCCATCTGTATATTTCAAATTCTGATGAAGTTCTTTTTGGAACGGTTATTTATTTAAAAAAAAAAAAAGAAAAAAAAGAAACTGGGAACAATGGTAATTAAAATGATAAAATAACAAAATCAAAAGACTATTTACAATTTGTCTACCCTAAACAGCATGATGCATGAATGTTATTATCATCAAATTACGAGACTACTGTTTTTTCTTTCTTTCTTTCTTTATCAACCAACTTGTACAGTAATTAAACAGATTATCTCAACATCATGTAACTGGCACGTGGTATATGATCTGTTGGAAATCTTCGAGCTTCCTGAATGGATTTCTGAAAATTGTTATTCGTTTCACGTGAAACTAACGGGTATTCTCTTTGAAACGTTTTGACAGACCACGTACCGAACTTTTACGAATCTTACATTAATGTTGCTTTTTCAAATACTTAAAAAAAAAAGAAAAAAAAGAAGAAAAAAAACAGCAAGTGACTCCGTATATGTCACCACTCTAAGATTACCCGTGAAGTAATTTTCATGCCCTTTTAGATGTTTCCTTCATTTTAACCCGTTTATACATCAAATTATTTTATATGTATAAAAAATGATTTGGTACTTCTTTCTTCGAATGGCAATTCTAAAATTATTTAATCAGTTGATAATGGTTTATTCTTTATAACTATTCCTTTCTTGTTCTACCAAATATCCCAGTTCCTCCCTAAACATTTTCTATTAGAGCAGAGGTTCTTCGTTAACACTTTCCTAAAAATGCTAAAAAACATATCTTCCAAATGTTATATGGCGCCTTCAATCAAACAAGTAGGAGAGAACACATAAATTTATTGATTACCGATATGGGCTTCCTTCACAACTTCATATGAAATTTACTGTTCTTCCTAGAAATACATAAATAAATTCAGAAAGATTCACTGTGATTTTCTTTCTCTACCGTTACCATTGTTCTTGGATGTGTATTATTCATAATTGAGTTACTAATTGTAACTGTTGCTCGTCCTTGTGCTGAATTTAATGTGTAATTAATATAGCAATAATACGTGTAAATCTTACATCACTTTAATATAGCCTTTGAAAATAATTGAACGCTATATTTGAAAGAACTGGCGACAACGGATTCTCTAGGTTACACCTTCTCTCCTGTCTTTCTTTGTTTTGAAAAAGGACCCCATCATAGTTCGAAATATCAAAATGATGGCTAAAGATTATTTATTTTTGTATTGGTTAATTTTATACCGTTCCGACGCACTATAGAAAATATAGTAAAGATTTATTTCTTACAAGAGACTAACAATTAAGATAGATGAGAATTTAAACAGGATGGGACGAAGGTTAAAAAGAAGAAGAAGAAAAACTTAGGCCATCTAAAATCAATCATAAAAGTGCATATTATACACAATCAATAGATATAATGTTATATTCAATATTTTTAATGAATTTCTAATACATTATGACAATAATGAAACAACATGATACTCTGTTCTCAAATAACATATGAATTTTATTTGAAGCAGGATACTGATATATATTTTTTTACAAGAAAATGTTATGCTTAATTTTTTTTTTATTTATTTTTTAAAATTTCTCATCATTCTAAAATTTCAACCTCTTGCCCTTCTCCCTTCTCGTTTGAAGAACATTAAAAACTATAAATACGTACACAAGAGATGACATCTTGAACAAAGTAGCCATTGACAGATTCATTTAAATATATATATATATATACGGTAAGGTGACATGGAAGAGAGAAACATTGGCTTTGATACTGAGCTACATCACTGTTTTAAGTAAATTCAAACCATTAACACGAAATTTTGAAAGAGTAGGCCATTAAAGTCTCAAATAACACATCTTGTATTACTTCTTTTCATTGTATTAAATATATGATAAAGGAAAACAAATGTGTCCATGCGCATCATACACACATTAATGTAATAAAAAACATAATAAAAAATTGTCATGTAATTGCCTAACTAGAATGATTCTGACGTAAGTACAAATTTGAGATATTGAGGATCATAGAATCGTCTTGAGTCTTTTATGAACTACAGGAGAGGGGATATATATATATATATATATGTATATGTACACATACATATACATATATATGTACAGATACATATATATACACAGACTACTTAAAACACAGATTGAAAGTTTACAAAAATATCACAGCTCCTTTACTTGTCTCTTAGCAACATTCACAAACACAAATACTTATCGTATATAACTCCAGAGTGTTTATAATTTTTATGCAGTGCTTCTTTTACCGTAAATGTTCCGTTGACTTTATTTCTTGTATATTATAAACAGAAAAAATATCTGACTTTTCTACCTTATCGATACCTTTCTTTCATTTATTTATTTTTCGCTACTTTTTACAATATCCTAGTAGAGAATTGGTGGTGCCCAACATTTTTAACATTAATTTTGTAAATTTTTACTTATTCTTAGGTGTTTCTTAAAAGAAAACTCCTCAATACGTTGAATCGCACTTTTTTCTTTCTTTCTTTCTTTTTTTTTTTTTTCGTTTTCGCATACACACCCAAACACACAAAATTATACAATCCTTAGCGTAAGATTGATTCACAAATCACTCTTTTACAGCAGTCATAAAGCCACACACATATATATGTACTAACAAGGACTCTCAAAATATTCTGGTTTCTTTTTTCTTAAATAACCTACATTTGTCTCACTTCTTGTACACGAAGCATAAATACTTTCTGTTTATTGCTTCCAATGCTTCTCACAATTACATTCTCCCTTTTTCCTGTAAGTACAAAGAGATTTCTACATAGCTCAATATTTACATTTGGTAACAGACATCTAAAATTTATTTTTACCTACATTTGAAACCCTCAGAAATAGCACACAATTTATTTTAAAATGCTTCATGCCGTACAAACATTCTTAATATCACAGCTTGTAAGTACCAAAATACTTTCAAACCATTTATTTATTTAAAAAAAAAAAAAAAAAAAATTCAATTACATAGCTGAACATCCAAGCAAGTAAACACATGCATAGTCGTCTCAGTCGAAAACCATATTACATTAATTTAATTAAAAGTAAAAAAATGTTCATTTACAGTCGTGTTATATATATATATATATATATATATATATATATATATATATATATATATACGAAACATTAAGGCCTTTCTATCACATTATATATTAACGAAATAAATTAATTGTACATACCAAACTTTACGATTCAAATTTAGAACTTATTTCCAACGAATCAAGTAAACTTCTAATTACTTAAGTGTACCTAATATAACTTCTATGCCTATGGTGAAAACAATATTCAAAGAAAAGCGAAATCACTATGGAAAGTTTGCTGTGCTTCATCTTTATGATGGGGTAAAAGAACTCTCACATATTCAGAAAAGGACAATATTTGAATCTGATTCGCTAGTTGGCATGTAAACTATATTGTCGCTGCGCTTTTGTGTAAGCGTTTACTTGTTATCTTTTATATAATCGCTTGAAGTGATTTATGATCATTATCACCGATTTGTATTGTTAGTTCATTATTTTATTAGTGATTTTAATTATAAATTTTAGGAGCCAATTAACTATGTCCAGTCTGGATAATTTTGGATATTATTACATCTAGCGTTACAAAGACATTGCTGAAGTCTTCCACGTTAGTTCATGTGTACTTAGCTTGTTTATTTTAAGATGATATGATTTTTATTGCAAGTATGGTACAACTTATTCAGGTTACAAATGAGATTCTGCAAGAGTTAAAAACATTAGGAAGATAAATTTTGAACATTTAAAAAAGTAAAATATAGATTGTTTATTTTCGTATTTTACTTTGAACTGAAACTATATTTGATTTCGTGGAATACACAATATCTTCAAAACGAAAACATAAGCGGTGTTAATAAAAATACCAGAGAAACGTATGTTTACACAAGTTCGAAACCATAACTATTACTGTAAATCCTGTAAATCAAAAATCCATTTGACCGTAATTTCATTTTTTTTTTTTTTAAATCAGAAGCTATAGTTTTATCTTGGACGTTTTTTTCTTTGATTCTTTTTTAGACAGTGCTTGCCACTGTAACTAAATATAGCCTATGGATTTTTTTGTTTAAATTTTAATGAATCACTACACAATAACTAATTTTGTTTTAATCGCTTTATAATCCACTATTTTTAACACATTTTAGCTTCAAGCTATCCTGTGCAAGAATGTCATAACAAACTACTATATACTCTGTATAACGCGTTTTGAAAGGAGCTTTCAAAGAACTATTATGATTTTATTTAAACCAAATTAGTATACCTCTTTCACACAACAAACTTCACATGCATAATAACAGTAATACTATTTTCTTTTCTTTTATTAACGAACACCACCAACTCCTGAACATACAAACCAAATTCTATGGTTTTCATTTTTTCAGTACAGTGTCGCGTATCCGTTGCTTGTGGACAAAGATTAACTATTTAAAACTACATCTGATCCCATAGTCAAAAATAACAATCGGGATTTAATCGAGCTGAAATACTGCATCTGAAATATTTGATAATTTGTTTTATAAACCACTTTCCATATTATTTTAAAAAATAATTTACATTTTCTACACAAACAGCTATTAAACTTGTATTGTCATTACCTCGCCTTCTTTTTCAAATCAGAAAGTCAAATTAAAAAAAAAAAAAATGAAAATTTCAACCTTGTAAAAATTTGAAATTTGGATTGTATCTATTACACACACAAAATAGATCTTAAAGTATTTTCTTGGTAAACTAGGGTATTTCCAACTAAGCCGAAAAGTGTGCCTCTTTACTTCATACATATATTTTCTGATAATATTTTGAGATGAAGCCATCAATTTCAACAAAATTTTCTTGGATGTAAAGAAAGTATCATTCTCTGTAAGTTAAAGAGAAATGATCAATATGTTTTTGACAAAAAACATGTATGTAGTGAAATAAATTTTTGTCATTACCAAAACTCAATGTCAGAAGTAAAGCTAAAGAAAATGATTAACAGCACTTAAAGCTATAGGTTAAATATTTACTTTCCAAATCGAGAATTTTGAAAATAATTTACTTAAGTTTTAGCCACGTTACAAATAATTATTTTCGTATTCTCTTATTGCATCACTAAAGAAACTAAATCAAAGCTATATCTTTTTTGTTTTTTTCTCGTATCTGTATACACAGACAATGAATAACATTTAGTTCTCAATTATTATTAGAGGATTTCTGAAAGAATGAGTGTCAATATTCTTCTTCAACGTGACTATTGTTTTATAGAAATGTGTTTATATTTGATGAAACTTTTCCTTAAAAAATAAAAGAAAAATATGTTTTATAAAAACTTCCTTCAAGACCCACTAACACTACTAAACTTAAAGGCAAAATATTTCATATACACTAAAACAGGCTTTGATACATTATCTTTTCTCAATTTCGTCAATTCATTTCTAAATTAAATTAATTTCTAAGAAAATTTATTTTTCTTGTACCTGTTTTCGAAAAAGTATAATTTATGTTTAAACCTTGTGTTCTCATGACATCCAATTTTAAAATCTACTTAATATTGAAGAACACTGATAATGAATTTTCAATTAGCTTCTAATTAATAGAATTCTGTAATTATTTAAATTCTTTTATTTGTACTAAGTACCACAGGTACGGAACACCTATGAAATCATAGATAAATATGCCCACTTGAATAACGGGTTAATTTTTTCTCTTAATTTATAATAAAAGTTTTCATTTTACTCTTTTATATATATATATATATATATATATATATATATATATATATCGGGCTTTCATCTATTTCACGATACGACAAATATGTTTCTAGATTTCCGAAATACTGTATTGTGGAAAATATGACAAATATGTCAGTTTAGAGTAAACATTCTTAAGTAATTTTATCCATAGAGAAATCAACCTTCGAGGGATATCAATCATAAAGAAAAAGCAACAGATAATGAAATAATATTAGTGTGTACTTAAAAGGAAGGGCTTGAAGGAAGTCTGAAACGAATTTTTATTTTTTATATTTTTCTTTATCCTAGCGAAACAATGAAGTATGAAACAATAAATGACTTTTAAATTACGAACTCACCGAACAGTCTATATAATCGAGTAAACAGACTGTAATCAAAATAAATATACATTTACGAACATTCTTATATTTTGTTGAATAAAACAAAACGAATCAATATAAACATATTAGTCTTTAAATAATAAACTTGTCAGATTCTACATACTCATTATGTGAACAATATGGATAATTCTTATTTTAATATTTAAAAGCTCACAGTAAGAGCTGGAGTTACTTTTACGCTACTTTCACTGTTCTCTATCTATTCTTCTTTTATCCATAAGACATTATCTTCTTTTAGAAGAAAAAAAAGAAAAAAAAGAAAATGATAATCCTTTACATGTTTAAGTAACACTGAGGAATATATATATTACAAAAAATAAACAGCTTAAGTATATATTGTGAATATTAACAATATTTTAAAATATTTTATGTGGTGTGAAAATGACGGACGTGAGGTAATAACAACATACAATACATGTTTACCTAACAGTCAAACATGTAGAAACACCGAGCACAAAAAGGCATAAAATGCGATCGGGTAAAAACATGAGCGAACGTACATACACACAATTTGACTTGAGATGCATTTTTTATTATTATTATTATTTCTGTTTACAACAATACGTTTAAGATTAATAATATTGTAATATGTTTGAGCTTCTTTCATTTGAAATACAAATATAACATCTACAGTAATAATTTATATTATAATTCATTGCTATATTCAGTTAAAAGCAGAAATGAAACGCCAATTAAATGGAAGAATAGAGACTAATTACGAAAACATACTTCACAAGTATATTCATGTCACAAAATAAGAAAAGAAGAATAATTTTCTTGCAGCAACTACTAGTATTTATTTTTATGAAAAAAGAACCAATGGTTTCATTTATAATTTACCTTAACCTTGAAGTACAATATGATTTGTTAATAGTACTGAATCCATTAACCATTGAAGGGCAGTTATTGTCATCTACTTACATATATATATATATATATACCTACATACCTGTATATACTAAAAGAACCAGGTCCACAATAGTTACTGCACACGGAATTTTTGAAAGATAAATTGATGAACACAAGTGGTTAAATGGATTTTTAACATGGTTCTTTCATTATTTACGTGACTTATTAAGTGTACAATTCAGATATTTTCTTTCTTTTTCTTTTTTTCATTATCATTTTTCATTTAAATATATTTCTTTTGAGAAGGAAGGCACAATTTGTATATAAATATATTGCTTATATATATATATATATAATTTTTTCAGTACAAGTTATAGCTATTTATATCACTTGCTACAATTCACATTTAGTTTTTAAAAATTCTTATCACGATGCGTTGTTTTTCTCTATGAAATGTAAAACAACGTTAGCATAAAATTTTATCTTTATCGATTGAAACTAGAAAACAATGTTAATGAGCAAAATTCACTCGTTTCTTGTTGTGTGTACTGACTTCATAAAAATGGTGAAAATTATGGCATGTAAACACTTGGAATAAAAGTAAACAAATAATCGTGACCCATGGATTTTTCGGATAGTCTATATAGCTATTTTGAACCATCATAACCATAGATTTTTTAAGTCTTTTTGAAGATAAAGATTGGAATGACAAATGTATATGAGCAAACACATGGGCTCAGAAAGAGTTATTTGAAGGGAGAAGACATTAACACAAACCGATAAGATGTCCGGCAAAAGTGTATCGGACAATTGGAAATATCAGAACAATATTAATAGTTGTTGTACAACTTACACAACTAACACAAATTGAAGTTTAAAAACAACAAAAAAACCAATTATAGAGAGTAACGTGTTGTTCACCACCTCTCTCCCTCATTCGCACTCAACTTCATTCGTATACAACCACTCAATATACACAAACATACATACATACAGAAACACAGATACTGAAACACACTAATAAATCAACACTCAAACTCACTTATATGCACATACACACACGCTCTTTCTCAGATGCACTCACACATATTTATTTATATATATATATTTATATTTATAAAACGTCCCGAGTTTTTTTATTATTACTAAAAATTTTTCGTAACACTTTTTTTTTAAACGACTCACAGTGGACATAATTGAGAGAGAAACTAGCTTTGGTTTTACACAAAATGGGAGGGTAGGGGAGGGGAAAGAAATATCGCGTCACTGTAACGATTAGGACCGTCAGTACTTATTATCAATAACTGTAGCGACCATTTGTTCTGCTCAAAAAAATAATAATTATATATAGTACAAGGAATTATAATAATTATGCTCTTTTCTATTAATAATAATAATAATAACAACGTCATTTGAGCAGTATATTGGCAGTATGAAAGTCCTATATCACCGATCTACAAAATTCACTGTTGTGCATATTCCACTTCATCTATGCTCTTATGCGACTTGAACTCGTGATTTCCAACTTTTGTTTTGGACAAAAATAACGATTAGAAACAGTGTGGTGAGGTAATAAAATATTGCACTTCAGCAACAAGGTTTGAAATAACGTGCGAGTGACGAAAATGAAAAAGAAAACAAAACTCTCCCTTTTTATTTTATCTCATTCTCTCATTTATCTTCTCTCTCTCTCTCTCTCTCTCTCTCTCTCTATCACCGCGATATATTTTAAATAAGAACAAAGAAAGATGATAAAAACCTACTATGTACAAGTCTTTCCGCCACATACGCTTGTGTATTGTATACTACTTTACTTTCTCTTCTTCGTACTTGGCCACTCGATTAAAATATATTTTGTATCCCAAACAGTTCTCCAACTCGCTGCTGAAGCTGATTCAACATATAACACCAATCTTCCAAGAAATCACACATACAGTATTTAGCGAGCATACGACTCTCTCAGACACAGACAACTTAAGACTAGCCACTCCTTTATAATAATGCTGGTCACCACACTTACCCGTCCATCCACCCACTTAATACATTCACACTACAGAGCACGCATACATATTCAACAAACAGACTATTCTTAAAACTTGCTTAAAAGACACGAAATTGTCACTTTTTTTTCACAATGAGAAATCAACATTAACAACATTGGTCCAGTGAGCGTTGGATGGAACACTTCTTTTAAAAAGAAGTATGCAGCAGGTCTGCACGAGTGCACAATTTAAAACATTTGAGTCAATTTCACTGTTTGTACATTGAGATGTTCTTTAAAAAAAAAATGTTTTTTTTTTCTTTCTTTCTTAAGCGGTGGTTAAAACACAGGTACCAAATAATTTCCATCTTCCTTTGAAACTTATTGAATACTTCTGTACTCTTCTGTTCTTCCGAAAAATAATTTTATTAATATTACTATTATTACCGATGTATCACTAAACTTCCATACGCAGGAGAAAATTGCTAAAACAATATAATTATTTCAATGGACTAGGCATCTTTCATGCCTAAAGTTGATCTTTTAAGTTCATTTTTAGCTATAAACGTCTTGAAGAATTGAGAGAAGGGAAACAAGAGAAATTAACAGCCTGTACACTCAATGTCAACGGTTTTCCTAGATATGAAAACGCAACAAACAAAAACAAGATGTGAGATAGTACAGCACCCATTATTCTCTCCTGCAATTTCTTCACATACTTCCTTCTACAAACACATTATTCCCTACGATGGAAATTAATATCCATAATACGGGAATTGTTATTGGCTTTTCTCCTTCAGTCCCAGAAGGTGCTCACTAGCCATGGAAGGTTGATGTGCATAGTTTCTGATTTGGTGCAAGGAGATGAGCTGATTGGGGAAAGTGTTGGAGGAGGTCTTCATGTCCATTCCTGTTACCTGACTCGGAGTCTTTGGAAACGAGATGGGATCGTACGGTATATAAGGTCTAGAGGAACTGGGCATACTAAGTTGGGCTCCTGTTGTAATGGGCAACATCGTTGCAGATTGAATTGGAGTAAATGCTGATGTTGTTTTCGAGGTTACTATGGCTGATTCGTATGATACTTGAGGAGGTGGTAAGTGAGCACTGTGCCTCAGATCTTCGCCGCCGAGCTGTCGATGATCTACAGATTCTCGTCCAAGAAGACGTCCATGAGTATCTCCCAGCGTTGACTGAAGACATGCTTCTGCCATTCTTTCGTGAGCCATTCCGTCCAAATTGGCGTCCGACACTTTCGGCCAATACGGATGGTCATTTGTACTACCCCCGCCACTATTACCGCTTCCTCCCCCTCCTGCATTACTGCCGGCACTATTACCGCCCCCACCGCTACTGGTGTTTGCAGTGCCGCCACCACCGGTGTTTCCGGAACCACCAGCATTGTTACTGTTAACATTGACTCCAGTGGTTCTAATGCCCAAAGCTGTGATGGGAGGCCTTTTATCAGTCCTTTCTGCATGTTTTTGCATATGTTTTGTGAGGTAAGTCTCTTGGGTATACGACTTCCCACAGTACTGGCAAATATGTGTCTTGAGATGTTTGGATTCCTTGTGTTTCGGAATGTGCTCAAGAAGGGAGGGTTCATCCGAAAAGCACTTGTAACAGGAGTTGCACTTGTACGGTTTGTCCGTTTGATGGCAGCGCGAATGACTCTGAAGATTACTCAGTTGAGAAAACGCCTTGTTGCAACCCGGGTGACGACATTTGTACGGCTTGTCGCCTGTGTGCGTGCGAATATGCTGCTGGAGGTGACTGAGTTGCGTGAACTTTCGTTGGCAAATCTCGCATCGATATGGCTTAATCCCCAAATGGATTCTCGTGTGTTGTGACAAGTAGGAGCTGTTCGCAAAGGCCTTGCTGCACTGTGAACACTTGTATGGCTTCGCCTCACGCATGTGGATCTGTGTATGAAGCTGCAGGTCTGCCTTGGATCCAAAGATCTGCAAAGAGCACAGAAGAGACGGGATCAGTTTCCTTGGTTACCAAAATCTCCCCCACAAGAATAAGCGGGAAGAAGAAAAACTAAAAAGTTAATAATTACTAATTATTATTATTATCATTATTAATATTATTATCATGGTATAGCTATGACACTGCACTTGCCAAGCCATAAAAGACAAGGAACAAGCTACAAGCGCAGTTAACTGTTAATAATAAAAAGAAAAAATTACATTCAATGTTACTACTTTTTTTCGTAAAAAAAAGAGATCAAGATTATATGTTAAAGTTTATTTTTCTTGTATAAAAATACTAAATTTATTTCTCAGTAAAACACCATGTGAAGAAAAATATAGGAACTACTTAGAAACAGCAAAAGAAGAAGCAGTTAAACTACACGAAGAATGCCGTTTAGGAAGAAAATACAACGGCTAGGTTCTTTTTAAATCCCCAGTTTCAATGAAAGAAAGAAAGCAAGAAATGAAAAGAAAAAAGAATTTGGAAAACTAGTTCCTTTATTTTTTGCATTCCTCATCTCTACTGGCTCAAGACCTTACCACAAATTAAAAAAGTAATAACAACAGTACTTTTTTTCCCTCTCCTGTTCTACTTAATTTGTTCAATAGGTTCCAGAAAATATACTGATTCAATTTATAATACAGATTTGGAAACCAAGGCAGGCAAACATGCAGCTACTCTACATACACATTCCACAGAATGTGTATTTTTTTCTATATTCTTGTATACTGTGAACTTTTTTCTTTAGCTTGTAGGTAAGTAACTATCCGAATGTTGTATAACACGGATTGCTGTAGATTCGTATGGCTGGTGATCTTTTTGCTCAATCATTCTCATCTCTTCAATACACTACAAGATAATGCTCCAAGTTGGGAAGTGAAATCACTTTATTAGATTTCTCACATCTCATCATCTAAGCCTTTGTACAAAATTACATGTCATGTGTCGTCTAGCCACGTATATCTACTAAAGGTACAAAAGATTATCGCTTATGCTTCTAATTTAAAAAAATAACCTCTCTTGGGCGCTTTCTGCTCTTCGTATGTTTTAAAATCTCGTTTGTATTATATGAAGTTTAGATACTCATATATATCACACGACTTTCGACTCACTTCACGAAGGCCTTTTTACTCGTAGGAACACTCACACACAAGTTGGTTCATACACACAATCACACATACAAATACATAATACATAGTATCTAAACGCGGAGAATTAGCAGTGGAAGTTGATCATTAATGACTATAATGAAATAATAATGATCTGTTCGCAAATCACTTGTCTCTACTAAATCTAATGAACCTATAGGTGATTTCAGTAGCGAGTCAGAATTTAGGCACAGAATTTCAACTTTATTGTACAATCGTGTACGTTGATTGATAAAGAATTTAGAGTCAATCTTGTTGATTTGTCAGAAGAACATTATAAAGCGAACAACACATAGTAACTGCAGCGAATATAATTATAAAATGTATCAAAGTACAATGCTATGATAACTTTTAGTGGCTTTCATCGTTGCTTGGCCACTCCTTAATATATTTTTAACATTATATTAAATAAATAGTAAAGTTGAGAGAAACTTATACGATTTTCTTCAAAAAAATAATAACAACAGAAAAACTTGTTCGTTTTGTTATGTTTCATAAAAAATATTAATTTTCAACTGTAGTCCAAAATTTAATCAGAATAATTACAATATTTCTTTCAAGTACAAAACAATAAGCTTTCTTAACTAATTTGAAGAGTTGTAGAAGTTTCTTGCGATCAATTGTATATACAAAGCAGTTGAAAAACTAGAAGAAGATGATATTCATATTGTACAAGAAGAAGTTTTCTTTTAAATTAAGTTCTTGCTTCTCTTTTGATTTACTTATGTGAATAGTTATGCTTCAACTGAAACTCGAGTTTAGACCACATAGTTTCTAAACTACATGCTCATATTTTAACTCACTCAATTACGCCTGTTATAACATAAAATTAATACTTTAGGCTAATTCTTGAAAACAGTTGCGTTGGTAATGCACTTTAACTTCAAAAATTTATAGAACTCGGGGTTTGTTGAATATTCATTAAAAAGAGAAATAGTTTCTACGGAAGTTTCTTCAAAACTTAGCTGTACAAGACTTTTTCACCACATTTAAAAATGAGTCCGTAGCGTAAAGAATATAAAGACGTAACAATCTCACGATAGAATCTTTTAAGTAAATCTAGCTAAGTAAATAATGCTTATATTTCGATTAACATCTATGATTGTTTTCACAAAAACAAGATTTAGTTGAAAGTCAGTTAAATACGATAATAGACAAGAAACTTCTGTATTTGTCAGGTTTTGATTTGTGTCGAACTTGATTGCATCTGAAGTTGGCAACTCAACTTGACAAATAGTTAGCAAGTACGGTGTTTTCGTCTTTCTCGTTTATTACCTGACGCACCTGATCTGAATCTAAATTTTACTCTTTTGAGAAAGGTAACATACGACAGAAACTGAACTATCGAAATGTGCAAGTTATTTCGTAACAGATATTGAAAAATTTATGCGGTAATATTTTTCATAAGAGGAAAAAATGGTATGTAATTGTTCTTCTATTAGTTTCTTATATGAATTTTCTTTTAATCAAAATGAAATTTCATACTTTTATATCACTTCCACTGCCAAAACGCCACGTTCACTAAAAAAAAGTTTTGGTAGATTGAACATGTGTTATGTCACTAAAACTATTTAGCTACATCAATACAAACAGTACATAGATACTACTCTAGAAATTAGTGTAAGTTCTACTAAAAGAGAGTCTACAAAAGATTAGAATAGCAAGAAAAGCTCAAGCAAAGCAAATTCCTTAAACCAAAACAAATTTAAGGGTAAAAATACGAAGTTACACACAAAATGTTAATCATATTAATTAGCTTCTAAAATCAAAAGGAGCCAGTAAAGCGTTTCGTACACAAATAACACACAAACACTACATTGAACATGTTACAGTAATAGTAAACAAAAAATAAATTTTAAAAATAAATCTAATTAATAAACAGAGTTACACACAGATTAGCCTTGCCAACTATAACCAATCATAGGCACAATTGAAATTGCCTATCATGCTCAACTTAGGACATTTTTAAAGGAAAAAGTTTCAAATATAATATTGTTTTCTTAGGCACATTAATTTAACACTCTTTATAAAATGCTATACATATCTGATTTTAAAAAAAAAGCGTTTTGTCTATTTTTCTTCACGGCAAATAAATCTATTGATCTTGATTAGAACCTAACTATAATACCATATCGTTCGATCGCCAATAAAAGTATATAGCCAATTCAAATATGTATACTATTTCGCCAATATCGCTGTTTCCAGTGGAATAACGTGAATGTGGTTTCTAATAACCTGAGAAAGTGACAAGTTCTACGTTAAGGGAACTATATTCGAATGATCCATTCTGTCCGATTAAAAAAAAAAAAAAAATAAAATAAAATAAAGATCATCTAGGAGATAAGTATGATAACTTCAATTCAAAAGAACCACCACTGAAATGAAAAATGTATTGTGCATTTCTGCAAGTGAAATTTCACTAAAAGTAACAGTAACTTTTTATTAAACGGAATTCAATTATAGTGTATAATAATGAGCAAGAATAAATTATTTCTCAGTATTTGCAATATCTAACATTATATGATACTTTTTTCCCCATTGTTTATATTTTTCAAACTTAGAAGATGGAAATGTGTATTTAGATAATGCACGCATGTGTCGAGTTTTAAATATATTGTAAGGTACCATCATAAAAATAATTTCTTGATCAGTATTAACTTTTAATTATTATTTCTCTCTATTGGCTTCCACTATATAATTTCTTCCATATATGTCCCTTTATGACCAAGTGGAACATATGTGCTTTCTATGGTTCTGGGATCCATGATAAAAGTATGAAGTCCAAAATAAATAAATCTAAGTCGTGGTTAAAATTACAAATGTATATAAAGAATCCAGTCTCATATAACTACGTGGATCGAAAGGGTTGGTAAACTTCAATAAATAAATTCCTTCTAGGGGACACGGTAGCTCAGTGGGAGAGCGCTCACCTCTGATAAGAATGATCTTTGGTTTGATCCCAGGCCAAGTAATCAAAAACATTTTTTCTGTGGGTTTTCTCGGAGTCCTCTCTTTCCCCAACATTCTCATTCTATTAATTCTTACACTAATTATTCACTTTCACTGATCATCTGATTTCTTTAACCTACAGGGCTTAATCCTGGGACGTTAAAGACTTTTTTTAATTCCTTCTATGTATTCTTTATGATTTTCTTATACTGGTTAATAATATATATATTTCATTTCGAAAACATTCTCTTTGAGAGAATTTCTTTCCAATTATATTCAAATGCACAGATTAATGTAATAAATGATTTATTCTTTCTATATTTACAATTTATTAGCACTCTTCTCTAAACTTTCACTATACTGGTGCAGTTAAAGGTATGACTTCGAAACATCAAAGTATATTACAAAATTTAGCATTCTTGTCTAGTTTCAGTGCATAAATTAATATGAAAGCGAATTTATACTGTAATAAAACAAATTATATTAGAAAGACACCATCTGATCTTCAATCACAACTCTTTCTCTCTCTCTCTCTCTCTATATATATATATATATATATATATATATATATATATATATATACACAATACTTCAATATGCGTTAATTATAAAATAGTTCTTAACATAATAAGCAGTCATTATTTAGAGATGATATCTATATGTCATTTCATTAGTCACTTT
Organism: Thermobia domestica; assembly: GCF_964235325.1. Classification (NCBI taxonomy): domain Eukaryota; kingdom Metazoa; phylum Arthropoda; class Insecta; order Zygentoma; family Lepismatidae; genus Thermobia; species Thermobia domestica. Next base: position 114,859,755 of record NC_137468.1, on the reverse strand, counting down.
TCACGCAAAGATCACCAGAACAAAATAAAATGTCATATGATCCTTTAATTGGCGAAATTCTCTGTAACTAATGCCCATTTTTAATTTCTACGTATGATACGTATGTATGCTAAAATATTGAAGATATTATCTCGAAGAATGTTATTATGAATTGCTAAATATGTGATCTCATTTAGCAACGCCTATATCACCTTGCAAGCACATAGCCTTTCGTGGTTGATTGATCGAGGTGGAGTCGCATAATTTATCGATGATATATTCAAAATATATTTATCGAGGGTTGAGAGAAGTGGTCTTCAATCAACAAATTTTTCTTACGCAATACTTCGTTGTGGACAGAAAACAGCTGGTAACATAACGTTGAGCCACAATCATTCTTCTTTAAAGATGAAGAGAAACCACTCTTTCCCAGCACGAAGCCTCAGTTCCAGTTTCCAGCCTGTCAGCCAGATACAGAATATTATCGATAAAGTTAAACATAATAAATCAATGCTTACTATCCCGATCTTTCATATTTTGTTGAAGATATGATGTCAAGATAAATATGTACAAAGCTTTCCGTTTCGTAGCACAGGTGCTAATACCTTTTTCTTTGGTAAAACTAACTGTTGAGAGCTACACATGTATCAAGTTCTCTCATTTACAACAACAATGGAAAAAGAAAGAATATGCAAGTAAAACGTACGGTTCATAATATCGATGTAACCATATATTTTAAAGGTTCCTTATTTCCTTCCTTTTCTAATAGATTTTATAAAATGTCTATGTGACATGTTTCATTGTCTTAAACAATGAGTCTTGTCTTGGAAAGATATATTACGTGAAAGAAGGTCTAAAATGCAAAAATATTCTTCATATTCAAGTGGACTGTTCATAAGAAATCCTTTACAAATTATTCTTACATTTGTTTCACTTTAACCTATAGAAAATCGAGGAAAAAGAATGAGGCACATCTAACTGAAAATAAATATGAGATTGATTAAGGAAGGATTCTGTTTTCTGTAAAACTGATAAAACACTTTTAAATACAAAACGAAACATCTCTTATTTGGTATGAAATCACTGCAAGTTCAAAGCATGAACACTTCCTTTCTACTACTGGAAATCCCGTTGCCCTGCTTTAGGCAATCAACTTTCAAAAGGACAATAGTAATCACAACTGATACACAACTATGAGAGTTTTAAAAGACAATAAATTCTTTCTTAGCAGGACAATTAATGAAACCGGAAATTTATGTATTAGTGTTTTTTTGCAGAACAAGACAAGAAAAGTTATTATCTTCAGGACTTATATATATATATATAATACCACGAATTCATATGTTTACTTATAATAATTTGTGAATATTTAGATTCTTCTTTCATATTTTACTACCAAATAGTACAAAGTGCAATCAAAGACGAAGAGAAGGCTGATCCAAATGTTTAAAAAAAATAAAAAATATTTAGCCTTACAATGTGTAGTCTACTGTCTGTACACTTCTATTTATCTACAGGAACTACTTGATAAATTGCAATTAACATTAGTATGAAAATGTAGGAACAACTTTAAGTGTGTCTGCCAATTTTGGGCCGAAGTACATAACCAACGTTAACTTTTTATTTTCCAGAATAGCTTCTGAGATTTGTACTAAAACTGAGTGGCCTACCAAGTTTGGGTGAGGCAAGTAAAGGCCAAGGTCCTACCCCGACAAATATCTCAAAACTGACTTTAAAATAGACATGCTAGTAGTAACGAGCCTTAGAGGTCCTGTAAGCCTCTGAGGTGGACTGGTCAAATATAGGAGGAAAATGGACTTAAGAGCGGAAGCCAAGTTTAAAGTAGTAAGTGTTTATTGGTTACTCGTCAAATGACATGCCCAAAGGAAAAGTTTAAAAAAGCATATACTAATCTCAGAAGGATATAGAGTCGTGGGTCTGTATGTAATGAGTATTAAATTGTATCTTCAAAATAATGCATTCATTACAATATTTCATATCATATGTACTTAACGTCAGGTACCTCCATCTTAAATATATTACAAACTAATTTTATCGCTATGAATAACTATCACAAATAATAATAATAATAAAAAGGCTTCCGAGTGGTTGGCACACATTGATTCTGTGCGTGTTGTCCTATGCTTGATTTTCAATGGGATAAGTGAAATTAATATCCCGTATTAAACTATAGATCCACATCATATATTAATAAAATGGGGGTTAAGCTTCAAATTTAGTGTACACTTTGCTCCGACTTCTAGACCACATCGAATGTACAGAAACTCATATTAAATTAACTATCATAATGAACACTTTACGTAAGTCTATGTAAACGTAAGAGTGCCTCGGGACCTAGGCGAAATACTTCTCTTATAATACAAGTGAAATTGTGAAATCCGTTTATGGATTAAATATGAATCATAATATTTTTGTCACAAGTACTAATAATTAGATGTATATTCATTTCCAGTATATATTGTTGAAAAGGGAATGATATAAATATAATGGTAAAGAGGTATACAAACAGATTCGTAAAGTACATGCATATACACACACACAAATGTTGAGGAAAAATTGACAACAGATGGTATAAGTTGATCAATAATGATAGCAATGTGCCAGGCATATGCGCCTCAAGTGGTTTAATTTGGTTAATGAAAATCGCCCGCAGGCAGAGCATTTCATCAATTAGTTTGACGGGAGAGACATGAAGGACTGATTGGTCACTTGAGTTTCATAGCACGTAACGGCACTTGGGTGCACTAACAGAACTAACCTACCCTACCAAACCAGTTGTATGAAATGAGTAAAAGACTAACGTGCGAACTCAACAAAATATTTTCAATACAAACTCGCTGGAGTTAAGGTATATTCTGATTGTAACGTAAATACAGAATATAAATACGAAAACAACTACAAACATAACTTAGAAGAAATCTCGAAAATACTGTTATTATTTATGTAAGCAAACAAATTACAATGTTTTAACAAATTGGTTTCATTTCATATACATCATCGGTGAATCTAGATCCTGGAAGGCCGAGGGCCTCCTCTCAAAGTTATATTTGTCCCCCTGGATATCTTTGGTTGGACATATGTGAACGAAACACTTATACCTGAACGGACACCGTCCCTCCCAATATACCGGAAAGTGATACACAAATTGGCGCCGCTAAGAGCATCATCTCCTGTTATTAAAACGAGACTTAATGCAATTTTGAATTTATTTCATGTTTTAAATTCCCAACCAAAAAGTACACGACCGTAGTCAAATTTAAATAATAATAATAATAATAATAATAATAATAATAATAATAATAATAATAATAATAATAATAATAATAATAATAATAATAATAATAATAATAATAATAATAATAATTCAAAAGTGCAACAATATTAAGATTTTATTCATAAATTTATGTCCAAAAGTGACTCTGGCTTAAGAAATGCGAAGGTTCAACGCCACAGGAAGTTAATCTTTCCACCATCTATTCTTTGCAGAGCCAAGTAAATCCGAATTGTTATAACCCACTTCCTTAAGTTTTCTCTTACTTTATATTATTCCATTATTTCCTTAGTCTATCCAACACTCATTCAGAAATCCAACTACATAAGTTGCATTTTTCAGGTGTTTCTATTATTTTGATAGCAATCTATCTATCTATATGTATCTATCTGTATATCTATACAGCCCCGGATCCAGGATATGATCAAGGGAAGGGCTAAACCATAGTTTGCCGCTTTATCCAGTGTGAAGAAAGTAGGATTGAAGCACATTTTATCCAGCGTATAGCCCTATGGTTCCAAGCATATATATACATATATTTGAAACATAAAAGTCTCGAAGCAGAATGAAAGCGAGTGCATCAGAAAATAGTGAAAAACAATCGCACAAATTAAAGAAAAAAAATACGCCAGAAACTTTCGCTAAATATTTCATCATGTAGACAAATTAAACAGAGAATTTATATATCTATAAAAAAAATATTTCACGGAGAAATTAAATGTCGACTAAAAGCAGGGAATTCGTGTTACTATTCGGTTCAAAATCTCTTGTCGTCACGAATTCTGTCGAGGAATTTGAAGCTTAAAATATACAAAACGATAATCATGCCTATTGTTCAGTATGGCTGCGAAACATGGTCACTTACTCTGAGGGAAGAACATAGACTGAAAGTATTTGAGAACAAGATCCTGAGACGAATATTCGGACCCAAGAGGAACGGGAATGGGGAATGGCGGAAACTTCATAACGAGGAACTACATAATTTATATGGTTTACCCAACATTGTTAGGGTCGTCAAGTCTAGGAGGCTTAGGTGGACGGATCATGTAGCTAGAATGGAAGAAAATAGAAACGCTTTCAAAGTCTTGACTGGAAGACCAATCGGAAAACGACCATTAGGAAGACCTAGGCGCAGATGGGAGGACAATATTAAGATGGATCTCGCAGACATTGGAATACAAAGTAGAAACTGGATGCAGTTAGCTAAGGATATAAGTCAGTGGAGAGAGCTCTTGATTCGCGGCATTGAACCTCCGGGTTCCATAGACCATAGAGTTAGTTAGTTAGTTTAGTTAGTTATAAAAAAATATTAATATATTTATATCTTTAACTCCTTTTCCCCGCATTTTCCTTTTTATTTATTATTCCTTCACTCTCCTGCATTCTTACCGACCCACTTGTCCCATTAGTATAATTTTATTCAACTAAAATTACTGCTTTCGGTCTGGTAACAATGTCACGTGATTCTGAATTTCAGCATGATGCCTATCTGGACGCTTCACTTCTAAATATGTTTCTTTTTTTCTCTATTTTCTTTCTACCTAGCTGACGAAGTTTTGAGTGAAAGTGCTTATAGTATACTTTCATTTCTACTGTTCTTCCTTTCTTCTATTTTCTTCCTACTTCTTCCCTTACCTAGCTGATGAAGTTTTAACGAAAGTGCTGCTTATAGTGTACCTTCATTTCTACATCTGTTCCTTTTTTTCTCTCTTTCTATTTTCTTTCTTTTCCTAGCTGTATTATTTGATGCCCATGGTTTTTAACCTATTGCGTCCCTCCATCTTCAGCATCTCTTCAGTTACCTATGTTTTCCTCGGTGCTCTTTCCATCTTGTCAATGTCGTTATTGAGTGTATCTAGCAGAATCTGCTTAACTTTTTCTCAGTTTTTTTTTCACACTGCCTACTCTATCGTCTATTTCACAGAAATTTTCTTCTATCTCTTCTTTCATATTACTGTCCATACTTCTTAGTCGTTTCTTCTCCTTTTTTCTTGATTTACTATAACCAGGTTGGCACCTCCTCTACTAGGAGATTGCGGTCCGAATCAATGTCCGCTTCTGATAGTGCCTTAACGTCCCGTACACTATTCCTGAAACGTTGCTTGACGAGCATATAATCGATTTGGTAGTGTCTTTATCTTTTGGAGTTTCCACGTGTAAAGCTTTGTTTTTCCTCTTGTTAAACTACGTATTTGTCACCATCAAATAGTGCTGCCTACAGAAGTTGATCATCATCTAGTTCTGTGTCTTTCTTCTGCCTAGTTATGATGATCTCACTATCTTATCCTCAGATCCTTCTCTCACCATACTGTTGAAGTCTTCCATTACTATGACATTAAACTAACCTTTCACTCCTGATGCAATACGTCACTAATCCCGTTATATATTACTTCTACTTCAATGCTATTATGGTTAGTTGTTGGCATATACACTTGTATTACAATATCCACTGGTTTTGCACTTAGTTTTACAAACATCAGGCGATCACTACATCATTCCACCGTCTTTACTTTTGGTTCTCTTATTTTTCATTGCTTTCGCGACACCATTCTCGGACTTAACGCCATCCGAGTAGAATACTGTGTAGTTTACCAATGCTATTTCATCTCTTTCTGACCATCGTACTTTACTTAAACCCACTATGTTCACTTTACCCTTATCCATTTTCATATTCAAATTTTTAGGTTTCCCGCATGTCATAAAGTTCTTATGTACCAAGTTCCTATGGTGAAATGTAAGTAATTATTTTCTTCTTTGATGATTCTTCCCATAGTAGTTCCCACCTGGAGATCCGAAGAGAACTATTTTACCCCGGAAGAACTATCATTATATTTAGTGTCCTCCTTCTATTCTTCGTCCCTCGTAGGAAAAAATAATGTGGTAGTATCCCATTTTTCTTTCCACATGTCCATGCCATACCTTGTGGTTCACCCGCTTTTCAGAACAGTTTCCGCTGCTAAGGACAAGAATGTGCCCTGACTTCTATCCACTCATCCGCCCTCCGAGAAGGCCATTGGCACCTTAATATAGACTGGTAATACTAGCGTCTATCAGGAATCTCTTATAAAAGAGCTTAGTTTTATCCCTCAGGAGTAAACCCCTTGATATTGTACTATCTAAAACTTAATCCATGTCCTTCTTACATACATGTTTTTATTTTGGGTCTCATCTTGGAGAAACTAATTTTTTAGACTCAAAAATTTTTACCCCTTGCCTTCCTGAAAAACAAACAATTTCTTTTACATCTGTCTAGGCATTTAACAAGGAAAATACTTTTAATTTTTAAAAAATGAAATGAAATTATTAATTTGATGCCTCATCCTCCTGTCCTTTAGGCTACAGGAAACGATTTACGAAAGTGAATGATTTATGAAAGAATTAGTGGAATTATCACGTGGATGAAATAGGAGAACCCCGAGAAAACCCAAAAACACAATGTTCACCATAAATTCACGCAACCTGGGATTGAAACCAGGTAATTTCTTGTATCCGAGGTAAGCGCTCTGCCACTGAGACACCTTGTCTTTCCCCATTTCCCACTCTTTTCATTCAGGAGCAAGGTTTAAGAATCTAAAATACTGAGGGAGAGAAAAAAGATATATTTTAATGATTATTTTCGTTGTAAAAAAATGAAAGATAAGTATAAAGTGTACACAGATAAACTACCAAATTTATGCAGAAAAATGAGTGATCACACCAGTATGTAAATGCATTAAATTAACAGAAAGAAAAAGAACTGAATACAGAATAATGAAGCTACACATGTGGCAACATTGCTAGAGAATAGGTTTCAAGTTCAAGGTCTTTTTCCTGATGACGAGAAGCAGAAGCAGTCTGTCAAATGGTTGGGGGAGTCGAGTGAAGCAGATGAGACAGCAGTGGAGTGATTCTCTCTCCCTGGCTGGCTGCCGAATTATTTATTCTTGGAGAGACCATGTTCTTCCGACCCAGCTTTCCTTGCTTCACTTTCCCCTCTTTCCATCAATGGACTTAGTTCAAGTCGCCCATTATGATGGACAATGTTGGTAGAATTTGCCAGCCTTGCATTTATATTTTATTATTCGTTACCTTAGGATAGATTTGGCCTTGCATGATGTTTTACAAAATTGTTGGACATCAGGTAAAAGATCTATTGTCTACTTAAGGACACTACATTACCAGCCAGTTTGGGAAAAGAAAGAAATCTCTCTCAGATGAAACAAATTAGAAATATCATATACTTTGCACCATTCCTTTGATATTAATTTGCAAATTTAAGTCTTTATTTTGCTTCCCACGTTTCTCAATGTTAGTAAACAACTTAAAAACAACAAATAATATAAAATGTAGCAGATAGGGTCGATCTTCAAACAAGAAGAATAAAGTTTAAGAAATATAAAACCGGAAATTAAAATAAAGTAGAAATATCCACATGAAGCAGAATTTTCGGATACGTTGAAACACGTGTTCAGTCCCTTCTAATAACAAGTTTATATACTGAATTTCACACATCCATCTTACGCAAGTTTTCACGTTGAACATTTTCTGAATAAAGAATCAAAAATTTTAATATTATAGAGATTGTTCTGCTTCTTCCCTTCCCCTTCCCCGTTCCTTTAGGAGAGATTTTTTTTTTTTTTTTTTTAACGCTGAAACACGTATTCTGTTACGAGGGGCGTCCAATAAGTTATTTACCTAGACAAAAAGGAATGCAGATAGCCTCACTTCGTAATCACTGTTTTTCGATGTAGCCCCGATGGAGGTCGCCATTTGCGGACAGCAAAGAAATAATAGAGAAAAAAATAGTCTTTGTCATGGCCTGAAAACTACTGGGAAACAGCCTGTTGGACCTCGCTGTCTGACGATAGGTGTCAACGTAGGTGTTTCTTCAGGTCTCGAAAGAAGAAATAGTCACTAGTGAGAAACTTGATAACCAAGCGGTGCTCTAACTTCTGCAAATCCATTGTTCGCCACGTCACACAAACATTCGCTACGCGACGTAACACAAACACTCCTCGCGGACACTGCGTTGCTCCGACTAACCTCAAATTACGCACGTGTCAGGCGTCATTATGCTCCGCCCCTCCCTTCCTGTCTAGGCAGATAACTTATTGGACGCCCCTCGTCTTTTGAATATATATATACTACATAGTACATATAAAATCATATTAAATAATCTTATAATTGTTTTTCCTAAGTCTTTCCTGACTAGCTTAAAATCTGGGTGCGCTGTTCATGACATCGAGGTACTTGTCAGGCACTCGAATTTCTGCACTATATGAAATATATTGAAAACAGACATAGGTCCATGTAAGTAGTATTAGTGAGTAGAAATGCGCAAAACCAGTTTTTTTTTTTTTTTTTTAAATAAAACCTGGAAATTGTTTCACGAAAAACCGAAATTTTATTTTTCTACCGAAACCTGCTTCCCTTTTCTCCAAAAGAGTGTGGGACGTTTATTAAATCCAGTGTAATTTTCACTGAAGATAGTATCTGTTTTTGTTCTTGTAATACTAGTTTTCAAATAAGTTAACGAAGAAGTAAAACTTTTTGATAAAAAACCAAACCAGTTTTAAAACAGAAAACTGTTTTCGATTTAAAAAAGAAACAAAACAGTTTTGAAAACCGAAACCGGTTTAATAGAAAACCAAACCGGTTTGATAGAGACCCGAACCGGGTTTCTGGATTCCATTTTTAAACCAGTTTTTTGTGCCTACCACTATTTGTAAGTACTAAATTGCCTGCTTTCCAAAATTTGTCATTTTTGTCATTGTCGAGTGTATTCTTTCCCTTTGTCAAAGAATGTTTCCAAATCAATTACAACGTCACAAGTTTACGCGAAAAATCTAAACTTGACAAGAACGAATTCTGTCTCAAAAACGCTGACTAGTTTATTGATTAGTATTTTTAACGGAGAAGACAATGGTCAGGTGATAGAGCGCTCACCTATGGTGCGAGTGGTCCCTAGTTCGATCTCAGAACATGTAAGTTCGTGGTGAACAACAGCATGTTCGCGGCTTTTCTCAACTTGTCCTGTTTTCTCCTACGTTTTCATTCCATCAATTTTGTCCTAATCATTCACTTTCAATAATTACTCTCCTATTTAGCCCTAAGGATATAATCATGGGGCGTTAAATTAAAGAGTACCTACATTTGTATTTATAGAAAATAGATACAGTTGGCCGTCAAAGTTTAAATATATAGAAAAACATCCCAGGTCTGAACCTCATCTATGTTGAAAATTTAATCGAGATCGGCCCGGTGGTTCAAGAGTTATGGAGTTATAAACAGAATCACTCTCAATTTTATATATTTGAAGATTAGATTACGGAAAAGAATTTTAATATTATTATTTGATTTCGGCAGTACTTTGAAAAGAAGTGAAAAGTTAGAAAATAGCTGATAAGCACCATTAACACAATATCTATCCAATAACTAACTGTGTAACTTAACACTGGTGTTGCCCATGAAACGATAAATTTCTTGTCTCGTCTCGAAAATGAGACGAGCCGGACATTTTGAAATTGAAGACGAGGCGAGAAACATGAAAACTCTGGTATCGTTTTTGAGACGAGAAATTTCTCGAATCTCGGGGGTGGGTAACAGTAGTCCTTCCAAGTCTTAGATCTGAAACACTGGTTTAGTGTTACATAACTTACAGTATAAAAACTATAGACTGATAAAATCATGGTACGAACATAATGAAGAGCATGTATTAACGTTTAAAGAGGCGAAAGTCATTACACAAGACTTCAGTAATAAACATGGTCTAAATGTTATTATATTACACCCTTCGTGGACCTCTCGTGACGAAAAAGGGTTCTGATAACTTTCATATGAAATTAAGAAAATCTCAGAGCGTATACTTTGTATATAAATTTATAAAACAAGACGTGAAATTAAAAGCTTTCCAAGAATCGAGACGGGACGAGTTGTAAATAATTTACGAGATGATATGATAAAACCTTATTTGTCGTCTCGTGGGCAACAGTACTACCAGATTAGGAGTGTCGCCAACTCAATATAAAAGTTATATTGTTTTTAAATAGCAATTCGTCAGACTTTTACATATTTCAAATCATACCAACGTCGGTTGGTACGATCGAGCAGTCTTGTAAGGCATTAAACTGTTGATTGCAAGATCTACTTGCCTGCTCGGGTTCAAATACCGCTCAGGGCATGGATGTTACGTATTGTCCTTTTAAATACAACTAATTCATTACTATCATTTATTTGTTATTATATTCTTTAGCCAAAAGTACAGTCACGAGACATAAGACTCAAAAATAAATTAATTAAATTACTCAATTGCGTAATACCCGTAGCTTTAACGTTGCAGAAAGAAGCCCTCGACTTCCTCTATATTGTCGATCCAGTTAGGATTGCTGGTACGTACTTCCGTAAGATCTAACTTCACATTTTCTACCTGTTTACCAAAAAGTTTGATTCCTAAAAGCTTTTCAATTACAACTCCATTTACATTATGCGTATTTTCTCCACGTGTCCCGCCCATCTCAAAATATCTCTGTCTTAATTGTGGTCTGTATTTCTCTCTGTCGGTTAGCGACAAATTTTTATGACCATACAGTACAATAAGCATAATTAAGGTTCTGCAGATATTTTCGATGTAATTTCCATGATAATGTAGGGAAGAAAAATCATTTTGTAAAGAGTAATAAAATGGACTTCTTGCTACGAATCTAGATATTTTGTTAATTTTTTTATTATGTATTAGACTTAGTAATTTTAATTTATTCACCTCATCCACACTATTATTGTTGATTATAACAAATTACAAGTCAGTTTTAACTACTGATTCATTTTTAAATCCAACCATGGACTATATGATTTATTTAATTAAAATACACAGAACTTTTATCTTCATGATGAAGAAATTAAAAGTAAAATACATAATTCTGAGTGTTATATGGTTGTGAAACTTGGTCGCTGATGCCCCGAGAAGAAAAGAAGCGGGGTTCTTGAAAACAAACTTTTGAGAAAAGTATTTTACGCAAAGAGATTAACAAGCTTGTGAATTTAGAAAGTTATACAACGCTGAACTTCATATAGCTATAAATCACCGAATATCATATGGAAATAAAGCCGAGAGGTCTAAGATGAGAGGGACACATGACTAGAATGAGTAACGCGTAAGGTTAGTTGGTAAACTTCGGGAAGAGTAAACTTTAGGTAGACCACGAAGAAAGTGGGAAGATAATATGAAGTCAGTGGTTAATAATGAATTGACTTAGCACGAATAAAATTGAAGTTTTACGCGTTTTTCTGTAGCGATGAACTTTTTAGATCTTTAATCCATACAGTTAGTTATTTCTATACATTTACAGTTTAAATTAACCGAACTGGGTTTCCAGTATTGAATTTTGGAATTTTATAGTTACGTCTCACAAAAATTGGCTTTGTACCATTGTGGTTCATTTTAATTTGATAGTGCTAGTATATTACATATTCTTTTATCAAGTTTGAACTTAGATGTGAAAATATTGTCCAGTATTTAATTGCATTATAGTACGAGAAGCAATTAATGATTTTCTTTGTAGTGGGGAGCATAGTAGGTCAGTGGAAGAGTGTTCACCTCTGATGCGAAGGGTCCCTGGTCATGTGAGTTCATTGTGGACAACAACGTGTTTCATGGGTTTCCTCAAAGCTGTCCTGTTCCGCCTCCAATTTTCATTCCACTAATTGTTTCACAATCGTTCACTTTTATTAATTATTCTCCTCTTTTAACCTACAGGACATAATGGTAGGACGTAATACTAAAAGATTTTATTTTTCTTGCCATATTGATAGAGCGTTTCCCCTCATAATATCTCCATTTGGAACCCTACACTAGGAAAGCGCAACTATAAACCAGGCTCAACTACAGGCTCTCAACTCAATATCGAATAGTCTTCAACCGAAAGGATTTAATATACGTAATTACTTCACATATTAAATTTTAACACTCACGAGAGTGATAGAACTAATCAAGACATTAAACGAAAAAGAAGAAGAAGTACAAAAGAAATCTTGCTAAAATAATGCTTCCATTTAGTTATAGCTATCAATTTTATGTCATTAATTTGGTTAGTAACTTTTATTATCTTTATCCTCTGCTACTAATCTCTAACAAACGCTTATATTCTCTATATAATTTCTTTATTTTAAAATATCTGAATCGATGGGCAAATTTGATATAACAAAAGAAAACACGTTTTATTTTAATTTACGGAAAAATGGTTGAACAAACAAAGAAATAGAACAATAGTATCAACTTCTGTTGCATATTGCACACAGTGAATGTCAATATATTGGGGTTTACCACACTTTAATTTCTTGAAACTGGATGATGAGACTAAATATCTCAAAATCTGTTATCATTAGTAATAGTCGTATTTGTATTATCATAGTAATACCTTGGAGCTTGTACTTAATCCTTTCAAGAACTTCATACGAGTTCCAGATCGATCTAATTCCACGAAAATTTTATCCCTTTAAAATAATAGAAATTGGATTAATCCTTTCCTAGGTTCTACGAACTAGAATTTTCAAAATGAATTTTAACAGTAAATAATCTTGGAAATTTGAATAAGAATGTAAATTAATAAAATTAAAAATATAAAAACCTGTATGTTTAAAAAATAACACAAAACAGGCGCAAAAGCATGAAATTAGCAGCGAAAATCTCACTATATAGATGCTTTCACTATAGCTTCCGACAATGAACTGAATGACAAAGTGTACGGATGGCCTGAGCGCTGGGGAAACACGCACAAACACACACGAACAACGTGCTGGGCATTCAGACTCCAAGGTGGCATTCGGATTGCAAAGCATATTTTGCCCGAATTTTTCGTTCGTTCCCAGTTATTCGAGTTCTGGAGCGTTCGGATTCTGAAGGTAATATTGTATTATTTTCTGTTAGGACGACAGCGAAAGACAAACCGGCCTGGAAATCGAGGCGAGATAATGTAGTGAAAATGGTCTGTTCTTGCCCTCAAATCTTGCACGATAGTCTGTGCATTTGCCAACTCTATTGGATTCAAAGCTCGGAATGCTTTGTAGACCACGAATGATAAATAAGCAAATTACAGCAGCATTATTTTTGATTAACTTTCACATATTATATCTACCAATATTTCAGGAGTAAGAAGGGCAATTGCCTTTCCTAACTATTTTATAAGAGAAGAACAATACCCATCTCAACTTTCCTTAGCTAGGATATAATACTACATCTATATAAATGTATTATATAGAATGGATTGATGGATGTATTATATAGAATGTAAAATGGCAATTGAAATTTATCAGAATGGATGATGTGAACTATTCTCTTTACTGAGTTTTCCCAAACCCAAAGTCTAGCTAAAATGCATTCTTGCACCCGAAAATGGTAAATTCACCTCATTTCATAAAATTAGTTAGATCTGTTTCTGAAGTTAAATTTACAATAAAACAACAGATTAGAAACTGTTCATTTTAAATAGTTAATTGTTAGAAGCCCTAGCAATGATTTTGAGCACAGATAACGCTTTGTCTGTATAGAATACACCAGAAGTAATTAATTGTAAACCTCAGGTGTTTCCACTTAGAGTCACCTGCGATTATTCCTATCTCAAGTGTGTATTTATATTATTCTTGCGAGAGGGAATGATTATGACACTTTTCTACTACGAAATCATCAGCATGATCAATGTACATAATTCAACCCATTATAGAGTAGCTTTCCTCCTTAGTCAGAATCGATTCAGAAGCAATTTAACACTGTGTGCCCTGGAGCCAAATAATATTAACTTGAAGAAGATGAACCCAATACGTATATACCGAGTGACTTATATTGTTGCCTAGTAACCGGAACATTTAAGATTATCCTTTTTTACGCTGACTATTAACATTAATTCACAAAATAAACAGTAACAGTAACAGAATTATAATTTCACAGCTCTTCAACAAGATGTCATTTCTTAACTTTACCTAAGCTTAGAACCGAGTTAATTTCGAACTTAATTTCATGCTGGTAAATGCAAATGAAAATTTCACCGAGGTACAGATTATTTAAGACTAGAAAATATTTATGTTATATTAACACGCAGGAAACAACAGAACGTGTTAACAGAACAGTAGCTTAACAGAAGTTGTCTTCAACTCTCTTGTTTCATTCGGAGACGTGTGATCGTAGGTTCGATTATTGGTGAAACTCTAAATATTTAATAATGATTCACCAGCATAAAGAAAAGGAAGGAACTACTTAAAGAAATAAAGAATAATTGAAGCCATGACTTCCATAACCACACAAATCCAGCTAAAAAGATCAATAAAACCTGAATATTTGTTGGAAATGTTAACTTGGATATCAGACCTTTTTCATTTTTACACTTTGCTGAATAACAAATGTCACTAAGTATGAAAAAAAAATCTGATTTCCAAGTTCACATTTCCAACAAATATTCAGTTTTTATTGAGTTTCTCAATATCTTTTCAGCTGGACTTGTGTAGTTATGGAAGTCACGACTTCAATTATGGTCATGAATGAAATCCAGGAATAATGGTGTTTAAAATCAATATCTGTGCATATACGTATTAAGTTGAAGCGGACACAGTATACCACGAACTGCAGAGCCACAGTTTATATTTACTTATATCTTTATTTCTTTTTTTTTTCTTTTCTCTTTTTTAAGTCCTTATACTCTGCTGGTACAATTAGCATAAGAGGTGATAATCAACCACAAAATTTATATTGAAATTCCATGAGTCAATGAGAAATTTTCTAGTAATGAAAAGGTGGCAAGTTAGGCAACAATGAAAGCCAACATAGGAGGGTTTTCCAATCACAGAATACGAATATGATATTAACTTTCACATTTTTAAAAATCACTCACTTAAGGATAGGAAAGGAGAATAGAGAGCTTAAAAAATATTGCCAAAATGAAAGCGGGATCACTGATAATATGCCATAATGTTAGAAGAAAAATTGAAATTTCCAATTTAAGGCTCTACAAAATATATTATTTCAGTTATGGAAAACATGAATGATCTAATGATCTAACGTTAATGAATTATTTCTGTTCCTCTGGCATTTTTTATTTTCATTGACTGCAAGTTTTTCTTCTTTATCAGTCTTAAAGTCGATTATTATAAATTAGCTACTCGAACAGGGTGGCCAGAAGGCAGTGATTAAAAAGCCGGACACATTGACTTAGAAATCCGGACTTTATGAATTTATAAACCTTTTCCACTAGTTTGTAAACTCTTACAGCATAAATACTAAAATAAGCATACACTTTCAGAACAACCGTTTCCACGTCAACGTTGAGTTTTGACGTTGCAAAGCGAACAGCATTATGCAAAATGTGAGCGTAACAATTAGCTGCCACTATGTTTGGATTTATTTCTTTTGATTTTTGGTAGACGATGTTTCGGATTCCGTAGTTTACACTAGCATTATCACCCGTGTACGCAGATACATTCTCTAGATTTAAGCCAGAACCAGTTACCCTGTCTATAATGTTGCAATCGCGGCAAAGGTGTCATGCGAATTTTCATAAAAGTCTAGCAGACAATATTGGATTTCTTTTTCAAAATGAAAATATTGCAAAACTAATGGAATACACAAAATGGTTTTCCTATTAACTTTTCTTACTTTACAACTTACAAAAATGCACTGAGAATAATATGCAAACTCTGAAATGTCTGATACTGGAGCCATCGAGCCATCAGAATAATGGAAACTTAAACATTTATAATAAGACAACTGAAAAGCAGGATGAATAGGCGTCCGGCTCGACTACTAAGCCGGACACGGGACAGGACCTCCAAAAGCTGGACTGTCCGGCTAAAAACAGGACATCTGGGCACCCTATACTCGAAAATCTTTAAGTTTTACGTCCCACGGTTATGCCGGTTAGGCTAAAGGAGACAGTGATGATGAGAGATGAGTGAAATGGTGGAATGAAGAAAGTGGGAAGAAACGGGAGAACCCCGAGAAAACCCACGAGTGTTTGTCCACCACAAAGTCCACACGGCACGAGCTGGGATCGAACCAGGGACCCCAAGCACCGGAGGTGAACGCTCTACCACTGAACCACCCCCCCTACCCTATACTCGAACCTGCAAGAGGTGTGAAGTAGCAAGCAGTAGATAATAAATAATGTTTTCGCGAGTACAGTGATCAATTGTCATAAGACTCGAACAAGCAACACTTTTTGAGTGAATTCCAAACAACGTCACAGAGAGCAGCAAATTGCAGTTTCTTAACTTGTTTCCGGTTTGAAGAAGTAATAAATGTCGTAAAACTTCATGTTAATTAAAGAAAATGATTTTTAAAAGTAGGCCCTAGCTATTACGTTTTATGAAAAATGTTATGTAAATACATTTAACGTGTACTTTTGCGACGATTTTTTTTTCGGTGAAGCCACAAGATAAAAGAAACCACAGATTGAAAACCTTTGGAAACGGCTGGTTTAAAAAAGAATTTAGTTCCAAATCAATCCACTTGGCTATAATACAGACAACGAGGCCTACACACTCCCCCGCTCCCTACTCTCAGTCTGGAGAATCAAGTTTCTCCCTTTACATACAAAATGGTCCCCCTCAATTTTCCCACACTACTGCTGAATCTCCAAGGCCAAAGTGGCTAATTACCCTTCCATCCCATCCACCTACAGGAACTGCGAGACATACATGTGTTTCTTCTGTATCTTCATCCCCATTTCTTCCTCCATTCCAAGCTTAGTAAGTTTTACATTAAAAAATGCTCACACGTTGCCCATGCTTTCTGTTTAGTTAAGCAATGATTTGCTCATTGAAGAATGAAAGTTAGCATATAAACTCATATCGCCGGTATTTCTAGTTTTCTAGATCAGGGTTTAATATAGCTTAATTGAAATAGTTCACCATCATCAACTGCTTCACAAGGAACAAGGTGGCTCAGTGGTACAGCATTCAACTCTGGTGCAAGGGTCCCTTGTTCGATTCAAGGCCATATGAGTTTGAGATAGACAACATCGTGTCAGTGGGTTTTCTCGAGGTTGTTCCATTTCTTCCCCATTCTCATTCTACCACTTCTTTTATAATCCTTCACTTTCATTAATCATCTGTTTTCTTTAGGGTTAAAAGTATAATCTTGGAAGCTTAAAGATTTCGCTGCAACAATTGTCTCACGATACTGAGTTATCACCCAAAGCTTTATATGCTCTCTTTGGTACTCACGACCACATACACAAAAGGTTAACGAGATAATCGTACCATAGCAGTTTTATCGTTAGTTCATTCAATTAAATCAACATATTTTTTGTTTATGTCAGCTAGTGCAACATGGTTGCATTTAAGTACGTTTAATCTTCCTTCTTACTTTTCATAGTAACAAGTAAAAAAAAAAAAAAAATAAAAGTATTATCCGTGTGTACGAAACTGAAGATGATTATTTGTTAAACAATCGAAATATAGCGACGTGGCAGTTTTACCATCTAATCTCAATAACAGAAAACTTTAGATATGACAACAATATCCTAAGATAATGAGAAAATTAAAGTCAACGTTAATAATATAAATACACTAAGAATATGTTAATGAATTATGGTGTAGAATGTAACACCAGCTCAGCTGGTGTGTAGCTGGTATTTCTTTGACACAGCTCAGAGAGAAAATCAATCAGAATTACGGGTACTAGAGACCTGAGGCAAGACTTGTGCTATGAAGGTAGAGATTTTAAGATCATGATCTAATCTAACTATGTAATAATAATCTGAAATTTCTGTCAGTATATGACATTATACATTTGATGGATCTTAAATGTATATAATGATATATCACTAAAAAAAAAAAAAAAAAAAAAAAAAAATTGTGATTTTTACACACTATTTTGTGTTTATTAACACAATACAGAAGAAATAATACCTAATTAGTCTTTCTCTATGAGACAGAAACCAAATTTATTAAATTTAGTGATTGTTATAGCAATCTGTTTTTGTATAAGCTGGACATCCCGATAAGATTATAATATTGCAGGCGAATGAGATAAATAAAATTTGATTTGATGCCGTCTTGTCCACTATACAATTTAGTATGATCTCAATCAAGGACACGATAAAGGTGAATGTCACCCCCCACCCCACCTTCCCATCAATTGTTGTTCTCGCGTTCAGAAACCATACTTCTGACTATTCAGTAACAATAAGTTACATACAATGTACACAACTCATACATGCAAAGTCGATTTTTTTTTCATAAAAATGTTACGTCGGAAATTATACATCCTGTTTGTGTGTGAGTCTTTTGATGCATCAACAAAGAACTCGTGACGCACATGATGTTGCATAACTTTTACTGGCGGAAACCTGACCTTACTTAACAAAGTTACTATTAACTCCCTTAGCAGCTTTCCAAGTCACAAACAACATAATACAGCTAATAATTACATCTTTGGTTGTATAACGTGTTTATAGTATAGTGTAATAAAAAAAATATACAACTTTAGTGATTAATCTATTACTTTTCTTTATATATACAGTAGGCCTACTATCTCTACTTATTTAGAATAAAATAAACTAGTTTATTCATTTTTATAAAGAAGGAAGAACACTAAGTTTAAGTGAATACTTTACAGAAAATTGAAGGAGATATTGACTATCTTATGGAAATTGTAAATTCTGTTATTTCGAGGTAAGACAGATCTTCAGATGTAACTCTTGATTCAATGGCGTAATATTCTCAGAGCAAGACGAGAATAAATGGATTAATTCTATCACTGAAGGTAATCCAAGATGAATTTTAGCACAAGAAAAGTTACGAAATCTGCTTAAACTTTCCAAAGTGATAAAGAGCTTACAATTATATCGAATGTATTAAATTAAATGAGAATTATATCAAATGTATTAAATTAAATGGGTATATACATATATCTATGTAATTCAACACTTATTTAAGCCAAATACCTAAGTTGAAGATGTTCCCTACAATAATCACGAACCATCACTGCTATTCTTAATTCAATTATAAGAACTAACGTCAAATGTGTCCATTTAATGTAACATAACATATCTCTAGAATTCTGATAACGATTATCTTACAAATTTTAAATGAAGAGATTTTAACTGGTTTGAAGCTAACCTTTCATGTGCTTTAAGGGAATATTAACCTATTGGGTTAAATCTATGAACAGATTGAAATCACAGAGCTCATGATTTCCGTAAATTGACCAGTATATCTTTTATTGAAAAAAATAGGTGTAAATAAAATGTGGTTATTTATTATGAAGTATAGGCACACTTAGAAAATCTGCTTAGAGAATTGATTTATCTCCGATCAAAACATGAATTTACCCTTGGTCAACCCTAAGAATATATGTAACATGTGAGTGCTGATCTTTCGCTATCGCTATACCTCATACCTGACAGGTTAGAAGTTCACTATTATATCTTAATTCAGTTACTAAGAAAGCATAAATTTTCTCCCATTATTTTGCGTGCTCTCTTTAAAAAGTGAATCAAGTTGATCTATGGGTTAGCAAACGCAAAACAACATTCAAGTTGATATAAAAGCTTTCTACGTGATAAATAGTAATGCATGTTATTTTTACGAAAAAACTTTACGTAAAATTTTCGTATTTTGCCAAGAAGATAGTAACATCACCTCAAAGCTATTATGCTGTAGCATGCCATTGTGGTATATGGGAAGCTGACAAGGACATTACGTCCACGTCATACTCGTCTCCCTTTTCCTTTTCCTATTCCCCCCATAACTATGTATGCATGAGCTCTACGACAGCACAGAGAACACGTATAGTAATGCATGTTTTTTTACGAAAAAACTTTACATAAAATTTTCGTATTTTGCCAAGAAGATAGTAACATCACCTCAAAGCTATTATGCTGTAGCATGCCATTGTGATATATGGGAAGCTGACAAGGACATTACGTCCACGTCATACTCGTCTCCCTTTTCGTTTTCCTATTCCCCCAATAACTATGTATGCATGAGCTCTACGACAGCACAGAGAACACATGTATGAATACGAATTGATATGGACTTTATAAACAAATTGAGAAGTTTCGGATTCTAAAATTTATAGTTTTTAGGTGTATTTAGAGTACAAAGAAAGTTCTGTAAAATGAAACCAGAAAGAAACCTGCCTCAATTGGCCAGCACTACTGGTTTTGTGGCTCCATGTAGACATGTTGGAATAAGCAGAATAGAACGTGCCTCAGTAAAAGAATAATATGTAAATAGGCTAAAAGAGCAGTTTTCAACATTGTTGAGACGCAAAGAACAGTCCAGAAAAGGAAATTTATAATGGAATATCAAATCACATCTTGATCCAGTTACAGTATTTATTTTTGGTTTACTAAGTATTTTTTTTTTTTCGGGACATACTTTGAGGACTGCGAGTCTATAGTAAAGTAGCAATTTGAATAAAATTTTACAATTAATATCAGACAATATCCCAATTAGCATTATAAAAATACAAACAGATACGTTGAGAAAAGCTTACTTGAGCTTGCACCCAAATTTCAACATATGGCTGAAAGTAAAGAATCAGTAATAATCTACCGATAGTTTCGTTATCTGGCAGATCTTTGTAAAGCTTCCTTCCTTTTCTCTCTGCTCACCAATTTAGCACCAATCTCACCGTCTCAATTTTCTTTTTAAAGTTTAATTTAATGTCCCACGACTATGCATCAAGGTTAAATTAGGCGCTGATGATAATCAACAAAATGATGGAAGAAAATGGTAGAAAACGGAAGAACTCCGAGCAAATCCATGCACAAGATGTTTGTTCACTAAAAAAACTCACTTTGCACGAATTGAGATCGAACCAAGGATTCCTTGCACCAGAGGTGAGCGCTTTAACACAGCCACCGAGGGCCCCGAAAGAATTTTGAATATACATATATATTGAGATCATAAACACTTTACTTTAGTGCAGAAACATCTTGACTAATATCTATGTTTCATTCTACATAAATTACTTTTTACAAAACTATTTATGGGACCCGAATTTTATACACCGTATTTACTCGAATATAAGCGCCTCTTGTCTTCCGAAATGTAGGGCTAAACTTCTGAGGGGTGCTTACAATACGTTTTTGAATACAAATCGCACAATACGTTTTTGAAAAAATGAAGAAATACTGTGAGTTCTTTATTTATTTTTATGGCAAATATCATATTGCATGAAAGTTCAGGTATATTTTTCAGAATGAATACAGGTATTACTGTTGACTCTATTTGGAAAGATATTTCTAACATGTCACTGGTTTTGCCGCCAATGTTGAGCTCTTGGGTTGGTAGCTGCATGAATTTGCTGTGTGATCTTACAGGTGTGCTTGTATTCGCAAAACAAAGGAATTCTCAAAACCGACACAAATGTAATAGAGAGAAAGTTATATTCGAGTAAATGTGGATGTTACTATATTAGTTATGGAATTGACCTAGGCCCCGACATAGAACGATTATTAAAATACGAATGTTGTAACTAGTTCAATATACGGTTATCGAAACTGAAAGCTTTACTACTTCATTATACTTTTCTTGGTATTTGTTTTACATATACGCATGTACTTAGCTTATAAGTGGAATCTGTGACTAAATCCTTTTAACTTTATAAAAATTTGCACTTCAAATATGCCGAAATTTGACTTAGAAATACAACAGATATATTCCTAGTATTCTCAAGCGATTTGATAGACCACATTGTAATTTCCAATATTTCTATTAAGTACAGAATTTGTTTCATTATATTTTTTTCTTAGTTGCTAGTTTAAAGATCGACTCAAAACCTACACTGTAGATGCTATTCTTTTTTTCAATGATTTGGAATGATAGTTTATCCGTTTAAAAACAATAATTGCTTATTATAATAAGAAAGCTAATGTAGCTTTAAATAAATTCTTAAGTTCTCATAGCTATATCACAGAGTATTAGAAAAGTAAGGGAGAATAATACTTTTTTTTTAATTTTACAATTTTGATGGTAATTTAGATTTATTTTAAATCTTGTGACATTCAACGAAACTAAAATCTGCAGCAAATAGTGGATTTCCTCCTTATCACACAATATTTTTAGTTTTATTATTATTAAATAGTTAATTGCACTATTACAGCTACGGACATGCAATATTATTAAAAATATTAATGAATTTATTGGTGGATTGAAGAGTTATGAACTTATTTTCTGAACACTTAGATGCATAACTAAGAGATATTCCTCCAAAGGAATTTAATAGCTCTTAATGGAGTATGTTGACTACATTACGAATAAGTCAGTATAACTAATTATATCCTTTTCGTTTCTCTATTAAACAAAATTTTTGTTTATTATGTTTATGGCACATGATGGTCTAGAAAACAATGTTTATTTGTTTGGAGTTTAACGTCTTTTACAGCATCCAGGATTTTAGGAGACGTAGATACTACATTTTAGTGCAGAATTCAAACTACATGTATTACACCGGGGATCAAACTAGATCTATCACACTAATATACAAAGTGATAGCCATCTAGTGACAAGGGGCCTCTAATTTGAGGAACAGAACCTACAGTAATAGATACAAAATTTTGAAATTCTGCAGGATAAAATGAAATTTTCATCAAAACTTAAAATACTATAATGGATGAAAACTGTAACTTGTACTTAATTCGTCATTAGTAAAGTCTTTCAAGGTAAATAATAATAATAATAATAATAATAATAATAATAATAATAATAATAATAATAATAATAATAATAATAATAATAATAATAATAATAATAATAATAATGGAAATGTTTTTCAAAAATATTACATGCTTTCATCTTTAGAATAATTCTATTTCCACTCCATATAACTAATAATGCTCGTTTTATATACTATTATTACTATTATGTTTATTGTCCATACTTCTGAAAAATAAATTATTTTTGTTTAGTTCTCTTGTGAAATTTGTAAATCAAGTTTTCAATAATATACAACAAGTAATAATTTGATATTAGATCATGAGTCTTTACAACATAAACCTATGCAAAACAACTACACTTAAAACACAACATATAAATATCTTGTCTACAACATCAACCTACTTAATTTCTACTAAAACCTAAAGAACTGTTCGCTGACTGAACCACAAAAATCTGACAAATGAAATATTAATGTTTGACAGTTCATTAAAATTATTAGAATTAGAAAATGTTGAAAGTTTAAAGAATTATTTTATTTAAATGAACTATATTTTCAATCAACATTGACCTCATTAAAGTATAACTACGAAAGAAGAAATGAATTTGAAATCTTCATTAAAAACAAATAACTTAATCTTTTTTAATACCTGAACTATAATTAATAACTTGTAAATGACTACCTATAAATATATTTTTGAATAAAAAAGATTAAAAAAATAGGATAACGTGCACACAAAAGATAACATTATCTAAATATAAGTTTAACATATTTTTAAAAGATCTAAGCCTATGAAAAATATAGCGAAAATTTACATAAGTACATTTTGTTGAAAAATAAAATTGAAAGCGTAATGAAATAATATATTAAAAGATAACAAGTCCATTTTACAAAATGAAAACACAGAATAACTTAATAAATACGATGAATGATGAGGAATAAGATGGAGACTTCGACGATGACCAAACAGCCCAATGATGTGAAATTGGTGTTTTCTGTCTTGCAGATGGGGATTCTCACCTCTGATGTGCCTGTGCTGGGTTCGAATCCTTGCCAGGGAAGCGTGTCTCCGGTGTAGTACTTGGCCCAAGTGGCAGACCTCTTCCGACCGCGAACCTGCCATAAAAGGGGTAACGTGTCAGAATACATCCCGGCCAAAAAATTTTAAAAAGGGGGAAATTGAAAAAAGTAATTATTTACAAAGAACGGAATATTATAGACTCCCACACCAATACTTTACAGAGTGACCGAGAACTAAGTGATCCCGAAGTTCAATACAAATTACAGTGATATGAATAATTGGATTGCACACTTTAATCCTTTCTAGATATCGTAATGAAATGTCTTTTAAATGCTACATATAAAAGGTATGTTATCGAATTATAGAAAAGAAACTGGACAGAATGAATTTTAATACTACTTTGTGCTGATTTTTGAAATATTATATACGATATTAGTAACTAAAGATTTTAATTTCTTGGTTATTGTTAACAGCCCAAATGCTTATAATTGTGTATATATTAACATTGTGGGAAATTGCTTCCAATTCTGGTTAAACTTCCACAAACAATACAGTAAATCGAATAAGAAAATTGCACGCTATTGGATCTCAAATTTAATTTGAAAAGTAAAATCAGATAGTTTTATATTGCAAACTTATACGAAATGCATATAAGTGAGAGTTATATTATTTAGCTCGAAGAAAATTAAGAAAAACCGTTCATAGGTAGCTCAAAATTTAAATGGAATAATAGATGATATTTTGAATGGATAAGATAATAATTCTGTCAATAAAAATGAAGTTCGTATCTACAATTAAAAGACATTTCATTCGTGAATGAACTCATACTAAATTGCACAACTGCACAAACCAAATCATTCCCAAAACACTGTAACTTGTATTAAAATATTCAGGTTCGACTTTACTTTCAAACACTCTGTACAGTATAGAAAAAACTAATTAAAGCAAACAATTAAATTTTAAATTAAGCAAAATCTGAATTTGAGCGGGCACTCCGCTACTAAAGTGAATTTAATATGAAGGAGTCTTTAAACTTAAGTTCGTACATTACTAATGAGTAAAACATTGATAAACAATTAAACAAAGCTGGCAAGGATTACAACAAAACCCAAAGACACAGATTATACAAAACAGATCTTAAAATTATAGTACAAAGAATAAACATATGTCTGAATATTGTAGTTTACACACAAGTTAAAGATCTTGTTGCTCATAATTACTTATATTTTTCAACCTTTAACTATATTGCAATATATTATAACTTTAAACTAATTAGATTTTTAAAAGAACTGCCATACACTATAAATGTCTAATGGACAATAAAAATACATTTTAATAATTAGAAATTAATAAAATTGCATGAAAATATCAAAATGAAGCAGTACTTATACATATATAAATGTGAATATAAATTAAATCAAATGCACAAAGATGGAAGGTTCGATTCGTGATAAGGGCACTTCAATTTTTAGGGTTGTATCTACGACTGTAGGTTCTGTTATTTTATATTTATAAAGAAACGAAAGTAAATCAGTTATATAAACCCGTTTATACTTATAAGCAGTACGTTTCTACTTCTAAAAGTAAAAATAAAACATGTTCGTTCACAATCGTAAAATAAAGTTTGACTACGTTGTGTATTACTTGTTTGTATGGAGTTCGATAAGATAACCGAGCAACAATAATAAAGATATTTTTTGATCTTCTTTGACTCTGAATTAAGCATGAATATTTTAATATAATGTCATTGTTCAACAGTTTTTGAATAAGTTACAAAATAGTCTTTTCAATATACAATGAAAAGAACTTGACGATTCATTCAATATATAGATATCATTAGTCAAATTTTGTTCCAGCTTAGAACTCTTTGTAAAAATAATCAATTAAATAATCAAGATACTTTTCTTTAAGAGAATAAAATAACTCCGAATATTATTAAGTATACTCCAACCGAACAAATAAATAAATAAATAAATAAATAAATAAATGCATAGCACAGTAATCTCCTGTTACCTCTGAGCTTTTTGATTGAATCTAACTTCTTGAATATAAGATATCAAGGAATCGTACGTCAAAGGAATATTAATATTGACGTGTGCAAATGAAGATTCGTTTTTTTTTTTTTTTTTTTTCAATAATTATCGTATACGTAGTAACCCAAATTCTAAGTCTCAATCCATCCCTTCACTCCAGTTCCCTAATTTCCAGTTGTTTTTATATATCCTTATCCTTAATCCAGAAGGAAAAGTATATTGGCCACGCTAGATTTATTTCACTCGTCTAATGATCCTACCTAACTCTGCTAGCAAATCAGACAAATTCGGACAGAATACACACATACGACATTATTTTAAACGAAGAAGACCAATTTTCAACTTAGTGAACGATAAGTCAATAAATTTTCTGTGTGAAATGACTGAATACAAAATGTATTACCAAAAATGTTCATATTGATTGAATTGATTTGACGATTTATCTTAAAATTTGTATTTGCGGATAAGCGTTAGCTACTAATTAGTGTAAAAAGTATTTCAAGGTTTTACTATAGACATAGCCTACTTAAAAGTATTTCCAATGTAATGGCAAGCTACTATTGAAAATAATAACATACCTTGTTTTAAAAGAAATGCTCGTTTCGACTAACAAGTTTGTTGATTATTTACAAAAAAGAAAAAAAAATATTCATTAATGTAATAATCTATGAAATAGATATCGATGCAACACAAAGACAATTTGAAATTAATGTAAATAGCCAAAAGTTTTTGGATGATCGGGTTTGTTAGTCACTTGGTCGCGAAGGGGTACACTAGAATATTTTCACAATATCTCAATGATGATTGACCAAAATCAGATTACATTTACGTGTTTCATAACAACACGACTGAGTACTTTATTGAAGACCTACTACATCGTAGCTTCACAACGTAGAAGATAGTAAAGTTAATCTGTATTTCTAGCTTGAAATTAGGTAAAATACGAAAGAAACAAATATCGCTATACTAACTTGAAATGTTTGTAGCAAAATATGTTTCTTAAATATAATGTCTGGTTGCATATAGAGTTTAGTGCTGCAACATTTACCTTACTTCAACGTTAAAATCTACAGCATGGCACAATGACAACTTCAGAAAAACAAAAGTGAAAAATCTATTTTAGGACCAAACGACAATGGACACTCTTTCAAATGGTGACTCATTCTATACTACCCAATGAATTAA
Source organism: Thermobia domestica (assembly GCF_964235325.1). Taxonomy (NCBI): domain Eukaryota; kingdom Metazoa; phylum Arthropoda; class Insecta; order Zygentoma; family Lepismatidae; genus Thermobia; species Thermobia domestica. The sequence continues at coordinate 114,832,618 of NC_137468.1, read as the reverse complement.
GAAATCTCTAAGTTCCTTACGCAGAAACAAAAGCCCTATTGGATCTTACTCATCACCAAACCACAGTTTAGGCTTGTTATTCACGTCGCTATGATCCATCTTAATATTGCATTGATATTGATTAAAATTTTTCAACTAATTTTGTTTGTGAAATAAAACACACACATACAAATACCGTCAGTTGGAAATTTTCAACTTAAGTTCTTTATGAAATAAAATAAGACAACAAATTTAAGTCATAATTTGACCAAGAAAAAATAAACTGTAACATCTTGATTTGACCGAATATGCATAATGAAAAATACAACGGTTTTTAAAGTCTATTGAAATATACAACTGTTTTCAAGTCTACTAAAACTAAAGTCTTTCAGGAAGTTTTGGCTTCCATAAAATTCAATAGAACAAAGAAGAAGACGACGAAGAAGACAAAATCTGTTATTCTATCAAACTACGTATATTAAAAAAAAAGTACAAATATAAGTTAATAAAGAAAGTGTGTAATATATATATATATAATATATATTACACACTTCCTTTATTAACTTATAAATATATTTAAGTACAGTGACAAAATCTTGTTTACAAGCTTCCTTCAACTAGTTATTCATTCAGAAATCCATTTGCTGCCTTTTTCTTTAAATGCATGTTCATTCATGTCACTACTACTCTTTCCCTGTATTCTTTTTTACCCTATATTATTTGTCAATGAATACCGTGTAAAGCATAGATTGCGGAACCAAACAGGAATTGCGGAAGGAAATAAAAAGTAAAAGTAAAAAAATAAGAAAGAAAAGAAAAGAAAATGCAAGAAGCGTGAAACCCTGTATTACCAGTAGAGAGAAAAAAAATGATAGACAAGTTCTTTTTTTCTTTCGCATCCCACATCAGCCACAGTAATTTTTTCTTTACTACACGATGTGTAAATGCACACAATGTTTACTTATAACGAAAAATGTTAAATACAAAACAAACTTGATTAAAAAATGCACTGTGAATAGCATAATGTGAATGCACTGTGAATTCACTTTTTAATACCTTTCTCAAGAACCTGCCTTCTTGACATGATAGGAAGTCAAGAGTACCTTACCTTAATTGGCGTGTGCGAAGGGATATATCTGCGTAATGAGTAATGAAGTGATAAGTACTTAGTTTTTGTATGTGTGTATTTCTAATTCTAACTCCTAATCTATCCCTTCATTTGAAATTCTACCTTTGCTCGACTGGAATGTGACTCTGATTAGCTACGGTAAGTACGATTAGCCCGTTTCGCTCGCTGGTCTTCATTGTTAGTGTGCGCACTTTTAATGCAGAAGGTCCCAGCTCTAATTTCCAGAGGAGAAACTTAATATTGGTACGCTACGCTCTACGATGGTTCCGTCTTATATAGCCTCGCAGTTGAGAAAGGATTCTAAATTCCAACAAACCGACCAACGGGAAGTAAATTATATAATGCTTACCAACAACCAGAGTGCTAAGACGAATAATAATAATAATAATAATAATAATAATAATAATAATAATAATAATAATAATAATAATAATAATAATAATAATAATAATAATACAGAAACTTGTTTTTTTTAATGCTTTACAAAATAATACTTTTTCTCACTACAATGCTCAATGAGAAAGAAAAGGTACAATTCTTGGAAAACTAATATTTCAAATATTAGTCTCATTGGCTGGCTATATATCATCATAAATACAATTTTCAGTAATTTCTGTGTAATAAGTAAAAAAAATAAAAAAATAAAAAAAATAAAATAATAATAATAATAATAATAATAATAATAATAATAATAATAATAATAATAATAATAATAATAATAATAATAATAATAATAATAATAATAATAATAATAATAATAATAATAATAATAGCAAAGTTTCATATGTGGGGATCATGCAAGTTTTAAACTGTGGAAATCGTGATAAGTGATGTTAAATGAAGCTGTTTGGATTAGATTACGTGTACATTTCCGTTTTTATCAAAGGATAATTAATAATCGTTCTAATATCGAAGGGGACGTTTGCAATATCGAATTCAGAAAATATTCTCGCAAAGTTAACAACTTTATGTTGATTTAAGTACATGTTTTGAATTAAGAAACACATTTTTTACTTCTTTACTTTTTGTTCTTTTTAACCTTATCTTGAGAAGAGACGAAAAATTTTTATTTTTAAAATGATTCATTCCTTTTAAGTATCATTAGAATATTAGTACAAGGTATTATTAATAAAATATTATATTGTAAACTGAGATTTAATCCTTCCCTTGTTCCTTCAAGATAATGAGTAAGCTATTGTCAGAGAAATATATGCACGAACTCGAAATCGAGTTAATAGATACTGGAAGTAATACAAGTATTGCTCTTTCCTGTTAGTTGTGCTTACTCTGATATTGTGAACGTTGTACTCGCATCAATTTATCAATAGTATTATTAGATAAAATAGCTGAGAGCATTCATGAAAAATAACATGAGTGAAACGTAATTACTTAATTAACTTACTTACAATGAATTACTAATTAACGTTAACACTGAATTTCGGTACACTAAAAATAAATGTTATTACTTAAAAATATATAAATTATAAATATTTCAACCTTAACTCCCTTGCCCTTGTTATAATAACTAAAAACATATTTTGCTTTTCATTTTTTTTCTCACGTTACAACAAACGGTATGTCGATCTGCTGATGACCATGAGAATTTCCCTTTCGGTTTGTTGACAATGAGTTTCTTTTGCTATTCCGACAGCTACACGTTACTCCCTTCACGCGCGTGCACACACACACATACACGTGTGGATAGATAGATAGACATAATGTAAATGTGTGTACAATCCAAGAGTCCGTGAGGAATGGTTCTTTTTGCAGGATCTTGCGGCCCAAGGATAAAAGATATTTTGCTTCTCACGGGAATAGTAAGATAGATATAACTAAACATGAATATAAAATGTATATTTATAACTACAATACTCAGGATATATATAGTATTTAGGTTGCAGGAACTACATTATCTTATAGAATTGTTTGAAATTTTACATTTCATATAGATGCATTATATGTAAATTTAAATAGCAAATATATATAGAATATGATCAAGGAAGGGGCTAAACCATACTTTGCCGTTTTATCCCGTGTAAAGCAGAATTGAAGTCCATTTTATCCAGTGTATACCTGAGCGTCAAGGGGGGGGCTATAGTTCCACTGTATATATATATATATATATATATATATATATATATATATATATATATATATATATATATATATATATATATATATATTCGTAAATTTCGTGTAACTTCGTAAATTTCACTTTATGTTCGTTTCTTGAGAACTTTTGAGAACTTCTGTACATAAATATTTCATTATGACATCGCAAGTATTCTGCCATCGCTGGCAGATAACTTGCCGAAAATGGAATTTCATAATGCCCGCATTTCTGCTCTGTAGATATAATCCAATACTCCACACTAAACATCTTTTTGCAGCAGCCACACATAATCACTTCATAGCTACCTTATAATGTAAGAAATGTAGCTAAGCTTTTGCAGTTTTTACACAAGGGCTAAGTTCTAAGCCTCTCCAAGCGACTTGAAGCCCTTTTTCCTATTAGCAACAATATTATAGTTTTAAAATTGAATATTGTATATTTGGAATGATGCACAATTAAAATTTGTTTGCTCTGATTTCTGTAACAAACTTTCTGAATCGAGAATCATAAGATAAATTTGTACTTTTCAACATTTAGCATAATCACGTTAGCATAATCAATATATGAAGAGTAACGATTATCTTACTTGTCATAATGGAAGATGAGAATGATTTCTTCTTTATACTTTTCAATAAGTAATATAAATAGCTCAATCAATTAAAATGAAAATCAATCAAATTCTATATGAAATTTTGAAATAGAGTCAATAATTATAAGCAAGAAATCTAAAAAAGTGATCATGAGTTCACCTATCACTTCTAATATTACCTTCCTCTTTCTTCAAAATTTAATAACTAGTGAGTGATTACAGTACAATTAGCAAAACTGTTTACTTAAAACACATTTTGTTAGTTATACAAACAATTCACAATGTTGGAATCCCCCGCTTCCTACCATCCACCATACGAAAAAAAAAAAAAAAAAGTTAAAGTTAAACAAAGCGTAAAAGATATCTGGAAATCTCCTTTCTTCTCTAGGTATTCTATACCAAAAAACACCGTGATTATATGTTTATTATTATTATTTTTAGATCTATCCGTTTATTGAAGTTTAGCGTTTCTTTTCAGCACCAAAGCTATATAAGACATTGACCCTCAGTGAAGGTGGAATCTACATAATCGTAATGCGTTAAAATTTTAATGCTCTCCCTCCATAAAGCGAATTCCGGAGCACGTGTACCACGGCGTACATGCTAGCCACGAGGCCAGCAGGCAGGGATTATTATATTATCTCAATATAGATTATAGAAACGTGTATCAACTTAGGTGAAATATTCAATTCTCACAATATTTTTATAAACTGATTTGTTTCATGTCATTTTTCCGATTTATTAGTAAACTTTTGTTCATAGCATTAACACAGATATACAAAATTTGTTTTCGTGAACTGAACTCACGTTATTATGACTACAATTAGCATTTTACTTGCTGAGAATGGAGAATATGCTGAACAGAAACGCTACATTTGAACCCCCCTCCACCACACATACTTAATTGTACGATTCAATAAAGTCAATATGAATAATCTATTTTCTTCAAGATGATTCATTTTCATTTAAATACCCTGTGTATGTAAAAGTATTATTTAATGATGATGGACAATGTAAAAATATTTAGAATTACAATTTCGAAATTCATCAATGATTTTGCTCTGTTTCCTTGGTGATGGCTTTTAGGCAAAACCTTACTTGCTTATTCAGATTTACTTGCAAGAGGTTATATTGCTTATTTAAAGTGCGTGGGACAATATCTTAGACATGTATTGTATATTGCCTAACCAAATCTCTTAAGTCAATTTTTGTTTTGCACGTCAAGAATTCCATATTCATTAGTTATTGCACTGTCTGTCTTTTTCATAATATCTTGTTTGAGTATTTTTCAGGTCCTAGTCCACTTACCCTACATGGCTGGGTCAATCACCAAAAGTGTCTAGTGTATGTCCTCTGTGGTATCAAAACACATGTAAAATTGAAAATTAAGGTGCTGGAGTAAAGAGATAATGAATTTGGATTACCGGTAGCTATAGGATGAATTTGTATCCTTGTATACAAGAATTGATTAGTTAAATCTTCTTTATATAGATAGTCACTTACACAATAATATTCCTCCAATGTAAACATTCTGATTTCTTATAATGTGAAGAAGGAATGACAGACTTGAATAAAAAAAAAAGTGCCCATTCACCACGAAGAAGTTTAACGACCAATAAATAACAAGTCCAAAAATATGTCCCTTACTGAAATGTAAAATACAAAGAAAGTGCAAAGTTAATTGATATCAAGCAATAAAAACTTCACAAGAACTCTAATAGCTTAATCTGATTCTGGAAGTATAAGCGATAAATAAATAAATAAATAAATAAATAAAAATTAACAATTAAAATAATTAAACAATAACCAACAACAACCGATAAGACAATCAAATCCTTGAAAACATAATTAAATCTCACTTTCTAAGTGTATTATTTGAAGTAGTTGATAGTTATCAATGACTAATACCTAAGCATATTAACGGAAACTCAGTAACGACTGTTTTCACAAGTCACAGTAAGTTTATTATTTTCTTTTTGCCTTTTTCAAAACCTAGTTTTCTCCTTCACAAAGTTCTTGTATGTCATTTCTCTCAACAAGTTGATTTAGATTTTCGTGACATGACAATCTGACATGTCTCCACCCTGGACAAGAACAATTGAAATTCGTTACATACAGCCTTGTGCACGCTTCAATAGATATAGTCATCTTTCATTGACAGGATATAGCCACAACCAAGAATGCGTAGTGCTATAAGCAATAATAAAATATCTACATCTTACAGTGCTGCATTAGTTATTTGTGCTGCCATATTTGGATATTAAGATCAAGAATGTAATATTACAACATAATTGTTTGAAATTAACAGCACTTTTTCTTCAAGTTATTTTTAAAGAGGGAAAACAAATTAAATTCCTAAGAAAGATTAGAGGAATAAAAAGTGACATGTCTGAACATGCGTCAATCCCGTGCCCGCCCTTCTCATTCAAATTGCTTAAGAAATCATTAACTTCTCTGATGATGAAGCTTTTGAAATCCACTAAAGGGGCCGCGGTGCTCAGTTGTAGAGTGTTCACCTCCAGTGCATGGGGTCTTAGTTCGATCTCAGTTCGCGTCAAGTGAGCTTTGTGGTGGACAAACACCATGTGTGTGGGTTTTCTCGGGGTTCTTCCGTTTACTCCCACTTTCTTCATTCCACCATTTCATTCATTTCTCATTATCACCGTCTCCTTTAGCCTAGCCGGCATAACCGTGGGACGTAAAACTTAAAGATTTGAAATCCATCAATCTCACATTGGAGTATTGCAAAATATTCTTTGAACGATCGAAAGGTATATTTCAAAAATTATTACATTAAAATAATATTCGTTACAATGAGTGAGTGGCTCGGGGGAATACAATGTTAACTGACATTTCTAAATTTCGAGTAAACTGGAAAAGAAAAATCAACACTTTCCTGCAATGCAATGCAATGACACATACCATAAAGCTTCCCCTGCCATCTATAGGTACATTTTCCAAATTAAAATACCTAATAACTAAATTATACCGCAAGTAGTGTTTACCACTGTTTTCCCCCGAGCTGGTCAATTTGTTCATTCAAAGTAATTTTAACAGCAGTACTTGATTTAGCTCCGAAATGTCATATTATTGAGTTTGTTAATTTCTTAGTTTAAAGGTGAAATAACGAAAGTGCAAGGTAACGGGAGAACCCAGAGATATCAAAGCACAGTCCAAGTCAGTCCACCTTAAAGTCCACTTGGTGTGAACTGGGATCGAATCAGAGAGCCTATGCACCAGAGGCGAGCGCTCTACCACTAAGCCACCAAAGTGTCATTATTGAATTGTATTACATATCGTTAGAAAGCTTATGTTTTCCAAGCACGATGTAAAGTTTATATTTCTTGTCTTATCTTGGTGTCAAGAATCACCTCTCAAACGTTGTCGATGTTGTTTTGAAACACCCTGTATATATCCTAAATAATTCCCTCTGGCAACAATGTCAGAGTAAAGCTATGAGCTCCAAGTGAACATACAATGAGCATTTTGTACTAAAAAATGTTATCGAATTCGACTAAATAAGAAGAACGGAAAAAGTTTTCAACTTTACTACTTCTTTATGGAATCGTCAATATGTAGTGTAAGTACTAATTTTTATTTGAATGCTCCGTTCAGCTTCTAATTATCGTGTTATATTTTACTCAGAAACTCGATGAACTCTAATTTAGAAATCAGTATTTTATATTTATTACCTGCTATTTCTAAAAAGATTTTTTTGTTGTGGTACTTTGCTCCAATCTCTTTCCTCTAATCGACGTCTCTTGTTACATTTTCTATATTATGGGATAGATGGAATTGGCTTTTTTTTTTAAATTTAGTTAGTTTCACATTCCACGGTTGTGCACCAAGGGTAAGGGAGACGGAGATGATGAGACAGATGATATTGGTGAAATTAAAGAAGTGGGAGGAAACAGAAGAACCCCGATAAAATCTACGTGCACGGTCTTAATTAGTATACGAATTCATAGTACAGAAAATATATTTGTTGTATTTATATTGGGTACCCCACTAAGTTTTATCAAATTTTGATCCTACGAAAACGATCACCGTGATTATATGTTTATTATTATTATTTTTAGATCTATCCGTTTATTGAAGTTTAGCGTTTCTTTTCAGCACCAAAGCTATATAAGACATTGACCCTCAGTGAAGGTCTGCTGACTGGAATATCAGAAATAGTCCCCAATCAGCAAGCAATGATCCCGATTAGTTTGGATTGGATCAGATTTTGTTTCTGAGGCAATAAACTTTCGAAACTCTTAAGCCAAAGAGTTTATATTTGTTCTTGTTATCGGTAGTTTTCATGCTATTATCTCTGAATCAACTATTCTTGTGAAATCAATGTGTCTTCCCTCATTCATATCGTAGAAATGTTAGATAATATTGCATTCAGGCTATACCCTCTATCCTGTTCCGTACGTAGCGAACGTAAACACTGGAGACTTACAAACTGAAACGAAAGACGGTAATATTGTTAACATTTCAGGAATCATTTTAACTAAATTACTTCTTTTCTTTTTTGTGTCTGTATTATTATTATACGCTTTATATGCGTAACATCCAAGCAATAGATGTTAATTATGAGGAAATAACCTGAACAGAAGAAATTACGGGAAATCTCCTCTGCCTATCAGAACAAAACGGAAGAGATTAAGATTTTGAAGGTAAGGAAACTGAGTACGTGATTATCATACATTAATTTTATCCGAAGATAAAGAACCGTGAAGGACAGCTAAACTTTTCAACATATGGTAATGAGAGTTCGAGGTAAATACAACAAAAAGAAGAGATATTTTACAAGTGTTAATACATTCTAATTCTAGTTATAAAAATGATCATGTTCTACGCAATAATGCTACGAAAAAGGCATGTAAAAGGTACTACACGATATTAAGAAAATAGTCTGGTAATATGTTTGCAGTAATTACCATATATATAAAGAGGTTTTATCACACTATAATCTGCAAACAGCAGAGTCCATTTTGTTTATTACAGTACATGCATGTTCTGTAGGTATAAATAAAATTAAAATTCAGGTAGCTGCACCAAGACTATCACAAAAGATCATCATAAGCGGAATGGTAGTAAATGTATTGACACTCTGATATAGGTTATCTAAAAGTCGCGAATTGTTCAATAAATTAGAAGTGTTATGAGACAAATTCTTGACAGTGACTGTTGAATTTACTTTGTTCTCTTTATATCTTGAAATACTTTCAAGAAATTTTATACGACAAACTGCGAGTTTGAGGACATAATCTAAGTTCGTCGTTGTAATATACAGTGCCGTTTTTCCTGAAGTTGTCGGGTTCGATTCCCGACGGGAGCTCATGTGGTTCGGATTCCACGTTAATCAGTAGGTCCACGTCTCATATAGCCTCGCTGCTGAACGGGACGTTAAACTCAAAATCAACTCAATCAACTCTCCTGAAGTTGTATACAATGCGTTTCTAGACACACTTTTATCTCAAAATAAGCTGAAGGTAAGATCATATTTGCATATATGATTGGTTGATTTGGAGTTTACTTTTTTTTTTTAGCACCGGGGATGCATGAGACAGACCTACAGCTTACTATGGGATTCGAACCATATGAACTATCACCGGAACTCGGAACTCGGGTTCCGGAGGCCGAAGAAAATAAGATAAAGAAAGCGAGTCCTGACTTAGTTTTCTTGGGAATTTATCTAATCTGAACGCTACACTTAATACATGTCTTGTTTTCCCTAACAGATACACTGTCTATAAGAGAATGTTGTCCCCCAGGGTTGAGGTAGAGGATTTAATTTAGACAAGCCAGGTAAATAAAATAATAGGAGTCACTATGTATGATGACAATCCAGAACGCGAGAACTGAAATTTGTCTTGTATTTGCATCTTACTTAAAACGCCTGTTTATTTCAAGAGTGACAAAACTCAACATTCCTAACTTCTCAGGAGAAGCGTTTGAAAGTCTTGAAACACATTGAAAAAGACTTGGCGCAAGAATGACACAACTGCTTTCTAACGCCCAGTTTTGGAAGCACATCTGTGATTTAAAAATATATATATATATATAGAGAGAGAGAGAGATATCAAGATCAGCTTTCATTTTCTGCCCGTAAGCCAATAAGGGCGATTTTAGGGGAACGGGGAGACATGTTCCCAAATTCATATTTTTTCAGTTTTTTTAAATATATATATATATATATATATATCTTCAGATGTTAAGATGGTACAGCGGGGGACACTTCTAAATGGTACAGCCATATGGAGATTTACGGCTAAGGTGTACCATTTAGAAGTGTCCCCCGCTGTACATGTTTATTTTCTGCTCAATATCTTGCTCCAGAAAAGGTTTAAACCCCAAGAACCTTGCACCTAACCAATCCTATCTGCTATAAATAAATAAAACAAACATACTAATATGTTTTATCAAACATACTATAGCTATGGTTCCTTTTTACACATTACTTTCAGCACATGGATTTATTAGATGTGTGCTTCATGAATATACAGTAAACGAAACAGAGACTGGACAAAAATCGTGTTACTTGTGATGATTATCTGTCGTTAGAGGACAGGATTGATTCCAATTTGCGTCTTTATTGTCCATGGGTGTAAAAAGAGCATTGTTATTGCATACAGAAAATTCTGACTTATAAACTGTTACATTTCGAATTTATCAAAAGAAAACGGTTTATTACAATGGAGTTTTGTTTCTTAATGGAGAAATAAATGTCAGAGTTCACTGAATTCTGGAATTATAATTTTCAGCATTTAGACTGAAACGTGCATGCAGTGAAGACCTATGTAGTTGTTATTCACCTATGCATGGGTTGCGTGAGTGAACATTGCATAATAAGCAGACCTGGTAACAACCTGTATAAAACGTACTATATATGGACCTAAAAAATACGTATATTTAACACCTAAGTGACAAATATTCGCCCGTAAGGATCTGTTCTCTAGACAACAGAAAGTCATTCTGAAAATTATTGAATACTTCACCCATCTGTCTGTATAATCTTAAAACTACTTTTAAAAAGGCCAATTACAAGTTGAAATAGCATATGAAATATGTCAAAACATAGGAGTTATAATCTAATTGAGCAAACAAGTTCACTTAGAAAATAAATCAAAAATTAAACTATATGAATATGTAAATAGAGTTTAATTGAGTAAGCAAGTTTAGTTCGTAAATAATCTGCAACATTAAGATAAAGGATTATGTATATGACTCCTGGTAAGAACACATATGGTTTAGGTCTCACTTAAGTCCATAATATCCTGGATGCTGAAAGTGGAAGATTTTTTTTAAAAATAGAAGTTTTGTGTAGAATGTATTGTTTATTCGGATATTCAATGATAACAGATAAAAAGCAGTTGCAGGGAGGCTTTATAATGTACTCAGAAAGTCACGTGCCTTTCCAGTTAATGTGATGAAAAGTAATTAAGGAAAAAAAATGACATTTATTCCTGTATAAGAATGAGGAACAACCGAAGAAAAAAATAGTTATTTTAGTAGGTAGTTTCCAACCCTGATAGAAGACTATGAGAGATTTGGCAACATAAAGTAAGTCACAATGCTAGACTCTTCTGTTCACGTCTTCTGGTTTGACTCTTCCTAGTGATCGCCTGCCTCACAGAGCATCCCTTTAAACGCTTGCTCTTACATACAATGAGGTCACACATTTATCGTGACTGAAAAGAATAATGTTTCGGTCGGAAGGCAGGAGCTCAGGAGAAGAGAAAATAGGATGAAACTAAGCTCTGTAGCTGTGCAGACATACTCAACCAAAGCGAAATGGAATGGTTTAGTTCCGCTTCTCGCATATACACAAAAGAATTACTGTAACAAAAACTAGAAGAATTCACAGTAGAATTTCGAATCATTGTTTGTTTGCAACACTTATATTCGAATTATGAGGGACCACTAAGACTACTTTCATAGTGTACTTTACAATTTCGGAATTTTATAACACCTGATGTATGTTTAAGTAACTTTTTTTTTTCCGCAATGAATGTTCTTGAACTATATTTAAAATTGATTTACCACTGAAACATTACTGTGAAAGCAAACACGCAGAGCCGCAAAGAAATATCTAAGTATTACACTTGTAATTCAAAAGTATAAAATAAGTAGATAATAATTAATTGTCAAATCATGTAAGATAAGTCTAAGGCGGACAACAGTAAAGTTAAACCATGGTAGACTAGCGGAACTTCATGCATCCGCCAGTCTACCATGATTTAACTTTAGTTCGTGGGCTTACTCCGGGTTCTTCCGTTTCCTTATGCGTGCGTAGTTTGCATACAAATCCTTGGCATGGGATACCAGGGTTCGATTCTTGTCAGGAACACATGTGAGTTTGAGTGTACGTTAAACAGTTGGTCTACATGTTGGTGCTGGAAATAAATGATCGAATGAATTACCCATTTAATTTAGAAATGATCGAAATTGAATGGATACTTGTTTCAATACATCGTGAAAATATTATCATGTCTATTTTACACGTAAATAAATAAATATACGATAAATGAAGCTAATTAGTTTTTCACTATTACTTAGTTTTTGTGTGGTATGTAACCGAATGATTTTTACAGAATCGATTTTACAAAGTGCTCATTTCTGGTGCGAGAATCCCTGGTTTGATCCCCGCCCACATAAGTTTGTGATGGGCAATATCGTGTCCGTGGGTTTACTCCGGATTCTTCCGTTTCCTCTTACATTCTCATTCCATTAATTATCCTATAATTCACTTTAATTAACTCATTCGTCTCCTTGAGCCTAAAGGGTAGTACCATGGCACGTACAACTAGAAATTCCATTTCATTCACAGAATCGATTGAGAACATTCAATTGAAAAGACAGGCTGAATATTATTGGCAACATAAATTGTTTTGCACTTCTTGAATAACTTGAATTATTTGCACTGAATAAAAATGTAAAGTAATATATGATTATGCAATGGCATTTTTTCTCTGCAATATTTGTACCTAATATCAGAATTTAAAGAATACTCTCAAATTAAAACAGCACTGGAGATCCCAAAGTCATAGGATGATTTTGCAACGAAGGAAGGGATTGCAAAACCAGTTTCACTGCCATTACCGATGTGACCTCTCCGTTGTAGAACTCTAGAGGCGCCACTGAGCAGTTGATGAACTCAGTTTTATGAGCCCAAAACATAACATAGCTGAGGAAGTGCCAATCAAAAGGATACATGTAGCCAAAAATTTCAAACTGAGATTTCGATTGAATATTAGTTTTCGTTTGCATCTCTACAGAACAATATATACAGTTCCAACCAGAAAAATATCTGTCTCTGTATTTTACTATCTGAAAAGCCAGAAAAATATTTAAAAATCATGGTTGTAGAGGTTTTTTCCATATTGCCAGAAACTATTTCAAGAGAACCTTTACCTTTCAGAAACGCGGCTTCCGATTTCATCATTCTAGAAAAGACTGACTACTTAGATTATAAGAACACAAAAACGTTAATTGACCCCTTCTCGAAAACCAGGATGACCCCAAAAGTTACAAGGAACGAAGTATGTAGGCATCAATGCTTTCGGAATAGAGGGAAAGGACCACATAACTTAAGTATGAGGCTTATAGAAAGCTGACTATGTGGCAATGAGATAGGGTAATGGGATGTGGCATTTGGCTACATCAAATGAAAAGCTCCTGAGCTAGATCTTAATATGCTTGATGTGTATTTAAAAATCACATTAAGATGAACTGGATGGACGCGATTGTTCAGAGGTACTGAGCATCAGAATTACTTTAACACATTTTTAGCTTTATTTTTTGTCATAGTATGGAACTGAAGAACACGTGATTGTCTTCAAATTCTTAAATATGTTATTGTAATATTTCTCGCAGGTAACTATTCTTTAGTAATATGTTTGAAACTATTGTTGAATATTACCTTCATTTTGTGAGAAAATATAGAGGAAAACCAGGCTTCTCAGTATCAGAGGAGTATTGTCTGAGAATTGTAGAACAGAATTATCCTAAACAAAACAAGTTTTCAATGGTTTATTTGTCTATTAAAATATATGGTTAAAAAAAAAAAAAATTTGAGTAACCAATGTCTAAAATAAAATTGTATTGTATTCTTATACTGTCTTCCAGTATGTATGGGGCATAAACATGGACATTATGCAACAATGATGAAAAACGACTGGAAGCTTCCGAAATGTAGATGTGGAGAAGAATGAAGAGAATTGGCTGGGTCGAGCAAAAAAATGAGAAAGTGTTAGAAATAGTAGGTGAGAAAAGAACAATTTTAAACATTATTGAGAAGAGAAGATATATTGGCTGAGAAGGAACTGTATCACGAGGGTCGTGCTAGGTGGTATGCTGGCAGAAAAGAAAGGGAGAGGGAAAAGGAGGCTACATTGATGGACGGTATCAAAACAGAAAAATCGTAGTGAAGTAGTGAAGACGATGTTAACTGAAGACTGTGCTGCATGGAAACTTCTCAGTTGCGGAAAGCGACCTACCAATATTGGAAGAATACCTATGATGATGATGAAGTATTGACCCAGTCTATAACTACAAGAATTATGAGTTTTTTTTTTGGGGGGGGGGGCTTTATAATACATATTTCAGTAAAATGCAGAATAATCCCCACACAATAAGAAACGACTTGGGTGGAATATTTGCCGTTCAGATCTTACTATAGATGTCTGATAACATCGAATTCAAGTATATATAGTGATTTTCCATAATTTTTATATTTGGTTACAGGGTTGAATTGATAACGAGAAATCTGAAGTACCGGTAGTAACTACAGTACAATTTCCAGTGTATTTGCTATCTTTTTTTTTTTCTGGGCTCGCAAATTGAGGAAAAATCGAAGTCTTACAGAAACGCTATTGAAGAAAACTATTGAAGAAATTGCAGAAAAGCAATTAAGTGTGTTAAAATAATAATTGACACATTCAAATTGGTTCCAATTTTCTCTCTTCTTGTATTCAGAATTTGAAGACAAAATCAGAAATTTGACCCAGACACTTACAGATTCCAGCAGTGAGAAATTTCACAAAAGTATTTGGCATGATGAAAGAAAAGAAAAAGCTTTACCTTCGGATCTTGTTCATCTTGGTTATGAGGTGACATTTGAGGTGACCGAAATCCATTTTTGTATCCACAGTCAGTCTGCATAAGATTCATTGAACCCTCAACATTCCTCCTCAGCGCGGATTCTGGGTAATCCAGAATGTTGGCGGAGGAGGGATGATGATAATTGAGGGTAGCGCCCTCCAGGGTGAAATGGAAAATTTAAACACAATCACATAAAACACTATTTTGTGTGTAAAAAGTCAAAATCAATGAACAGAGTGAACAACAGTCAGCGATCAAAATTTACGCACAAACTGCAACTAAATAAAGCACTTCAGAAATATTCACACACAATTCGAAACGGAGCTATATTGTACGTAAATATATTACTTTTCGTACATGTATATATTAAATATCTGGGGCAGTGTAAAACACAAACATGTATAAACAACACTTCCAGCAGCAGGAAACACTAGTGAGATTCTTTCAGCTTTTTGCTCACTTCCATCTCCCACGTTGGTACGATAAAAACTGGGGGTCTCTTTCCAAATAATAAAAAAAAAGTTTCAAGGGGACAGGGGAGGGGGAATTCTTGTATTCCTCAAGCTGCCTGCTAAACTTCTCTACTTTACCGCGCGGGAACTTAGCGGCCAGGATGGGACCAATAAAAACGCCCCTGGTCACGTGAGCTTTGAAGAGAGAGGGAGAGGAAGACGGAAAAAACTTACTAAAGAGACGGAGGGGAGAGGGAATATAGTACGGTTGAGGCGTTGGGTTTAAAAAAAAAAGAAAAAAAGATGGCACGGCAGGGGAAAGGAAAGTAAGGTTTTTGAAGAGTGGGAAGTGTGTCTAGCAGTGCTCTTGGCTCCTGTTCTGTAGCCGCGGCATCAAGTCAGGAAGTATTTTGAAAACTATTCGACTGTCGTTTTTCTCCTTTCCTTTTTTTCTTATTGCTGTTACTGTATTCGTTTTTTTTCTTAATACGTACACGAGACAAGCACGTTCTCATGTTTTCTTCCCTATTCCATCAGTGGTCAATACTTTTTTTTTCTTTTTTTGCTACAATAGTTTAACATAAGAAAACACTCCTATGATATCCTATTTTACCAGGTCGAAATATATAGTATAGCGTTATTACGTGTTTCTTTTATATTTATGAAGGAGGCATAGCTGCACTTTTTTCCCTAATAACAGAATGTTTTACTTAAACTTTCTTCCTTCAGAAAGAAAGGAGAATCTAATCTTCTGAAGTATCAACAACAACTGAGAAAATTAATTTTAGAACTAAGCACAGAATAATAGAGAAGATAGAATAATAATGTCAGTAATACGTCTGACTTTTAAGCTACACATTAATGACAATTCTATAGAATTCGACAATCGGCTTTCTCTTTCCTTTTTTAACTGCTGTTACTGTATTCCTTTCTTTCTTTCTTCCTTCTTAATACACACACGAAAAAAGCAAAAATGTTTTTCTTCTCTATTTCATCAGTGATCAGTATTTTTTCTCTCCCTCTCTTTTTGTCTACAATAGTTTAACATACGAAAATATTCTTATGATATCCTGTCTATTTTACCTGGTCGAAATATGACAATATACTTTGCAAATCATTGAAATTTTACAGCTTCATAATTATGTTCTTTGAACTACAGCAAGCGAATGAGAACAACAGCTGCAAGATATAATAATTAATTGATGGTGTAATAGAGTGAGGGGAAATGTATGATTTAGAAAACATATACGCATACATAACTTGTACAAGATCAAATAGGCCCTATATAGAACCAGGGTTTGAACTCCCGAATTTAAAATCCAGATGTAACTGTATTTTGACTATGAAGGGTTATTCTGAAATACTATTTTGTGTGACTGAATCGAGATTTGTGCATTTAATATATATATATATATATATATATATATATATATATATATATATATATATATATATATATATATATATATATATATATATATATATATATATATATATATATATATATATATATATATATATAACCTCACACGTTGGTATACATTCAAGGAAGTTGCATTAAAGTATAACATGTCATAGGATAAGAAGTAATTGTAAAAAGTTTCTATGGCTTTAGCTTGCTTTTATTTATTTATATTTTGCCTTTGTCACATTTCTGTTGGCTTCAATTAATCACTCGCACCCACACATGTAGATTCGTACAAGATTCTATTGTTAACGTTATCCACTAGGGATAGGTTAGAAAAGTGTTCAGCAAATGAACCATATATCACACTCAGGCAACATTAAGTACAGAAGGAAACTTCGATATTAATTTTCATACAAGAGCACCCTCGTGGTTACCTGATTAGTACATACACCTTTGAGAAGGAAGAAGACCCGTGACAGATTCGTGGGAGTTCATGTGGTTTGGGTTCCACATCAAATTGTAAGTACATGTCTCACATAGTCTCGATGCTAGAAAAGAACGCAAAACTTCAAACCAATGAACATATTAGATGCGATGACACAATGAAATAATCTGCATTTTACATTTATTATATTATTTTAATGAAATCAACCAGTAGATTTCAACATAATAAAGCTTCAAAAATAATATTTGGTGTACCACTGCAGCCACTGATGATTTCAGATAACCCGGGGAGAGGAATCTCCCGGAACCACAACTCAGTTCATGTGCAATGTGATGTTCACAGTACTATTTTCCAAACCTCGTATATTGAGTCTCCCGCAGCGGAAACTTTCCGAAATCCCTATTGGTTCTGCTCGGACTGTATTCAACTATGTTAACAGGAAGAAGTTTGAATATTTCGAAAGTGACTATTTACGAAAGTTTAATCGCCAAAATAGACACATTTTAAAAAAAGACATTTATCAAATGTATTAAAAGCCCGGGTCATAGGCCAATTCATATGGGTAAAGATTTGAAAAAATGGAAAGAGAGGAAAGTTGTTGGAAATGAATGGTTTTGAATTTAAAATGGTGAAATTCTTTCAACCCTACCAGCCTAATGGCAACGTGGCTCATGTTAAATGGAGAAGTAACGTTTTCAATTCAGCTGTCTATATTTGAACAGAACGTAAGGACACACAAAAATGGCACGCTGAACGTGTAAGCTGTTGTATGAGGAACCGGGGCGCGATTTTAAAAAAAAAATCCCATTTTACACTGAAAAGAGCCTATTCCCAACAAATTTCCTCTCTTTCATTTTTTTCGTATCTTTACACATAACGGAGTTGGCCCATGGCCCCGGACTTTTGATACACCCGGTGTATAAAAATCCAATACAAAATTTTCAATTCAATTCTATGTTCACGCGTCTTTCAAAATACGCTTTCCGACAGCACAGACTCATATGTTGTTACAGTGGAAACCCAGCGACAAACTTCCGGTTCCTGGTGCTGTTTCCTTCACAAAAGGCCGCCGCACGCACACTTAAACGTATTTAGAACCTTGAAGGCCACTGGACCACGTCTCCTCTCACCTGAAGAACGCCCACATCAGAATTTGTTGCACTTAATGTACTGTGCTAATGTGGGAAAATTGTAAGAAAATTACATCCTATGCACAAGTTACATTCTAGTGTATTTGCGTGTAGCTATACCAACGTGTGAGCTTTTACACATCAATCTTCATTCAATTACCAAGCAACACTTATAACAAAATCTTTCGCAACCAAAATTTCCTTGCGTAGGTAGTATATTTATGCTTTCGTAAGAATTCTCTAATCTGTCAATACTAACAATATAAATCAGTTTTATTTTCGTAAAAAGAAAAAAGGTGAATTGTGTAATTATTATTATTATTATTATTATTATTATTATTATTATTATTATTATTATTATTATTATTATTATTATTATTATTATTATTATTATTATTATTATTAAGTATTCTGCCTTTTGGCAGGTCATGGAATTAATGAAGATTTTTTCCAATTTTAGATTTGGGCCTGAAAATGTTTCTTCCATGTTTCTCGATCTTCAGCTTCCTCTTTTAACTCCCAATATTTTCTTCTATATTTCAAATCATCGATCAGTCGTGTTCTTCTTATTATTATCCCTTGCTTCCCTTTCATCTTTCCTTCTATGGCGGTGTGAAGAAGACAATTTCTTCGCAAGATGTGTCCAATCCAATTGGCCTTCCTACGAAGGATGGTGGCTAGAAGTGTCCTCTTCTCTCTTATCTGCTTTAAGATATCTTTGTTTGTTGCTCTCTCTGTCCATTTTATCTTCTCCATTTTCCTCCACCACCACTTTCGCAGCTCTCCAAATATTTCTTCTCTAACTTCTGTAATTTCCAAGTCTCTGAATCATACAGTCTAATGTAATTGTGTAATGACATTGGTTATATAGAAGCTGCAGCACGATAAATGTGAATAATTAATTCATAAGTAAATAAGATTTACACTATTATAATATGGGACTGAAAGATTGAAATTTGATTCTTGCAATTAGTAGTTTACGCAGGTATTTATTTCGGGGGTCCAAACTCGATATGAATATTTTATTTAAAAATTCCTAAAATGCCCTTAAAAAATTAGGCTAAATTTACACAAAAGTCGAAATTTCGGGGGGGGGGGGGGGTCCGAACCCACCCTATACGTACGTCCCTGCTTGCAATTCTTGCACTTCTGTTTGTGGGAATTTGTACTCATGTCAGTTTAAACCTGTTTTAATCGATCAATTTCACTGCATCTACTGATGAGCTATTAACTATCACAATTCAGCGAAAATCTGTGTACACTGAATGAAAATACTGTAAATAGTGTAATTGAGTTATTGACATGTTTCACTCGACTTTGTATGGTTATTAAATTTAGAGCTAGTAGATAAAATAAATAAAATAAAAATAATTATATTGTTTTACAAATTAATGAGACATAATTAAATGAAACCACAAAAGTCACAACTATTCGCTATTAATATTCACATTTTCAATAATATTTTTTTGGAGTGCTGCGCTTGTCGTGTGAATTCAATCTCGTCAACAAATAAATTTTACAAAAAGGCAATCGAGAGATATATAATCAGATGAGGTGAACATGCACTTGTCGTTGTTACAGGAGAGAAATGGTAGCAATACTTTCATTGATTGCACGCACCATGCGCGGCATCATTTCTCTAAGTTGAGGTCGCGCTTCTCAAGTGTGGAAGGCCAGCCGGGAGACGCATGTTACTAAAATACTGTATTTTACTGTTTCAGTTCAAAGAGATATTGAAAAATAATTACCTGATCCAGCTCTGCCGGAAATTTATTACATTTACAGAAGCTACGTATGGTAGTAGACAAACAACGGAGGCATGATTTTTGTTTGTTTGTTTTTTGAAGTTTAGCGTCTTTTTTCAGCACGACGCTATATGAGACACAACCTCGGTTTAACTTGCGACAATAATTTCTTCTGCTAAGCGCCACGCAAGACGCGGAAGCTTTCCCACCGTCTTGAACAAGTCCTAGACAATCATTTCTAACGTTCAATGCTTTTCCACTGGAAATTGAACCCGAGATAATGTGCATCAAAGGCTCGTGCGCTACCCACCAGATCAGCGCAGAGGGCTAACGGGGGCATGGAGTCTGCACAATTTACAAAGGAGAACGCCAATACAAAGTTGATGGAATCTAAATATACAGCGAATAACTTTCATTTCAGCCTTGGCTCTACATCACGAAATAGAGTCTACTATACATAGGTAACAGAGCTCAGAATGATAAAATCTAATGCTGCAAGTTTACGTATTGAAAGATATTTCTCGACTGATTTTTTGAGGAGGAGCATGGCCTTCAGTTTGGGCCAATTTATTATTACACGTTGAATGCTTGTAAGTTTACTTAACTTCTTAAGAAAAAAATCCTGATTTTAAAAGAAAATGATTAATAGGAGATAACACATATAATCTAACAATAACTTTTAATGTTTTCCTTTTTACCTGCTAATTGATATCAATATATAAAGAAATATGTTATAACGGTAGAATGTGTAAACAATCTACTCAGTTTCCTCCTTATACTATGCAAAAGTATGTGTATATATATGTGTGTGTGTGTGTGTTATGTGGAACATAAAAGTCTTCACTTCCTCCTGCTGTTTAGGGCCATTTCAGGGGGCAAGCGTCCCTCCTTCATTACCATACACCCCAAATAGGCAGCAGCCATACCTTTTCAGAACTACACCGTGGGAAAACAGCCCTTGCCATTAAACAACTCTTTCCAACAACAGTACCTACCTACATATGCTTCATCTCCCCTCAAACCATCACGAATTTTTTTGAAGTACTAAGGACCCCTACTTTAAAAAAATAAAAAAGCTTCCCATCTTTTTTAAAAATGTAAACTAACAATAGCCACAGTACGTCGAAATGCATAGAAACATTTTTCAAGAGTCCAGATGAGACCATGACGAGACACACACGTTTTAAAGATCGGTAGGATAAGCAAGAGGCGAAATTTAAAATCACGAATCTTCACTGCTCATCTTTTTTCAAATATATACATTTTTTTCATTTCCTTTAAATATTTTTTAAATATTATTTTTTATTTATTTTGCATATTGCTTAAAAAGACTCATTTATGTAATGTAAAGACGTAACAGTTTTGTCTTTCCGTAAGATATTACAATATTATCATCATCTTTTCTAAGAAATTATTTTCTCACTCAAACACGACAATTCATACCAGCGATTTTTACAAATGTTAAAATTATCACAAGTAAGTGACGACAATTACTGCAATATTCAGAAAGAAGTCAGGTACGGACAGGATTTGTATACAGGACACGAGCCCGTATGAAAATACAAAATTATATTTCTATCGAGCGCAAATTTGAGAATTATGGGAGTGTTGTGGTTCTCCCTGGCACGATCTTGATAACAATGATTATACGTAAAATTTAATTCGGTCTGATTATATTGTTATACATACAACAATGATGCACTGTAGGTTGAATGGTAAAGGCTCAGCTTTGATGCGAAGGGTTTGTGGTCAGGTCACGTGAGATTGTGGTGGACAATATCATGTCCGTGGATTTTCCCGGTGTTTTCTTGTTTCCTTCCATATTTTCGTTGCATCAATTCCTTTCATAACGATTCACTTTTCTCAATCATCTGTCTTCGTTAGCTTATCTGAAATATTTCATTTTTAGTAACGCACTGCATCCTGAATTCCGTTCCACATTACCTGACAAGCTATAAGTTATACAAATTTGACGCCCTTCCAATACACACTAGCTGATTCAGAATGACGTTTGGAGGGGCAGGATCGCTCCTGGATGGTTAATATAGACTTGGATGAAGGAGTTTCAGATAAAATCAGAATAAAGTAGTGCCATAAAACGAAAGCCTTTGGGAGAACAGTCGTCAACACTGCCCTCTCCTAGATCTGCCAGAGCCAACACAATACTACACTCCAGTTTTAATTTTCCCGATCTCATTACGCTCTCCGATTTTTCTGCTTGGCGACCTCATACCTTAGTGCTCCCCAACAATATGCATGAAATGTGGGTTATATACCCTCATTTCGAGCTAGGATTTTGAAATCGAATTTTACCAATTTTCTTATATAATGATCTTCCTCCCATTGTTGCCATCCTTTAATTGTTAAAAATAAAAACGGAGCAGTTAGACAATTCCAGTATTACAATGTCATTACTGAATAATTATTACTCTCCAACAGGCCATATTGATGCGCATAGTTAGTGTTGAACACTAGACGAGAAACTTGTCATCTCGAAATCGGTATAAAAGTCTAGATGAAAAATAAATTTTTAAATTGGAGACGATTTTTTTTTTATATAGTTTCGTAGACAACACTAGTTCACCCATTATTTTAGGTTGTACGATTCATACTATAAAAATTATTAATTAATAAAGTGATTTATGAACATAATGAAGAGTATCTATCAACGTTTAAAGATACGCAAGTCATTGCAAAATATCCTCCAATAATAAATATGGTGCAAATATTGTTATATCACACTCTTCGTGGGCCTCTCGCGACTCGGAAGGATTCTGATAACCTCTAAATGAAATTAAGCAAAGAATCAGTTCATAAATTTTGTACATGAATTTACAAAACAAGACTACAAAAATTCGAGACGAAAGAAGAAAAGCTTTCCGATGATCGAGACGAGACGAGATTTTCTTATTTCTCGTCTCGTGAGTAACACTATGTATAGTCTATATTCACTTATTTGACAAGCAACAAACGAAAGCAACCCAGTCAAAACAATTGCAAAAGCCGTTCCCATGCTGAACTTATTTAATACAGGGTAACACCGCCTGTAGATAGGTATGCCATATCAATATGAATCCGCTCGCGCATCAGTAGATCTCGTAGTCCAGGAAAGTACGAGAATGCCTATTAGTGCATTTTAACCTCTTTTCTAAATAGTCCTACTACAAATATTCAATTAGATTTAAATTTGGACTCTGCAGACCATACCAGGCGCGGCACGGTATCTGAATGTTCCTCAAATAACGTAATGGCATTGTCATTCGCACGAACACAGCTTGTAAATTGTCACCTTGAGAAATAGGAGTGTTCTCCACTGAATATTCAATAAGAAAATTTACAGCAAATGGCAACACCTGGTCGCTGAGAATGTCCAAATAAATATACTGCTTCGTCTCGCATTCAATTATATCAATGAGTTCAAGTCAAGGTATGAAAAATGAAATGAAATGAAATCTTTGAGTTTTACGTCCCACGGTTATGCCGGTTAGGCTAAAGGAGACGGTGATGATGAGTAATGAATGAAATGGTGGAATGAAGAAAGTGGGAGGAAACGGGAGAACCCCGAGAAAACCCACGCACACGGTGTTTGTCCACCACAAAGTTCACTTGGCGGGGCTGGGATCGAACCCGGGACCCCAAGCACCAGAGGTGAACGCTCTACCACTGAGCAACCGCGGCCCCTCAAGGTATGAAAAACACGTCTACATAATTACTACAATCTTCCAGGTGAACCACACTTTTCACACACTATGGGTGAAACGCATCATTGGACTTTCCGCGTAGGCCATGCCTTGCGTAATTTGAGTACAGAAAAGCTCTACTTGTCGGATCATACTACAAATTTTCAGTTTACTATAGTGTAGTACCCGTGTTCTTGAAGACGTAAAACTATGCGGCGCAACGATAAGTGACTCTTTCGTTCTACTTGACTCCAAATGTTCATTACATATAATTTACTGATCCACACGTGCAATTTTTATCCACTAGACCATCTTTCTAGGCTACGCCGTAATAATTGACGGTACAACACATCGAGAGACTCAGACTAAAGAAACCCTGCGTACGCTGTTTGAAGTTCATGAAGTTCTACTAAATACTTAATACTCTGTTCTTTATTTTGTATACGTGAAAAGGTAACAAACATTATTAGGAAAGTTTTATATGTATATATAATACATCATAACTTTGGAAATATTTCACAGTATTAATAGAACAAAATCGACCAAAGTATCAAATATGAATATTAATAATATGTGTGTAATTGTTTCGGCAATGTAACATAACCTTCATTAGATGTTATCTTAAGTATTATTAACATATATTTGGTGCTTTGGTCAATTTTAGTCTGTTATTGAATGCAGAATAGTAAAATGCAGAAATGACAACGAAATTCATAAACAATATATGAAAACTATCGCAACTTTACACCTAGGTATGTACTATTCTTTATTGAAATCGAAAGATCTCTGATCTAGTAGGTTAACTTGTTTTGTTTTAATTGTGTTTACTCATTCATGATCCGAAAAAGAAGAGGCTCAGCCATTGTCGCAGCAAGGAGCTCGGGCAGAACTAACCGGAGTACCATATACATATATCGGGACCCGTTGCATAGAAGATAAAATTGTGTCTATCATTCTTGAAGTTTAACTGTATATCTTCAAAATAACTCAGTGAATGGGAAGCCCTAGAAATACCCTCCTGCATCAGGGATCCGAAGAAATTTGTTACCGCACTGCGTCTAGGATCAAATTTTGTTATTGTAGCTGTCAGTTTCAATTCATATGCTTTTTAACACATTTGCCTTCTACGAAAAATTTAACTTGTTCAAGGAAAGATCAGACATGATACAAATTTTACTATCAGACATGTGATGACTTCAAACGACGAATCTCGATATTCGAGGCAGAAATACGTCCAGACCGCGAGTAGAGGCAGTCGGGTCTCTCATGTAAAAGTGTGGGAACATACTAGTGTAATCCGACACCAGGTTCAGAAGACGGGGAAATCGGTACAATACGGTGCAACAAGTGGAAAAAGGTCTAGAGGGAGATAGGCATCTTTCTTCTTTGCAGGAGAGGTATGGGTAAAACAGCTGGCAGACTTGAGTAAAAAAGAAAAAAAGAAAATCACAGACGGATGCTTCTTTCCTCCTATTGGTAGCGAACATGTCGCTCCCCTGCATTTTTTGCTGCAGAGAACATCCATCCACATGTAACATAGGTGCAACTCTTTTATATTATTTAATCATTTTGCACCTAACATTCATTCAGTTACTTTTTTGTGTGTTGTTGCTCTCGTCATTCGATTGATTAATAATAACAATAATAAAAAGTATATATATCCCTTCACGTGGCTAACAACAGGACCTGTTGCATGAGCTAGACCACAGAACAACATCAAAGAGATTTATATATATATATATATATATATATATATATATATATATATATATATATATAAAAAGTTACATAAATGATGACATTTAACACTAAAATATCATAGCTCCAACCAAAAACTGTTGAGAGTTCATATAACCAATAAGCTCAAGCTGGTATTTTGAACTAACATCTGAAATAATAATAATAATCTATATCGAATTAGAGCGCTTCCCATTTATAATTTCTTTAGGTTCGGATAGTTTCTATTAGGTTCGTTTGTAGAACTTTTAGAAGATGGCAGAAAAGACAATGACCAACAGCACCATTTTACGTTTAGCTTGGAGTACAGTATATCTCAAACTCATGGGCAGCAAGGCCAATATGGCGACTTTGACAATGTCTGGTTGACACGTAGTGCTTGGTGTACGTTGCTGTAATACAGAATTCTCGATTTTATGCAACATACTAAGACAATTTGGGAGCAACTGAATTTAAGAAATAGCGAACTCCAGTCTAAAATTCCAGAAACATTGGTAATGGAACCCGACGTGCTAACCACACCGTGTGGCCACCATAACTCTGTGTTGCATGATAATACTTGGGAGTTTTGAATATACATTAGCAAAAATGCCACACAGAGAATCACTTGATATTCCTAATCAAGGATATCTTAATACATTGCATGTTCTTATGTAACGTTTAAGTACATAATTCCTTGACTTTATGAAGAGGATACGTCTCACGCAGTCAAAAATGCATTTGATATTATCTGCTACAAATTAATTTAAGTTCATTTATAATAATCTTCAAGTTCTATATTTTAGATTAGCGTCTAAACTCTAATCAAAATTACGGGAGTTCTATTGTAATCTTAACAAGCATACATTAGGATAACGCATTAAAACCTCGGTATACATGACAAATATCGTTAAGAGCTGAATGAATTCTTAGTTTTAAGGTAAATAGTTTTCAAGGGAGAAGCAAATGCGTGTGTAACATATACGTGTATTCTGCTTTACTGATTCGAAAGTCCAGGGAAGGGCGTATAAATATCTCTTCCTGCCCTTCCTCCTTTTGCATAACCACGATACCACATATACATCTCTCGTAGGCATTATTCGCTGAAAGAACTGTGACGTAAGGTTTGGAAACCGTTAGTTTTGCGGCCATCTATTATCATTAGTTTCCTTATATCTTCATTTAAGTGGAAAATATAATCTACCATACTCCTCAACTAAACTAAAAAAAAGAAAAAGTAATCATTGACATAACAGGCGAAGCGCAAAATTATGAAATACAAGCTACATTGTTTTAACGATGAGATTGAACATAGACGTGAGAAATCATGTATAACCACGGCGATAACAGTACATTTATCCAGATTTTTAGAAGTTATTTCCAAATTAGGAAAAAAATAATCCTTCCCGAAAATTTTATTCATTTGTCTAATTGGTAGTAGACTCCACTCTACTAATAGGGGAAAAGTCAATGAACTTATGGTGAGGCAAACTAGCTGCAGGTACATCCTGTCCACTTCAGTCTTGGCTTTACCTGTTTTCAGGCAAACTTATTATGGTTTACACCTCAGAAGAAAGCTAAGGTGTTCAACAACATTGTTGCCAACTCGGTAGATGAACACTATGGTATGTTCAAGTAATTTATATCATACACTAATTGTATCAAATTTAGGAAACTACAATAAGAACATTAAAAAGAAATGCTTTTTGTGGAATCTGATAGTTTAGCACAGTTGAAATTGGTGCATAAGGAATAATACAGGCTTTGATTCTCATCGGAAGAATAAAAGTTTTCGACATTTTCTTAACCATAAAGAACTTGGAAACCAGTATTTTGTCAACTTAGGAAGTCCTGGCCAGAATTCGTTGGATACGGTGTCTTGGATTTTTGGTGTGTAACCTAATGCTGAACATTATTATCTTCATTACTGCACTACTTATAAATTAATAATGAAAAGTACGGTAGTGAATTAAATTACTAATTTCCGATTGGTTAATGCTGTTTTAAGTTCAAAGTTTGTGGCTGCGTGAACAATATTGAGGTGCACTTTTAGTTTTTCGTTGAAGATCATTATAATCCACATTACTTAAAAAAAAGAAAAAGAAAAAGAAAAAAACTGTATAGTTTGATAAACATAAACATCGAAAAGTTAGCCAAATAGTATCTACAAAATGCTATTAAAGAAACCGTGCTTTTCTTACACAGCGCAATTTATGACTTCATAACTGAGACAAATTCAAATTTCTGCACTATAAGAGTATTGAAAGAAACTATTCATTCATTTAATAAAATTTATGAAGTACTAAACGGTCTACTTCTAAAAATGTTCATATTGTTTACTGTTATTGAACTGTTTGTTAAAAAAATAGAAAGAAAAAGAAAGGACTTTCCTTATTGAGGAAAAAATCTCTATTGATTTTAGCAAATAATTATAAGTACAAACTGGATTCACAACATAGGTCAGTAAGTGTCTGTTTTGAAGTTCAAATTACTGTTTAAGAGGGTTGCTTCATGAAATTTTGTTCTAAAGGGATTTTTCCCCGGAAATTTTACTAAATTGAAATCCCAATTTTGATGCTTCATAACTTGGGAAACAAAAATTTACACAGGAAAATATTTCAAATGCGATTGGCTCACAATATTCAAAGGAAAATGAAATTTCAAATTTTACGCTCCACGGCTATGCCCTGTAGACTAAAAGGAGACTGATGAGATTTTCAAATAATTGGTGGAATGAGCGAATTCATTATTCACTTGCTTTAGCATAGTCTCTTTTAGCCTAATGGGCACAATCGTGGGATGTTAAACTGAAAAATTTCATTTTTGCAACGATAGAATGAGAACACTTTGTCATTTCAAAGATAAAACATTTTAAAGAAAAATAATACCCAGTTATATCTTGATAAATATATCTATATCCAATACTGAATATATTAATATTAATAACAGACTTGATGTTTGTCTTTTTAGTTTTTCCAAACGATTAGCATGCATGCTTTCTGTGCACGTGGTGCGTAGGTTCGATTCTATATGTGCTTCATGTGGTTTGTACTTAACCCTAACAAATAAGCTGTATATCATATAGATCATATCTCATACAGTGATATACTAAAAAGAGAGTGCGGACACTGGTTCACTCGCAACGAGCAGCAGGCTCCAAAACAACCTTTCGGAAGGAGAAAGGTATAGTTCATTAGCAGAACAAGGTTTACAAACGGGAATGTTTTATTGATAGTTTCGCTTGGGATTCTAGGAGCAGAAACTTATCTAATTTCCATCTCTACTCTAACTTCAATGTTGCTTTCAAATCTGTACGTTAATTTTTGATCGATGTAGCATTATTGTGGTCAGAAATACGATGTTTTCACACACCGAAATCATTTCTAATTTTTCTATATTTCTCTTCGCCAGAAGCCATAAAGTTTTCAGAGACCTATAACTTTAGGACAATAAGTTTTTATACATCAGTACTGCTGGAAAGTGCTGACAGAATTAAGCCTTCCAATAGGATAAAATATAAAATATTCATATTTCTCAGAAATGCTCTTACTTTCACTCTTCCGAAAATCAATAGCATTTGATAACGTCGCGCTCGTCAATCTTATGAAAAATGATGCATATTTGAAACCATTGATTAGATCAGCCTCAATTTTTTATTTATCACACCTACATGTTTATAAATAAATTTGTGCAGCAGTTTAGTAAATTGTACTCTTTTGAATTTTCCCATATATCTTGGTATTAGCTACTTAACAACAATGTTCCCTAAGGAGAATTACAACTTAAAAGCATTAATTTTACAAGTTTTCTTGAATAGACTCCAATTTATTGTATAAGGCCTTGAGTGTCGGCCCACGAGGATTGCGTGTTACAATCAAAACCTTAGGGATTAGGCTGGCGGGCAATGAGGGCTGCTAGAGCGATTGCCGGCAAGGAGAGCTGACCAGACGAAACGCGTCCAAAATAAAATGAATACCGTAATCACATCAATATTATGCTCAGAAGAATATGCTGTTGACTGAATATCATATATTTAGATAAACTGAACTCTAGAGAAATTCGGAGAAGAATGAATTAATTATGTGTAAGGAAGAAGTATGGAACAAATGTTTAGGACAGAGAACAATAATGGAAAAATTGAAGAAAGAAAACAAGAGAGATGGAAAAAAGTAACTGGTGAGTATTTTAGTTGAAAGGAAATTGTATTTTTAAAGGATGTTATAGAACGTGTGATGAAAGTAAAAAGAAAAAAAGTATTGACTGAAATTTCTGGTTCTACGTGCACGATTATACATCGAGGCTATGGGAGACTGTGATAACGATCATGGATGAAATGTTGGAATGAAGAGAGAAAGTGGGAAGAAATGGGAGAACCCCTTTTGTCCAGCATTAAGCCCACTTGCGCGAGCTGGGATCGAACCAGGGACCCAATGCACCAAAAGTAATCGCTCTACCACTGAGCCACCGGAGAAGCGCAACTATTGGAATTGATATTCGATAGTAAAGAGAACAATCCTTACGAAGTTGGCGGATAATAAGAAAAGCAACCTGTCAATAACAGAAAAAATACTCATGATGATGCTTATTGTTATTGTTAACCGAGTAATTGTTAATTTGTATTC
The DNA here is from genome assembly GCF_964235325.1 of Thermobia domestica. Lineage (NCBI taxonomy): Eukaryota > Metazoa > Arthropoda > Insecta > Zygentoma > Lepismatidae > Thermobia > Thermobia domestica. The sequence goes on along the minus strand of NC_137468.1, from coordinate 114,802,516 downwards.
CGCCAATAAATTTGTCTCATAATTGAAGGGTTGAGTGCCAAAGTAGCCTATGTGCCACGTTCATACTTTCGAGGAAATTAAGTTTTTTAACAACTTAACAAGAAATCACCGCCCTCCGAAGACTGAATGAATCATGTTTCCCTTGGGTAAAGAATAGCATCCAGGGACGGTTTCATGGACCTGTGGATCTAACTGAGGGATTTCTATTTTGGAGCTTAGGCGATTTTGGCACTCAACCCTCCAATTGTAAAGCACTGAAGTTCTATAATATCATTAGCATTTAACGGATGAAATATGTCCAGAGATAAGACATATACCAATCGATGGATCTCATTGAACTCAACAAAACGATGTGGATGAGTCTGAATTCTCATGTGTAGTTTTTGAGAAAATTGAGAAAATCTATTTTTTTTCGTAAGCCTAAAAATTGATACCGTACCACAAACACGCTACTTTATTAGAATGAAACAAACTTACATTGATGAGTACTCTCATCAAGCTTTTCATTACGACATGATCAAGACAACAGCACACAGCATGGTTAATGAGATATAGCCAAAAATTATGATTTACTATTAAACTTTATTATTTTTAGTTTAATTATAATATTGTGCAAAGTTGATACATATATCAATCGATATATTATATCAAGACGAACAAATTGAGATGCTTGGAGATAAGTTCTTCTGCGCAGTTTTCGAGAAAATTGAAAAAGAAAAAAAATATGGTACTAAAAGTACGTTGTTCGTTGTCAATAGTAATTGATAATTTTTATTCTATTGAATAAGATAATTTATGTACTATATATGTGGAGAAAATCACTGTTAAGAGCAAAAAATTAGTGTTTTTTTTTGTCTTCTAATGATGACACAATACTCTTAACAGTAACAACATTCCTAACAGTGACACAATTCTAACAGTGACGCACATACTACTACTGGTAATATTTTCAGAAGAAAATACAGGGTGTTACAAAAATGTGTCCCAATATTTTGGGAACAGATTTCTCACATCGAAATAAGAAAAAAAGTTCATCTGGACCTGTGCCCAAAAGTGGTTAGTTTCGGAGTTATAGGGTGCCGGAAACGTGAAACAAGTGAACTTTAATTGCACACCGATTTTCAGAGAGGTAGGTGAAAAGTGATCAAGTACTCCCAAACAATCACTCGAAAAATGATTGTGCAACTATCGGAGGTTCTGAAAGATGGATATTTGGATAGTTCACATACTAGTTCCTCAGTAATGTCTTGACCCGACTACGATCCGTTCTATAGTAGCGGAACTATGGAATGTCGCTTCTCACGAGATCAGGGAAGTCAAGAATTTTCCTGTCTGGTCAGATGAAAAATGAGTAACCGTTTGAGCTATCCAATTGGTGTTCGCATTGCGACGTTCACCCTGTCGTGATGACAATTCGGGTGCTACTTGAAAGAAAGAAGAATTGAAGTCCTGTCTAGAAGGGAAGCTGATGTGTTGACCACATATCGCCAGAATGATACGAGTGTCACAAGATGAATGGTAGACAATATTCCTTGCTCCTCTAAGGTTTGTTGTACTAGGGATTTATTTTAGATTCCTAATTATGTATGGATACTATCGCCAGTAAACGTTTATATGCATTTAATAAATGCACATCTCTCCTTGGCTCATGACACTCCATAGATTCATCTGACATGTCCACCAAATACGAGGACTATCGAAAAAGTAACAAATGTTTTGAAATAAAAGAAAGAAAGAAAAAAGAAATACACTTGAAAGGTACACTCTTAAGATATTTTTCCACATAATCGCTATGCAAATTAAGGTATTTATTATACTGCGGCACAAGTTTTTCAATACCGTCGCCGTAGAAATCTGCCGCCTGCGATATTAATTTCAACCATTGGCTTAAAGCGGCATGGAGTTCGGCGTCAGTATCAAAGCGTTGTGTGCGAGCCATGTCTTCATCTCTGGGAAGAGGTGGTAGTCGCTCGACGCCAAATCCGGACTGTACGATGGGTGATCGAACATCTCCCATCCAAAACCATCTAAGAGCTCTCGGGTACGCTTGGTCATGTGTGGAGGTGTATTGTCATGAAAATCTCGGCCTTCAGTCTTATTCCATGTCCGTACACTTCACACAGTTGACGATGGATTTCAATTGCCTTGTGATTAAGAAAAAAAAAAAACTAATCACAGAACGCACTTCACAAGACGCGGGATTTTCTATTGCAACGCACATTGTAACACGTCACAGAAAGCACGTAAGAGCATCACAGTCTTCACGCTACCATAGCTGAATGCGTATGCGTATGAGTGTGGCAACGTTCTGACACCAAGATGGCGACTCTAGCCCTGCCCACTGCAGTGATAGGCCCAAACGTTTAGTACTTTCTCGACAGCCCTCGTATATAGCATGCTTTTATGTTTAGTAAATAAAGCTAGTCTTTTATCCCGCCAATCGTAGGTGCGGCTTTGATTCACAAGGATGTTTTTATACACGTTAAATACTTTTTTCTGTTTCTTACTAGTTTCAACTAACTTAATCTCCATCCCCTAAAATTTTAATGACTTGGTTAGTGTTACGATCCCCCTCCTTGTAAACACACTTACTTAATATGATTTTGTTAGAATCTCGAAATGAGTAGACCTATTTAAATGTGATTTATGCACAACTGTGAGAGAAAAAAGAAACTAGTCCTCTAGTTTCTTTTGTGTGTGTGTGTGTGTGTGTACGGGGTACGGGGAGTACAAGAGAACACAAATGTTCAGAGCAGAATTTATTGTCTTTATACTCTAAATACTAGTAATTAACCACTAAAGCGGAAAAGATCTTTCTGCGATTTTCAAGATCGGAATAAACCTTTCGATGAAACTGGTTCTACCGCTCAGACAACCAGATTAACTCGTATGATAGCGGGTTAATTTTCAGAAATTTTAATGGTTTGCCAAGATTTTTCGGGGACTGGGCATGAATCAAAATATGTCACTCAGAGTCCCTGAGCATTTTCTTTTCTTCAATAACTTAGGAGACTGGAGGAGTCGACATTGCAAGAATAGATTGAATCTTCTAGTAACGCAATCGTAAAAATAAATAAATAAAACAAATCCAAGAACGGAAAGCACTCTAATCAAGGAATATTGCAGCAACTTAAAAATTTACTATACTCCTCAATCATTACAGAGATGGCAGCGCTGCTTCTCAGCAATACATTGTCAGTTACAGGCGCTCCAGTTTCGGCGATGCACGCAAAAGGAAGGTGCAGTTTTCCCCTAGTGGTCACGCAAAGTACATATCATAGCATTGAAATACTAGATCCTGTGTTCAAATGCAACAGAAGCATATAAGAAAATTGCTTGGGGTTGTAGCACCTAGTGTTAATTCAAGAAGGAAGAAAACTGGTTTCTAAAGTACCTCTTCTCCGTTTGTAAGCTACACGCCATCTCTTGTACTAAACGGCAAGTATACCTTCAAACTGCCCTTCGTCAAAATCAGATCTTCGCACAAGGTACGTAATTACCAACTCCAGCGTAAAATTGTACATACGTTATTTTATATACATCTTAGTCCCACAGGGAAAATGGAAATGATTTAATGTGAAAACAAGTTGCTGGATATGAATTTTAAAAGGGGAAACAAAAACAAAGACAAATTAGAACGAAATACGAATAATTTGCATCATTGACCTGCACATTCATCTATGAATAAGGGAGTAAGAATATGCCATCTATAATAACAGACCGAAACACTTTCTTACAAGATTCAGAATAGTGGAACATTTTCAGTTGTCTGATGGATGGTACGATACCCCGAAGGGCTTAAACATCGATTTTAAGTTGTAGGACGTGTAGTCAGCACATCTCAATTACTTCTGGTTTCCTTTATTGCAAAAGAAAGAAAAAAACTTCTCAACCCTTGGTACGCGTATTACTGGCAGTACGCGAATCGCTGTTGCTGGTACATACGACATTCGATGCTATTAATAACTAATATGCTTTGGTGACACATCAGTATAAAAGGTTGTGAATCCCTGCTTTACAAGAATCCGCTCATTCTTTCATCTAATTAGCTAATCAGCTGCCCTCATGCCTACTCTTCCTTAATGCTTCTTTCCCATTTATATTCAAGCTTTCTATGTCCCATTCGGATTTAAGATCTCAGGTCTTTGCCCTAGTAGAGCATAACTTCGATTATCCGAACTCCAGTCATGTAGTGCAGTCTCTGGCGTGGGAGACTCGGATTCAATACCTCGCGGAAGTGCGTGTGGTTTGAATACCAGATTAAGCTGTAGGTTCACGTCTCATATACCCTAGCTGCTGAAGGGGAGGCTAAACTCCCATTCAATCGTCCAATCCACTCATGCTCATTGCCAAATACCGGATCGATATCAGAAAATAAAAATAATACCTTAAAAAGATGAAAAAATAAAATAAAGAAAAAAGGAACTTTTTGAAATGTAAATTGTACGCATTTGTTCGTAAACATATAATTTCCTTAAAATCTCTATTTACAGTAGAATCCCTCTCTCCGCCCTCGGCTGATCCGCCATTCCGGTTGATCCGGCCGTGAGGAGACTCGTTCGACTCGTCGGTGACTCACAACGCCCACTGTCGTTTACTGGCGTCGTGACATTGTTGTTTACTTGCTCGCTTTAGTGCTCCGTCATCTCTTGTATCGTTTCTTTCGTTTTGCTTGTTTTTTATACTGTACTGTACAGTTTTTAGTGCTTACTGTTCGTTTGTTTTTACTGTAGAGAATACAGTCATTTTTTAGTTCAGAGATTGTTTATTTTACTGTAAATCCGTTTTTTTAAATTTTCTGATAATCCGATTTTTTTTTTTTTTTTTTTTGCGTTCCGACTATGCCCCCAGTCCCAAAGGTGACGGATTAGAGGGGTTCTATTGTATCTCTGAAATTTATGTTTCAAAGAAATTTCTTGTATTTTAAAAATAGTTTGTAGTAAAAAGATCTTATTTTCAACACACGTTTTTGCTAAATAAGGGCAATTTTAGAGAATTTTTAATCCACAACATAACCTTGTTTTGGTGATTTTCGCAATTTTATTCGGATATCTATACATTCGTATTAAGTTTAGAATACATAAATCCGGGCAGTTAGAGTTTCACTGTATTTAGAATCAAAATACCGAAATTAGTCACTTGGTCAATCTCGAACTTTATTGTTACATTTTCTATCATTTTAGTTCCCACTGCTTTCACGTCTTTAGAATCATTTGTATGTTACTTTTCTGTTACTTCGAGGCATGTCTTACAACTTAAATTTCATGCACTTTCATTTTAACTAGAAGTCTGAAATTTTGTACAGGCACGTATACATGGTGACAAATTATTGGGGTTGTAGCTTATCTATTTACGGTAAATTTAATAACAGTAATTATTTAGAAATAATTATCGAGCGCCTGCTGCTTATATAGCTCAGGCCGCCACGGAAGTTTGGTTGGTTGCAAAGTATTGGGCGCTCTGTTAACTTCATATCAGCAAGTTTCAACATTTTATGAGGAAAAGGGTTATTGCCTTCCACAATGCAATCGAAAATACTGAATAAGGAATAGATATAAAAAGGAAAATAGTAACCGTAACAAAAAAAAAAAAAAAATTAAAAAGAATACTTTTATACAGTGCATTAAAAAGAAGAAAATATATTGTGAGAACGGGAAGTCAATAAGCATTATTGCCTTAGTAACGAAAATTTACAAAACGTGTCAAAAAGGAGAAATTGATACTTATGAAGGGTAAATTGAAGACATGCGACTAAATGTATAGAGTTTGAGCGATCCACTTCTCTAATATTTACAAAAATCTTTAGCCCTCAATCTTAGGAAGAGTACCCAATGCTTTCTGTCTTAGTTCTATTTCTTAATTCCCCCCCCCATATATATATATATATATATATATATATATATATATATATATATATATATATATATATATATATATATATATATACAGTGGCGGATCCAACGGGGTTATAGGGGCCCTGGGCTTCAATCCTGCTTTACACTGGATAAAGCGGTAAACTGTGGTTTAGCCCCTCCCTTTATCATATCCTGGATCCGCCACTGTATATATATATATGCTTTTGTTATTAATAAGGCAACAATTATACTGATTACCTTCACTAAAATACTTTCTCCTTTTTAGCCCATTTTGTAAACGTATTGCTTTTAAAAGTTTTTATTTATTTTTAACGGTTGTTATATCCTAAATTTTTCACTGCTTTACCTCAACCATTCTGTAAGACACTTCCATAAAAGACTGTGGAAAGTACAGAAGCAGGAGAAGCAAATGAAAACATTATTCTATACTTATTACAGAGGACACCATGTTTAGTAGTAAAGTGATTATTTCTGGTATTAGCATATTCTTGGTTCAACTTCAAAAACCATGTGAATTTATTATGGTGAATAACATACTGCCAGTGGGATTAATTGGAGTTATCCCTTGCCTCTCACATTCTCATTCCACCAATTATTTTGTAATTATTCGCTTTCATCATCATCCATCTCCTGTCTCCTAAAGGGCAAACCAACTTAAAGGTTTATTATTTTCATTTTCCTATACTAATTACACAGTTCCTATGTTTATTTTTACAGTAATTAGCCGGAAAATTTGGACGAATTTCAGGAAAGAAATGGATCAAAAATAAATCCTTTATTTTAGAAAAAAAAAGAAGAAGAAGAACTTCCCAGAGCTGAACGATTAAACTTTTCTCAGGAACCAATTGAGTCTTTACAGTTTATACTTCAAAACTCATAAGACATTAAGTTCAAGATTTAATTTCATGAAGATGTTTTACATACCATATTTTCTGTAACGAATTATCATTTGTAAGTAATTAGTCACTTGAATTCTCTCTTTATTTATGATCTTCCAAGCCACATGGACTACCTTAAGTTGATTCACCGTAATAATTAAGACTGAAGTGTAAATTATGTATATTATGTGACTACTTCCTGTACTAATCAAAAAGTTCTTCAACTTTTTAATTACTTTCTCCCATCCATACCGTTTAAATCCTTGCAGACGTATTTGTTCGTAAACTGATCTTCTTCTTCTAACTTTTTTTTTGTATGGTCCGCTGATCCTTGCTTCCAACAAAAACTGGTCACCTACAGTACATAATCACTGGTTCTGCACTCACCGCCATGAAAGTTATAGTGTGATAGGTGCGTTGTTGGATGGTGAGGTTCATCAGTTAAAATAAAAGACCATGACTTTTCCGACAAGCATTCAATTAACTGACTTAATGAAGTATCGCCCTAGACTTGAAACCGGGAGAAGTGTAAGGGAGGGAGGGGAAGAAGTGGAAAGCGCTCTCAGTTCCCAGGCAATCAATTCTCTCAATTAATACTGTCGCGTGGAACCTCCTTTGGAGAGACAAGGACGAGCGGAGCTCCCACCATTAGATACATTTCATGCAAGGAAAAGATGAACATAGAAAAAGAAAGGAAAAATGGATTTATCTCCACTGGAAACCTCTTACCTAACTCCAACTCCAAACACCAATAACGTCAATCCATTACATGTTTTGTTCTCGGTCTATGCTTGAGATTTTTCTTTATAAGACAGGTCTTGTATCAAAATGCAATTTACAAATTGCAACAAAAAGTACGTTTGCTTGGGACTTAAGGTTCCTTTGGAGTTCATCACTGCAATTTATAAGCTGTATCTTATAGAATGGCTACCTTGTATAGACCAAAAGACCGTAACTTGATATATAAAAACGCAGACTTATCTTCCTTTCACTATCTATTAGGTCTCTTTACTATTAAATTTATTAAGGTGTCGAAAGTATACCTGTTATTAGAAATCTCAAGGAAGGATAATAGAACAAAGCATTATTTGTCTACCCTTGTGCGCGCCCATGAAACAAAATTATTTATATGAAACAGTGATCACTGGGTCTAAATTTAATTTTTCAACATCATATTTCAATAACCATAAATCTCATCTGCTACAGAAATTACGTTTGTGTATTTCTGGCATTAAATCCGTACAGATTGTAAGCAGAGCTTTATGATAAATAACTAGTATGTTTTCACCGCTCTCTCTCTCTAAAGAACATGTGTGCTAGTAAAATAATGTGTTAATGTGTAAATATGAGTTGTTTCACCCCCAGACTCTCCCAAGATAAAAGATACCCAAGTGTCGACTCTTGTCTTTCAATATATGCATGTATGTTGTTTCAGATTAAAAGATGAACTCTGGCAAGATGCCACATCAAACTCTCACAGCTGGCCAATCTCTATCAACCACCCTCCCTTCCAAGATAATGTAGTGAGACTCAAGTTGCGCGAAGGGATGCTTGGGATCCCTGCTTTGTCTATCAGACCGCTGCACTTGAACAGCTTACCACGGACGGGGTGAACGTGAAAGGGGTGAATTCATCACTTTCAAAATAGAGAAGACGACAAGGGAAATCGACGCTAGTATTCTCCAACTAGGGCCTGAAACAGAATCCCTCAATCACCAGCCATTTAATGTACAGCAACCAGGGGTTAATATTCCACTTAAATAATTTTAATTGTTTTCATTATAAATGTTGATTTAAAGCTCAACAGGCAGAAGTGTGGTCATAGTTTTCAGCAGTCCGTTGACTCTCAATCAATATTTATAATATGATGAAAAGAAAACATAAGTCCACTGGAAAATTTACGCAAAATATTGTTTTCAATTGCAGATTCGAGACACGTATTAAAGTGCACGCATATATGAATGTTCTTACTGTGCTAATACTAACTACAATGAGCTTAAATGGGAAAGATAAACAAAATAACAAATGAAAATATAGAATAGGTCAAATACTGGTGAATAAGTGGTCCAATAGTATGTAGACTTAACATCACAGCTCAAAGGAAAAAGAAGAAAATATAAAAACAAATTCTAATAAAACGATAAATTTAATTTGGATTGTGCTGTGAAAACAAGCAATGCTAAATCGGCATTGCTTGTTTTTACAGCACAATCATACAATAATTTGTTCACACACATTACGGAAGTTCAGAAGGAACAGGTAACCCTACTCTGCAGAATATCTCTGTGACAAAGTGCTAAAACTGTATTCGCTCGAAAGCAAACTTCAGGTAACTTTAATACAACGCTTATTTCTGTATTATTATTATTATTATTATTATTATTATTATTATTATTATTATTATTATTATTATTATTATTATTATTATTAAGTATTCTGCCTGTCAACAGATCTTGAGACTAATAGGATTTTTTCTCTCCTTAGGCTAGGGTCTGTGCAAATATGATGTGTTATTCCATATGTAATGCAATGTTCTACTAAACACCTTAATATCATCTGACAACTAACCTTAAGGGCCTCAATAGATTGATACTTTACAATCCAGATCAATAATAATAATAATAATAATAATAATAATAATAATAATAATAATAATAATAATAATAATAATAATAATAATAATAATAATAATAATAAACTGATTTCGATTGCACCCTGTTGTATGAAAAAAGTAAAGAGATATGTCTTTCTTACAATTGTACTTTCAATTACTATCAAGAAAATCCATGCAATATATATGATCGACGTTGAAAAACATTAGCTTTAGAATTCCAATTTTCTGCAGGAGATGTTATTAATATGTGTTCGATCCTTATTGTCAAGTTACCCGCCATTTATTATTGGAGAATGAGTGCCAAGTTTGGTGAATAAATAGAAGTTTCGTACACATAAAAATTAGAATTTATGAATAGCACTAATAAATTCAAATTAGTTTTGATTTGCTCTCATTGATAGACTGAACATAGTGAATATAAGTTTATTCATATATATAACGGTGCTATTGTCATCATGTCTATTTATTATTTGAAACTGCATTTTCATATACTCATTTTCCTTTTGATAATTTAACGCCTCACGTTTATGCGCTCCGAGACTAAGGGAGGTGGTCAATGAACGAAATGGTAGAATAAAGAATGTGGGAGGAAACCCATGCACATGGTGTTTGTCCACCACAAAGTATACTTATCGAGCAATTAACCACTAGTGAGCCAAAGATGAACACACTACCACTGAGCCACCGCAGTCTTGATATTCTATTGTATTATGTATCAAAACAGCGTAAGTATAATAATCTCACACCCATATCGTTACATTTTATTCAGCTATAAGTTATTATTTAAGATAGTGTAAATCCTGCCCCCTCCCCCCCAAAAAAGTTGCAAGAATAAATTCTATAGAGTATATATTGAGAAGAGTTGGTAAACAGAATTTTTACTGATTAGTATTGTTAAAATTATTCGAATATTCGTGTACAATTTTCGAACAATTATTCGAATAATGAATTTTGTTCGAATATTTGAAAAATCCATTACTGAAATAATGAATTGTTCGAATTTTAATGGCACTACTTCTGATCATGCAAATTTCAGTTCTGATCATGCAAACTCATAAAATCAATTAGTATTCTATTTTTGGATCAAAAGGTCCAATATATTTTAATTAAATTTTTTCTTGTAGGCCTTATATCTTAAGAATCACATATAGTGTAGCCTAACCCAAACTATCACTTAACTCAGTATAATGTGCTTATTCCGTAGAAAAGACGAAAACTCGAATTAAGGACCGTTCAAAAATTTTGTGGTTCGTGATCCAATTGGCCCAAAAGATTCAATATATTTCAACAAAAATTTTCCTGTAGCCCTTATATCTGGAGAACTACATATAATGTAGCCAAACCCAAACTATCAAGTAATTCAGTATGATGTGTTTATTCCGTAGAAAATACGAAAACTCGATTTAGAGGCCGTTCAAAATTTTTGTGGTCCCTGATTCAATTGGCCCAAAAGATCCATTTTTGATCCCAAAATTTGTATTACATATTATTTATTCATCAATGTATGTTCTGTTTGTATTTTGTTTACAATTTGAACTCCAGGACTAGTTAATAAATGGAAATATGTGAGCTTAAAATAATTTTATTTCTTTGCTATTTTCAGTGCACCATCTTCTTTTTCACTTGCAGACAAAAATGCATTCCATTTCCTCCACTTTTATCTTCTTATTTACGAAATTCTTCATATATACATTTTCAATACTCACAATTATATATAAAAGAAGGAAGAAAGAAGCACTCATTCATAAATGACACCACTCATTTGCATAATTACGTAATGTAATATTTCGATAACAAGAGATATCCCAACTTTCAACCAAAAAAAACTCAAAGTATAAAAAAGATCATGCCTTGAGGTGTGTTTCTTCCCCGTCTCTCCGTGCGTCCATGGAAAGTCGACCTTGAGACCAGGAGCTCACCCTCTGGCTATAAGCATTCTCACCCCACTTCTGTTCCGTTCAACCACTTCTTCCCCTATACACAAACGAATGAAAAAAGCCTCCAGGATAAAAATCAGGCTTTCTTCCCCTCTTATACCTCCTCCTCAGCTTTTTTTTTTCACACGCAAAACCTTTGAGCGCAGGTGCTGTACGTTTTTCTACCAAAAAAGCTGTTTCCGAAATAAAAAAGAAAGGAATTTGAATGATAGTAGCGAGAAGCATCAAGCGCTAAATTTATTCCAAGTTTTTCAAAAAAAAAAAAAAAAAAAAAAAAACCGACGAATGAAAGAAAAAAGGAATAGAAGGGACTTTTCCTTTTAAGGGAAAGAAAAGTAGAGGAGCAATAATACCATTCCGCTAAAAAAAGGTTCTCTTTTAAGTTTTATTTTTCTGAAATGTGGGGTCATTCATACTCTGGTCGACTGACATGGCCAAGAATAAATGCAATAGAGGAAACGTATGTGATTGCATGCATCTTGTCAACTATATTCACAAAATGCTGATTTTCTCTTTTTACTCTTCTTTTTCTAATCTTTTCAAGCATTTACTTTTCAGTAAAGAACATCTTCCAATACAGATGACTGCATTGTAGAGGACAGAAGCTCTCACGACGAATGCACAAGTAATTTAACGTACTTTTTTTCCTCTTGTATAGCCCTATATTTAAAAAATAACGAACTTGGCATTTGGTACACTTTTCTCGATGCACTAACGGTTCACGAAAGAGAAGAGTACTATATAATACATTACAGGGGTATAGGAACTGAAGAATGTTTGATTGTGTAGTGCTAGCCAATAGCAAATCAATATGATTGATTAATATCAATGCATATGCAAACAATAGAAGTAACCGTTTTAGAGAATCATTATCACCTCATATGTATTCTGTCATCATTGGGCACTTACTTGGGACAAACTCAAAAGTTCATATACAGGGTGTTTCAAAATAACATTGACAACGTTCCTAAGGTACTCCCGCAACAATTTTTGTACAGGCAGTTTAGTTACGGGCATATAATCTGAAGTACTCACTAACTACCTCTGTAAAAAATGTTGCGGAAGTACTGCAGGATTCTGAAGCATGTAGTTTTGGATAGAGCATATATTAGTTTCTTAGTAAAGTCTTGACCCGACTACGGTAGGCCCCATAGTTTTGGAGCTATGGACCTTTAAAGTTCATTTTTTCACGTTTTCGGCAGCCTATAACTCTGAAAGGAAGCATTTGTGCACCCAGATTGGTCTATACTTTTTGTCTTAACTTCGTGTCAGGAATCATGTCCCAAACGTTGTCGGCGTTGTTTTGAAACACCCTGTATATTACAATACCGCTTTAAAACGATTGCCCACGAGGCAGAAGCTAACGCTGTCTCGTCTCGAACAGGTGACGTGAAAGTGAAGTACCGGTATCGTATCTTGTCATGTAAATTCTGCGTTATCTCGTCTCGCGGGAAACCCTACTGTCAAACTCGTTGCAAGAACTATTGTCTTTAATACCTGCAATAACTGCAATATTCTTCCTTCTTTTTTACATCTCTTTGCATCTTTTATCAATATATTTCAAAATATAATTTCTTCCAAATTTCTTATTATTTTCAATATTCGAACTAATAAAGAAAGAATTAAAGTTTTAATTCATTTCGCATCTTATTCTACACCAGTGCTTTTACTCCATACTTTTCCAATATTTAAACAACTAATGTTATTCACACAAACACATACCCACATTTCTACTTTGTGATAACATTAAAATAACTCTTCTAAAGTCGGTTTGTAATCTCTTAAACCAATTGCTACCATTAGGTTATATTTAACTATTTCATATTTGGTGAATACTTTCAATAATGAACGGTTTTGATTCTCCCGATTTAGGAATTAGATTTCTGGGCTTCCGGTATCTATAGCTATGTTAGCCCGTCAAGTATGAGGGATGACGTCCTCGCCGATCACACTATCCGAAGAAAGGGTAGGAAGAAAGGATTGGGGAAGGAAGAAAGCGGCCTGGGACTTATATGTTAGGTACCATATTGGCATTTGCCTAGTATGAATGAAGAAAACCCAGGAAAATTTCATTCAGGATGGCTAGTCTGAAAAAGCTTTTACACTTTTTCGACCAAGTGTTCCCAACAGGAATCGAACCCGGACTGCTCGCACCAAAGACGAAAGTGTTAGTGATTACACTACGCGGGACCATGTTTTGTTTCTCCAGGCCCATCCCTTGAAATTACTTAAGTCTTTCTCTTTTTCACTATCCGTCCAACTTTTCTTGATATTTTCTCATTAACTTTTCGTTAAGCACACTTTTTTCCCCTTTTAACACTACATTTCGAATGCTTCCGGTCTTTTTTCATAATCTTCCTTGCTTGTTTGTTTATGTTTAGTGTCTTATACAGTTTAAGGATGAATCCAACCTGTATGGATGATGTATCTTTAAGGATGAATCCAAACCACCTAACGTATTCAACACTCTCTCACCGGAAGTTAAACCAGGGAAGATCAAAATCAAAGACGCTAGCCACTACAACTTACAACAGCGAGGAGGGCTCCCAAACCTCTCTCATAACGTTCATGTTATAATACGATAATCCGAATAAACTACATTTAAGAAAAAATAAATTAAAATACTAGAAAAAAGCTTGTAAATGTATATACAACAGTAATTTCATTAGAAAAGGAACAAAGTAGACCCTATGTAATATTTACACAAATTTCATTTACTACTTTTCACCGAAATTATACTGCTGCATTTTTACAATTGGGGGGACCTGGAGAGTGGATTACGAGATATCTCTTAATACCATACCATAGACTGTTTAAAATAACCATCAACATATGCTAATTTATTAACTGAAACACCATACTAACTTACAACGAACCATTTCTATCAACTGTATTGAGTCCACTGCATCTTGGTGTTTTAGAAGAGCAACGATACATTCTAATTTCGAGGAGACTTATAATGGCTCGGTAACAGAGAGGTTCTGTAGTGTGAAGGAACACAGGTTCGATTTCAGGCCAAGTTTACGTATTCTTGTGGTAGAGCATATCTTATCCTTTTTCCGTGAAGTATCGGTTCCTCATTCAAAACTCACTTGTAAATCACATCTCTTTTAGTTTACAGGCCATAATCGTCAAAAGTTAAACAAAAAGGTTTCTTTTCATTTCATTTTAACAAGACAATAAAAGTTTGATTTTTTTCTAAAAAAAATCTGTTCTTAAGGCACACAATTATCTTTCTTATTTTCTGTGCGCTCAATCTTCAGCCCATAAATGCAAATTCGTGTTTTCAATGATTTTTAAAGCAAATTTTTGCATAGCTAAACAACCGCCTCGTCATTTATCTTCTAGTGCTTCAAATTAACATTTGTTCCACGTATTTTTTTTTAAATCTAAAAACTAATTAGAGACGCATTTCTTTCTTTCTTTTTTAATTTTACCGTTCCAGAACTCGAAAACAAAAGGCCTGCACACTACAATAATTCATATGCGTTACTAAATTCATACCATACAAAATTCTACCATCATGCCAAGTTTGATCCAGATTGGGTGAGTTTGGTTGAATTTGTACAATATAGGGTGTCCTTCAGATGGATTTTTAAAAGAAAAAGTCAAACGAAGGACGAAAATTAATATTTGTTTCTCAAGGACCACACAAAACCGCACGTTTGTCCGTAATTAAAGTCTAAGATAAATTAGAAAAACACTCTTAAAAAAGGAAACCAACTAAAAAATCTAACAAGGGAAAAGACTGGTCACTTAATGAAGCAATTTAAACAGAACGCTAAATATTTGAAACGATTTAGATCAATTACGTTACGTAAGAACCTCGAAATAATTAGCAGCGCGCACTTAGCTACTAGATAATTGCCGTAATGTGTAAAAGGTGCTATATTTGGAGAGCTATTTTTTCCCTTAGCCTTTTCCTATCGGTCAAAAGAGTGTTTCTTGAAAGGATATAAATAAAGTTTGAATGCCTACTGCCTTCACAAAAGTACAGAGATACACAAATACCCAGGCATCCTCTATTTCTTCCGGGTGTCGTAAAGTTTCAATTAAATTGTCCAATATTTTTTTTTTTCTACACAGGACCAATAACGTTTCATTCGTTTCACTTTCAACAAACATTCCCTTTCCGTGAAGTACGCCAATTTTTAAGGTTTATAAACCATAGGCAAAATAAAGCATAAACAAGCGTCTTTTTAGAATGAAAAATCAGTCCACTTCCTCTTTTGGTATTGTTTCTCAGGTTGTCAAACCTTTTCTTTATTCTTCTCCTTTCGCCACGACATATGTTTTTATGTTTTGACAACAGAATAGAGAGCGAAAGGAATCCTTTGAGAAGAGAAAAAATGCTTCCGGGTATGTTTCTGAAGGGTTGTAGGAAGGGTACCTATCTACGTAACATGTTTTTTTTTTTTTTTTTTTTTATCTCAGACTATTTCTATGTGTAATAATTCTTTCGGACAAAAGTGTGTAGATCGCCCCAAAAGGGCTTTTCAAAAAATCAGCAAAAACATGGTTTAAATCTATACAAGAATTTTACGAGGTAGATATTGTATCTTCGACGAACTCCTGATTAGTAACGCACCTGACAAAACTATATCATCGTCAGGGTTTCAAACCCATGTTTTCAACCTGGTTCAAAATGTTAAGTTTTATATTCAACTTCTATGTATGCAATACTGTTAAAAATTCGAACTTTATATTATAATACCCGCGAACAATATATTCTTCGATACTTATTTGAATGTTCGAAAAAAAAAAACAATCATTAGAATAATTGTTCAAATACCTCATTCAAATTGAATGATTTTTCAAGTAAGTGAATAGTTTACAAATGAATATTCAAGTAAATAAAATAGTAAATTTTCGAAAATTATTCAAATAACGAAAATTTTAACAAGTTTAAAGATACAATAGTAGGTATGTAAGTGATTTTCTTGATAATTTCCGGAATAATTGAACCGATTTTGATAAAACTTTCACATAATTGTTCAAAATAATTCTGGTAAATGTTTAGGTGTAACATAATAACTTCGCTCATACTTAGTTTTAAAACTTTGTATAGGATGATAAAGTCGTTTAGAGATTGCATTCCTGAAACATGCAGAGCCAATTAACATTTTTCTTAAATCGGTTATATAACTGAAAGAGTGTTACGCTTAAAACAAGATTTCAAAAGATTTACCGACTTTATTTATTACGTTTGCGTACCAAAAAGACAGAAATACTAGGTAATAGGCTAAACTTATGAGAGATCGCGCAATACAGTAATTCGAACGGGATCTGGATGGGGAAAAGAAAGAGGATGGTGAATAGTAACAGAGAACTGACAAAGTTGCAAATAGAGTCGTCTGTTAGATTAATGTGTCGATAGATGTTCGCTGAGCAGTAGCGTAGCTAGAATTATTTTAAGGAAGGGCAGTGAGTGAGTCACTAAATTTTTGATAGGATCATTCAAACAAAATGAAAATACTTTTCAGCATTATATATATGTATGTGTGTGTGTGTGTGTTTCAGAACGGGTGGATTTCATTCGGCCATAACATCAGTAAAAAATATCCAATTTTAACGTAGTTTGTTGCAAGTAATATAGAAAGGATGAATATGTTATGCACCATCGTTGTGTGGTGTCCGGCCTATACAAATAATGTAGTACTCGGAAAACCGCCAAAATGATGTATATTTTTTTATTATTTTGTTTTTAGAACGGGTGGACTTCATTCAATCATAATATCTGTAAAAATGATCCAATTTTAATATTTTATATTTTCTTCGCCATACCAGGTTGTTTCTGTAGTATCACCGATGTGTGCAATCTACGCTACCCATATGCGCGATTTTCCTGACCCCTGTAATAAAATCTTTCATTCAGTTTAGCGTCTGGTTAAGAAAATTAATAGCGACAGAACTCGATTGGCTGACTACACATCCCACAATATGAAACGCCCATTGCAGTTCAATCGAACTCATAAATGATTCGATATCAGTCGCAGAACACTCACTCTGGGTAGATTACAGGCCGTTTAAGTTAGACGCAGGCAACATCACATGCGTGGTTTCTTTCGGGGTCATTCCGTTCATTCCACCTTCATTTTACCAGTTCTTTCATTTGCATTTGCTATTTGTCTTCTTTGTTGTAAAAGGAAAAACGAAATGAGATCTTTAAGTTTTACGTTCCACTGTTATGCCGGCTACGCTAAAGGAGACAGTGATGATGAGAAATGAATAAAATAGTGGAATGAAGAAAGTAGTAGGAAACGGGAGAACTCCGAGAAAACCCACACATACGGTGTTTGTTTACCACAAAGCTCACTTGGCGCGAGCTGGGATCGAACCAAAGATCCCATACACCAGAGGTGAACGCTCTACCACTGATCCATCGCGGCCCTTTGGTCTAAAAGGCATAACCGTAGAAGGTTCTTAGAGAATTAAAATATTTAATTCAGGCCCATATTTATAGAACGATTTAATAGTTGTGATGGTGGTTAGCTAATACGTACACTGAATTCTGTTACAAAGGAAAGAAATTTATAAAATCAATGGTAAAAGACTAATTAATAACTTCCTAAAAGTTCAGTAAGTTGACAAAGCTAATGAATATAACAAAAATAGATACGGTTCGGTACGCTATTTTCTCTAATTTTCTACGTTATTTCCTTTGTGAGTCGAACGATTTCCTTTTATTCGTATCCAGTATCTCTCGGAGAAGATCAGGGTCCAGAGTTCGAATCCCACGGACGAACATCTTAAAGTATTTTCTACATATTTTCTGTTCTACCCAACGAATGTTCTGACGGAACCTGTAATAGGCCGATTTTCCTCTACCTCTCATTCAAAATTTCCGTTTTTCACTAATTCTGAACTCTTCTGTTTTTAATATAATTCCGAACTCTTGAACTTCATTAATAAAATAATAGAAATTTTGTGCTTCCTAATAAGCGTTGAAAGTGTTCATTATGTAGTTAAATTATTAATTCAAACCCTGGAAGATTGTTAAGATTCGGATTAATCAGTTGAGAACTTTTGCATCTACTTTTATTTATTTATTTAGTTTTAATTAATCCATAGTGATTGATGGGATTCTAATGCCAAAATTACCCATTTAGTTAACTAAATACTTAGTATATGCATGCATATCTTATCTTTATATATACATTATACATAATGTGTGTCTGTATGAGCGTCTAACATGTTCATTGTGCAGGTATACTGCATTTATTTATGTTCTGTATTTTTTTAAACTATCATGCTATTTATTCGTGAGACACAAACGCACTGTATATCGAAGATTCTGGATGAATTGAAATATCATATTTCAAAATCTTGTCGCCATCTATATTCCCGTTCGGAAAACTAAACTACTACATTATAGAATACAAATTTATGTTCTTGCTCGCTGCAAAGGCTCACTATTTTACTGGTAAAAAGTTAATACAGTTGAAGTCACTGATTTGATTTGCACTGTTAGTGCCTTTGTGCAGGTCATTTCGAGTTTATTAGTCAGGGCAAGGGGTCTCTTTTCTTAATTTAAAAAAAAATACCAGAATTACTTATAAGTACAGCGGAAAAAAGAGACGAAATGTAGCATGCGGACACTTTCCCTTTCAGTATTGTGCCCTCACCTAAAGTTCTCGAGATTCCAAAATATGTGGCAAAGGCCACTACAGTTTATAGCCCTCTCCCGTGTTTTTACGACCTGCCTACCTTCTCTAGGCTATCGCCTTACAAACATCCCTCCTCCTATATTTGAAAAGACTGACCTCCGTGGCCACAACTAAGTTGTCGTCTACACAAAAACATGGGGAGTAACCTGAAAGAATGTACAAGGAGAAAAAAGCTATGGTGGATTTCCAGCAGAAAACACTATATCAGGACAATAACTTCAAAACTTCACCTTCCTTAGACTGTAAAGCATCCACATTGTTATTTGTCTGTTCATTTTAAAGTCTTAAAATGAAGGAAATGCCCTTCGAACATAAATTCAAAAGTAATTTGAGCAAATGTAGATGTTATAAATATAAGTAATCTTCATATTCTGAAACAATTTTATGTATAATTCACTTTTGAATACCACATTGCTAAAATTTTAATAAATTCAATGCACTTCATATAAGGCTCAATTGTTTTTAGTGCAGGAATACCCCGATTATCAGGATTCTCGATTTATTGCGTTTTTTTATGTGGTAACTAAATTGCAAGTAGTGCGCTCCAAATTCGAACTATTGCGGCCCCAAGGTCACACAGCCCATACATATGCAACCAAAATTACATTTGGTCCGAGTCCTTACTCTCCAGGTAGAGCTTTTGTAGCGATTCGTATCTATTTGACGAGCAGAACTACGAATGAAATTGAAAGTTCGAGAAAATTGAAAATTCCATCCGTTGCTACGAGTTTTATAGGAAAAATTCTACCAGACAACTCTACATTAAAGTTTGTCCAATAGTTTCACATTATGCTTCCATTAGAAACCAAGCTGGTAATCAAACAATAATGTATTACAACGGTATGCAGAAGTTGTCCTGGAAATAAATATAAATTGGTAAGAATTATTATTGAAGATATGAGAATTCAATGCTGCATCTCAGATCACAAACGGAGATCAGATGAATGAGCGGCAAGAAGAGAAGGGTTCACGAAGGGGACATCAGGTAAACAAGATTGGAAATCACTGTTCTAAATGAACCTCTTATATTTTACTTAACATGTTTAACAGGTTCCTTTCTTTCTTTTTTTAAAAATCTTTTTATATATTATATAAAGGTAATCAAGAAAGTTCTAACATCGATGTGTCACTAAAGAGTGCCTGGAAGATCAAAAATAGTTCCCATCATTATCGACAACCTTCTGCCAACGTTCTGGAAGGTCATGGATTCCATCGCGGTAGAACTTGGTGGGCCATGAAGCGAAGAAGGTGCATTTTGCATCTCTACAAGGGATTTGAACTGACGTCCTCTAAGGTGATTGTCCAAGGAATGGAACAGATGATAATCGGACGGTGCAATGTCCAGGGAGTATGGCGTATGCAACAGTGCTTTACACCCAAGATGTAGAATAGTGTCTCGGGTCATCCTAGTCACTTGGGGCTTAGCGTGGTCCTGTAACAGGAGGACATCTCAATTCAGAAGTGCTGATTCCAGAGTTTTGAGTTTTTCTTGAACACGGCTCAACTGTTGACAGTACACAATTGAGTCGATACTCTGACCACCTGGTAGCAGTTCTCGATGCACGATGGAGGAAGCAGTCCACCAAACACACCGTTAATCTTGTGGTACAGTGCTGGTTTCGGCTGTTTTGGAACCGGTTTATGGGATACTAACCAATGATGACGCACCATGGAGCTTCGTACAGGATCTATTTCTCATCACATGTCAACACCCTGTTCAAAAATGGCTCCTTCCACAGGCGAGATAGCAAAGAAACATAGGTGTCTGCTCGTGTTGCCTTCTGGCCCGGAGTGAAATCATATGGGACCCATCGATCCAACTTGTAGTTGATGGAGGACCTGCCGAATTGTTTCTCCACTCACACTGAATTGGGTCCCAGTTCCTTACATGTATGGCCACTGTTCGCTTCAATTGCTGTCTAAAGATCTTAATTTTGAACATATGTTGGTCTTCCGATACGTGGTACGTCTTCGAGTGTTTCGTCACCGTCCTTAAACTTGTTAAACCATCGCTGCACTGTCTGCGTTGTCACGATACCCTCACCAAAAGCCTGGCATATCTTCTGCCCCACTGCAGTGGCGTTTGACCCCAGTTTGAAGTCGTACAGCATACACGCCCTTATGACGTTCTGCGGAGGTCCCATGTTCACTCTGTCCTTACGCAAGTTCACATTGTAACTGAACTGCCACAACCAGGTAGTATGTTGGACATACCCACACCGACAACTAACCTTCTTCTGATCTTCATTCGCATTCAACTCGCGATCTGAGGGCCAATGGAACACAGACCTCCATAAAAAGCGACAGAACTTTCTTAGTTACCTTTATACATAACATTTAGTTAATAGATTTTAAAGATTCTTGGCAATGACCACCCATTTTACACGCATTATTTATACCGATTATTGGGGTATTATCTCGATTATTGGAGTACATGGCAACAATAACAACGATAATGGAAGTACTACTGTACGTACTTCTACGTAGCCGAATGATAACTCGCTTAGCTTTGGTGTGCGTGGTATCGCGTCCGAATCCCAATGAGGTGTAACATTTTTTTTTCAGCGTCGTGAACTGCTTGCATTTTAAAATAGAGAGTCTCAGAGCAGGGAAGTAGACATATATCGCGAAATATAACAAAAAGACGGAAAGTTTGGAAAATGTATTGTCCTTATTATGCAAGCGAAAAAAATAGTGAAAGAGAGAGAAAGAGAGAGAGAGAGAGCAAACCGTAACTGAAAGTTTCAATTTAGTCTCCCTCTCCAACACACCACCTACGAAAGCCCCAGTGGTGGTCTACATCCAACATTTGCACCTAGATATTCATCACTTAGAAGAACAAACCACATCATTCACATGTCATCATGAATTATGTATAAGCCTGTTTCATATGAAGACAGATAACAGTATTCCCGCCCTTACTCCAAAAAAGGCCTCAATAACCTTTCTCAGTTATCAAAACTCTCCCTTTCATTATCAAAATAAGTGCTACTTCAAGAAAGAATACAATCCCACAACACGTTAACAACATATTGCTTAAATGCAGTTATTTTGAAACTATATAGCTCTGAAACCCTAAAGGCAAATGGACGGTCTAAGACACGCTTTAGGTCATTCATACAAGAAAATATAATGGCGTATGTTTCATTTTGCAGCATACATAATTTCATCCATACATGGGAAAGAATATTGAATCAGCTCGTTCAAAAGAGAAGATTTTCTTTCGACAGATGTTTCTTCCGTCCTTAACCATGTTTTGATTGTTTTACCTTGAATAGTCAGTAATCATATCTATAGATTACATTTAACCTTTCCTTATACAAATGAACTTCTAATTAAGGGCAAGAGAATTGCCTAAGTAAATTATAGAATATACTAGGTCAATATTATTATTATTCCACGATGGAAAGACAATTACATTTCACAACAACAAATTTATTATTTAAATTTTGTTCTTATTAAATAATAGCTTTACTGGACATTTGGTAGTGGAGACTTTATTACCAAGGATATAAGGTTTGGACCTACAACTTAAAGTGGAATTCGAAAAAAAGTATGGTCCTACTGGAAATTAAACCCGGTTTATTTCAGATCCACATTCACTAATGGTTTCTCAAATTTTGTTTTGACATGACAGTCCTGCATGCTAGTCTGTTTGTATGCTGAAAATGACTAAGGTGGCCCACGAGAAAGAAGAGACACAATTTTCCAGAGACGAAACAAGAACTTTTTCAATAGAAACAGATAGAATTTCCGGTGGGACATCATTATCACAACACTTTTTCGAGACGAGAGAGCCACAATTCTTATCTTCTAGCTAAGCCTAAAGATAATACACACATGTATATTACAGTATTCATTTACTTACTTACTTTTCCTCATGCACAAAATGTTTTGTACATATTTAATATATATACAAATTACGATACAAATGTTTATTTAATAGCTTCAGTAACTAACTGATTCATACTAGCTTTGCTATATTCAATAACTTACACTAAAATACAAATGTTGAGCAAAGCAACGTTTTGTGACAGTTTCGGATATCTAACATATCCTTCTTCAGACACTATCGAAAATAAATGAAAATACGTACATATATATAGTCATTGTTATGAGAAATTTTAAAATTCTTTAACAGATATATATTCATTGTTAAGAAAAATATTTAATTTATTTTAACATATATAGTCATTGTTAAGAAAAAATTTTAAATTCTTTTAACAGACATATATAACAGAAACACAGAAAATTCTGAACGCTGATTGGCTGATCAATAAAAAATCAGTCAATCGTAATAGAAGCTGATCAAATTGAAACTAAACACCAAGGTCCTGCCTGGTCTAGTGGAAAACTAAGCTACAAATTAAGACTTTCCAGTAACTTGCCCCTATTGGATGTGTTAAGAATGAAGAAAAAGAAGAAAGAAGAGCAAGAGGAAAGTCGAAAGGAGTTGATGGAAAGAAGAGGAGTGGTTTATAAGATAAGGTGTGGTGATTGTTAAGAGCTGTTATATAGGTGAAACGGGGAAAAAACTAAAAGAACGATTAAAACAACACCAAGATGATGTGAGATTGGAAAGAGAAAGAAATGCCATTTTCAAACATGTAAGGGACACGGGGCACAATATTAATTGGTGCAAGATTGAAGTGTTAGCAAAGGAAGTGTTAGCAAAGGACGTTAATAAGAAAGTGGAAGGAGGCCACGTTCATTGAAAAAGAGGAAAGCTGTATTATGAATTGGAATACAGGACTTAAAATTGACGAGCAGTGGGGCAAGTTATTGGAAAGTCTTCATGTAGCTTATTTTTCCACTGGACCAGGGAAGATCTTGGTGTTTAGTTTCAGTTTGATCATCTTCTATGATGACTGGCTGATTCTTTATTGATCAGCCAATCGGCGTTCAGAATTTTCCGTGTTTCTGTTATATATGTCTGTTAAAAGAATTTATTTTTTTCTTAATACTGACTCTCTCTCTCTCTCTCTACATATATATATATATATATATATATATATATATATATATATATATATATATATATATATATATATATATATATATATATATATATATATATATATATGTGTGTGTGTGTGTGTGTGTGTGTGTTAAAAGAAATTAAATATTTTTTCTTAACAATGAATATATATCTGTTAAAGAATTTTAAAATTTGTCATAACAATGACTTATATGTATGCATTTTCATTTATTTTCGATAGTGTCTGAAGAAGGATATGTTAGATATCCGAAACTGTCACAAAACGTTGCTTTGCTCAGCATTTGTATTTTAGTGTAAGTTAGTAGTCTCAGAAACAAGAGAAAGAAAAGGAATGTGAATCGCACATATTTATTAAGCTTAGTATATTTCACTGTCCACCTCATGTAACCCCGAAATCTACAAACACTGTGGCCATTCGCCAGAAGAAGTATTTCAGTTTTACGTCTCACTCTTATGCCGTGTAGGTTAAAGAAGATAGTGATGATGTGAATGGATGAAATGGTAGAATGAAGGAAGTGGGAAAAAACGGGAGAATCCCGGGAAAACACAAGCACACGGTGTTTGTCCACGACAAAGTCTACTTGGCCCGAGCTGGGATTAACCCAGAGACCCCACGCATCAGAGGTGAACGCTCTATCGCTGAGCCACCGCGGTTCCTATTCGTCAAAAGAAGAACGCACAGTATCAAAGGAAAACTCTACCACTGCTTACACCAGGACAGGTTTTAGGGAAGCAATATAAGGATGTTTATATTGATTCTGTCTCTTATTTGGATTATAGAACATAAAAGGGTTACTGAGGTAAGAGCTACCAGCCAGCCATTCGTCTGATCTAAGTCACGTTTGCGTTGACTTCGGTTTATGCGGTTTTGGTTTGGTGACTTTGGTTGTGAAGAACAACGCACATTGTGCTATTAATAGCACATCATCATGTGTACTACATACTGCCTAGCTGCGGGCGTCACGATAAGAATACAGCACTAGTAAGAGGTCAGATTGCCACAATTTTGTATGGATTGGGTATGTGACATATATAGGCGATCA
The DNA here is from genome assembly GCF_964235325.1 of Thermobia domestica. Taxonomy (NCBI): domain Eukaryota; kingdom Metazoa; phylum Arthropoda; class Insecta; order Zygentoma; family Lepismatidae; genus Thermobia; species Thermobia domestica. The sequence continues at coordinate 114,777,502 of NC_137468.1, read as the reverse complement.
TTTTCAGAGAATCTCGTGAAGTTATATCTCACGTAAGCATTACTAAAGGAGTTTTTCTCTTTTAAGGTTAGTGTAAAGGGACGAGTTTTGGCGATAGATGTCACTACAGTCTTCGTATCTTTCCCATGTATTTTTTACCTTTCACGAAAATTTACAATTTCTCTTACAAATTTCAACCTAGAGACTTCAAATTTTTGGAGAAGGAGCTTCATAGCCTATCAAAGGCAACAATCCGTGTCGATTTTTTATTTAGAATTTACTTAATTATTGGAACAGTTCCATTGTTAAAGATTTGGATATCCATTTTAACAATCTAGCCATTTCAACAATGAAGAAAATTCTAAATAAAAAATCGCACGGATTATTGCCTTCGATAGATTATGAAGTTCCTTTTCTAAAAATTTGAAGTCTGTAGATTGAAATTTGTAAGAGAAATCGCGAATTTTCGTGAAAGCTAAAAATACATGGGAGAGATATGAAGACTGTAGTGCCATCTATCGGCAAAACTTGTCCCTTTAAAGCAACCTTAACTGACACATCTGCAGAAATTACATACAACTTCATTTATAATACACCCTGTTTAAAAAAGAATATAAGTATTACGAAGAATTATTTTGTCCAAACTATCGATCGCTGCGCCTCGGCTCGGCAATTGGAGAAACGAATACATAGTCTAGTTTATATTAATAGCCGCTAGATGTCAGTTGTCTTCTGTTTTGCTTGGTAACCGTCATATGTTTAAAATGGCTACTCCGCAGCAGAAATCATTTTGTGCAATTCCGTGATTACAGTGCAAAGACGTTTCAGGTTGAGGTACCAAATTGATTCTCCGAATGGGTGGAACATTCGCAGATGGTATCGACAGTTTGTAGATACAGAATGTGTATGTAAAGGAAAGAGTCCTGGCCGCCCTCGTGTTCCTGAAGAAAATGTTGCACGAATTCAAACTGCTTTCCAACGTAGTCCTTCAAAATCAACTCGTCGTGCCAGTCAGGAGTTACAAGTGCCGACAACAACAATTTGGAGTGTTTTGAGACGTCGGTTGGTTATTACAAGTTACAGCTGTTACAAGCTCTGCGTCCTGATGACAAACGCAAACGTGTGGCATTTTGTAACGAGATTCTGGATGCTGTTGACAATGATAATACTTTTGCACAACGCATCGTGTTCAGTAATGAAGCGACTTTCCGTCTTAATGGTCAGGTAAACAAACAAAATGTTCGAATTTGGGGCCTACAGGATCCACATGCAGTCATTGAACATGTACGAGATTCGCCCCAAGTCAATGTGTTTTGTGCGATATCCCGATCATCTGTTTACGACTCATTCTTCTTTAATAGAAACACGGTTAACAGTCATCAGTATCTCGCTATATTACAACTTCATTTTTCAACAAGACGGAGCATCCCTTCACTGGAGTCGCCAAGTGCGTGAATATCTGAATGAAATTCTACCGAACCGTTGGATTGGTCATCAAGGAGCTGGCGACTTAGCTGGCCTCCACGGTCACCGGATTTGAACCCTGTGACTTCTTCCTGTGGGGTTTCGTTAAAGACAACATTTATGTACCACCACTCCCATAGAACCTGGAAGAGTTGAAGAACCGGATCTGTACTGCCATAACATCAGTGACGCAGGACATGCTTGCCCGAGTATGGGGGAATTTGAGTATCGATGTGATTTTGTTCGTGTTGCTGATAGAGGACATATTGAACATCTGTAATTTGAACTTTGAACTGTAATTTGAACTTGAGAGGTTCGTAAATATGTGTGTAAAAGTTCATATTCGTATGTCTTAAAGTTTAATAAATGTATGCATTCGAAATACGTATATTCTTTTTGAAACATGTATTATACCAGATGGCATTGATGTACAAACGAAAATACATGTATTTAACACTTTTTTTTTTAATGTGAGAATTATTTTCTTTATTTGCAACAACATTCGTTGCTCGCATAATAATTTGATATGCCTTCACCACTTAGGTACCTTACCGTTAAAGCACTTAGATGATTAACACTCCTTTACCTCTTCAGTACCTCTACCCTTGTCCATCACATCTATTAAAGAGCCTATTATCAAAAAGCCAGGCGGACGTTTTATGCGGTAGTATGATATACTTATGGGAATTAGCATATACCTTATTTGCTTTTCCGACTACAGAAAAGAAGTTCCTTCCTTTTCATTGATCCTTTACGAATTTACCAACGTTGACTATTCAAATCCTGCTAACACCATTGGTTTTGTCTCGTTCTCTTCCTCCCTATCATTCAAATATCCACCTGGAGTATACATGTACTAACGGGCATCATTCTCAAGAGGGGATAGGACAAAATACTTAGAGGGACCCTTATTCCCTACCATCCAACAAACTGGATCTTACGTATGCAAATATCGTTCAAGAAAAAGGACAAACCTTCGTAGAAAAGGTGTTAGTTTAGGGGAGCTGCCATGAAGAATATTTTGGCGTCGTCTTCTTAACAGAACGAAGACACTCGTGAGCTGCTGGGGTCTCTCGGAAATCACCATCGTTTCTCCCATGACAGAACTTGCAGAATAGTCTCCGCGTCTAAATTTCCATATGAAAAAAAAAAAAGTGTGGAAAATAGAAAGAGCTTGTCAGACGATGGGCATTGCCAAAATGATGGATTGCTTCGATCATTTTTTAAAACTTCCTTTTTTTCCTTTCTTCCTCTTTTATTCGTGGCGTTGCCCAATGTTTACCCAAGTTCTGATTTTCTAAGAAAGCATCCTTAATACGTTCCATAATCCTGCTAACAAGAATATATATTATTAATGGTTTCCATTTGTCTCTTTCTTTATCTTCTCTTCAGCTAACGACACTTCTATTTAATTTGTGTATATTATTATTATTATTATTATTATTATTATTATTATTATTATTATTATTATTATTATTATTATTATTATTTAATAGTGGCATTTAAAGTCTAAATTGGGCTAGGAGAACTTAACGGCAACGCGCGCGCAATGGTCAAACTGCAATTCCACTTGCTGCCATTTCTTAATATCAGAAATATAAAAATAACTTTTGATGAGTATAAACAAAAGTGTTTCTTTAGGGTTGAGTAGTTACCGCGTGCTGCTTTAGGTGGTCCTAGAATCGATTCCTGTCAAGACATCTGCCTTGCGTAAAAACTTTCGGACTCGGAGTAATAATAATTCGGATTCTACTTTGACAGTAATTTCCTTCGTGCTGAAAACGGACACTGACCTCTTCTCGATCAAATAATAGACCTTGACATTAAGCTGTGAGAGCATATATTTCTTTTGTGATAGTGAATATTCCTGCTTCTTAAAATATTAACGGCACACTGGACTAGAGTTCCTTTATGAACACCTCAAGGTGATGTTTAACCCCGGAATAGACGAGATACAATATGCCAAAAAATGTAGTTGCACAAAACATTTTAGATCTACGATGTGTACATATAAAAATTTTACTGGTAGTTCTGCAATTATTCAATAATTTAAAGACTCGATTATTACACAAAGTGATCATGGCTATGGTAATATTGTAGCTTTAACGTTTTATGCAAATTGAGAAACAGTTAGTTCTTACTTAAATAAAATCTCTGACATTTTGTAACAATTTGAACGCAGTGAAGCATATTAAATTCCAGTTATATATCTGTTGATTTCTTCATGTTATTAAAGAATTTTGAAACAGATGAAAGGAAAATGATCCACAGTACTGTTGTTGGAAGCGGTTAACATTTCGCAAGAAGCACCGACATTATAGCAAGATGTACGCCCAGTATCTGTGCATGGAGCTTGTCGAATGCCACTGACTTACACAACTAACTCTTGGCGGAATTATTGAAATGCTTAGGTGGATTTGAACATGGTTCCATACTTACAAAACAAGCAGCGCCACAATGATGAAAGAATTGATTTTGGTATCCGTGACAAAAATAAATCTGAAATTCATCAATGCCTATTAATACTTTCCACACAATTGAGCATCAGGCAAGGAACAGACTGTTTTCTATCTACTTGTTTTGTGTGATTATATAAATATGTATATGTCTGGGTTGAACATTTTTCTAGTCTTTTGGATTATTTCATTTTCTCTTTTCTATTTTTCAAACATAACAAATTCTGTGCAGCCTTCTGCGGCTAAAATTTGTTGGAGCGTTGAATTTTATTCTTTATAATTTGTTGGCGCTTCAATTTCCAAAAATATTATTACTGCTCATCTGCCATTGTTAGTAATAAATAATCTCTGCAGTATCAATAACTATTTAATTTTATAAAGTTTGTCAAGACGTTTCTTTCTGAAACGTTCCTGTTCATATACATTCCCACCAAAATAAACTGATTGAACTAATGTAACAATAGCTATTGGGTTAAAAGGTTTTGATCCAACACTACCAAGAACGAAGGTGTTACTTCCGTCCCCTACGCGAATATTGGAATGATTTTATAAAACGAACATGAGTGGTTTCTTCCTCTTTCTTTTTCCTGAAAAGGAGTTACGGAGCCGCAAGTTAAATAATCCACATTTATATTAAGCAAGATTGTTGGGTGTTTCGTAGGGTGACCAGATTTTTTTAAATTCAAAAGAGTATATCCAAAAACCAAATTGACAGTAAGTATAAAGACAAGATGAATTACACTATTTTATCCAATGAGCATGCAAATGAGTTAAATACTTCACCATCATTCATACTTCTGCGACGATCTTGCTTTCTTGAGTAAGTTAATGTCATCCTTTATTGCCAGTCTGAACTTTTCACAGGTCATGCTTACATTGAACTTCACTTTCATCACTTGTTCCAGTGTCGACACTGTGAGTTGACTTTTTTCCTCGCTCCAGTAAGTGTTGAAGAGCCTCTCACAATCAACATTAGTGCCCGGTAAAGTAAACAAGAATTGCAAGAGTGGCACAATCACTTTTAAATTTGACCCAGTCCGCACTAAATCTTTGTACAGTATTTTCCATTTGCCCATCATTGTCTCTCTTTTCTCTCCCCATTGTTCTAGGTGTTCTTTAACACATCTGGGTATTGCACAGTAAGTGTCAAAAATATCATTATCACTGAAATCCAACGAACTGTCTACATGTTTTACCTGCTCATAGAAATATGCAAACGACTCCTGAAATTCTTCATAGGTAACTGTCAAGTAGTAAATATTTCATCTTGTTTACTTCTCCGAAAAAACGTTGTGACCACATCTCTAAGTATGTTATCATTTCAAAGTAAAACCCTCTTGACACTGAGTAGGCATATTCCTCTTTTATATTCCCTTCTTTTACAAATTTCGTAAGTAAATTTCTAGCAGAAAACGGAAAAAAGTTTTGTTCAATTCTATCTTTGTATTTCCTCAGAAGTTCAAAATATTCAACGGAAACTTCAGTCGCTGTTATATCCTCCCTTTCAATTTTTGTAATTGTTTCAGTGAACAAGATTAGCTGAGCATGCAGGGAATACAGCCACAACTCACTTGTTTCGTCTCGAAAGAAATTGACTATAGCTATTGGAGCATTTTCATCACTCAAAAAGTACCCCTTAAGTGGTTCATACTGACGTATAATTTTTTCTACACATGGAAGCAGAGACAAGAATCTCGTCTTTGAGTGATACAAAAGACCCTCATAATGACAGCCAATGAACTCACAAAAGTTTTTTTTCAAATTTTCTGTCCTTACAGTAAAAATACTGAAATGGTTGTATACTTTAAAAACCAAATTCTCAACATCGATCGGTATTACTGTCGAACACGCCACAGAAATTCCAGTGTGAAGGATATGAGCCCCACACCCGATAGGCAAAACATTTTTCTTCAACCTGCACTCTAGTTCACTATGCACGTTTCCTGTTGTTTTATTTTTTATGCTTCCAAAATTTACTGGTGCATTATCAGCTACAAAACCGATGACTTTATTTTCCAAACAAAACTGACGTAATGTACCCATTAATACGTTCGACACAGTTTCCGAGGTTTCATTTGACATGCTATGAATTTTTAGAAAACATGTTTTTACATTAATATCAGTATCTATTTCACAGTACCGCACTAAAACAGGCATGAGTTTGGTTGCTTTACGATTGGAAGCATCACAAGCAACAACAACGAAAGGAGCCTTTTTAACACTATTACTTAAAATATTTTTTGACCACACTCCCACCACATTTGTTAACAAAGCCTCCGTTTTCGTCCTCGCACATGCAAATTTTTTATTCACTGTTGATTTCAAAAGTTTGCTAGTGCAGTCCATGCTTCTAAAAGAGTGGTTATGTTTAACATTATGGTATGACCACACAAGTTCTAGTCGAATTAAATCTAGCTCTTCTGAAGATTCTGTGGTGAAAAAAACTATCCAACTTACCTGCTTCGGAAGTTGATGCGCATTCAGTGTGCGAATTAGATTTTATACGTTGTTGTATATCATATTTACCTTTATTTTTTATAGAGACCTCCTTCTTACATACTATGCGCCATGCTTTGTAAACATCGTTACTGCGGGCCCTTTTAATGCAAGGATAGCTTATTTCAAACGCTTGATTATACTGACATTTTCCTCGCGACATTGTTAATAAAATAAATCCTTCCAATCCTCGAACAATATAATTGATTGAGTGTACGTACGCAGGTTAATTAGAATAATAATCACTGCGGGATTCCCACTACCAAAAACTGACTCACTTTGAAGGGAAAACCAAAACCCCGTGCCATGAACTGTACGAATACCAGATATAAATTCCGAAAATATAAATCATTTCAGGTACTCAATCAATTTAATTAACAATTTAATAATTAAAACATTGAGAGTTTGGATAAATCTATCACTTTAATTTTGCCGTTTTTACTAAAGTTTTAGTACTAACTAATAAAAACAGTTTAGTTATATTATAATTTTTTCTTTTGCAAAAAGAAAATCTGGCAACCCTACAATGCAACGAGGACGAGAAACGCAGCACAGCGCAGCGGGTCTGCAAGTACGAAGTACTAAACAGTGCTGTCATGTCAATGTCCAAGTTTTTACAGGAAAAAATGCGATTTTCAATGGGAAAATGCATTAAACGTTAAATGAAATTGAAAATGCCATAAGAGTATAATTCGATATTTTTGGGAAGAAAAAAGAGTATAGAGTATATGAACCTTAAAAAGAGTATGTCTGGTCACCCTATGTTTCGTAAGGACGAAAAAACATAATAGACACAAAAATCAACCAAAAACAGTAATCCATTTGTAACGGTGTACTTCCATATACATGTTTAAGTTTTATACGAAATTATTTCATAGTACTTTTGTTGATTTTGCAAATATTTACTTTAAATTACAGCATATAAAAGCAACATTTCACTTTTCTATTTAGGTTCAATTCCAAGGATTTATAACATATTAATAGATAGATTTCTTATATTGATAACCTTAGGCTGAGATCACATGTATACGGTCCATTTTAAAATTAAATAGCCCAGGTTGCTTCTGGTCGAACTGGATCATATTCACATGGAATTATCCAGCCGCGGATCCAGAATATGATCAAGGGAGAGGTTAAAACATAGTTTGCCGCTTTATATAGTGAAAAGAAAGTAGGATTGAAGCACATTTTATCCAGTGTATACCTGAACGTCAAAGGGGGAGGGCTATAGCCCCTATAGTCCTCCCCTTGGATCCGCGGCTGGATTTACCCGTAATCCAACTATAATCGTTTTCAACTAAATTAGTGTCCAAGTCAGAAAGAAAGAAAGAAAAATGTATTACTTTAGCTAGGAATTGTGCTAATACTGGAGAAAAGCTAAAAAAAAAAAAAAAAAAAAAAAACTATCAGAAGCAATCGTTAGCATTACAGATAGGCTATATTATAGGCTAAAGTATAAGAATGTTGGCAAATGGATGGAGCGATACAGTAAGAAACAAAATATACTGTATAACTGGAGTGCTGTTTTCATTAAATTTTCACAATTTTCGCTCTTTTTTCCATTTATTAAAAATAAAATTATTACATAAATCGTCAAAAATGGTAATCTTGTAAAAGATTAAAGAGAAAAGTGCTATGAGCTAAAACTGTAACCGTTTTCGAGATGTTTCTCATTGTTAACAGTTGCATTCAAAGATAACTTCCTCAATGAGGTACAACTCAAAAACAGACAATAATACCAGGTAGTAAGTATCGTAACTGAAACCACTAGAACGTTATATAACAAAACTGTATTATTAACTGTAGGCAAGATTTTGAAGAATGTAAAGGAAAATAATGGAGAGAATAGAAAACACTGTTAACTAATAATTGTTGGATTAGTATTGGTGGGTGTGACTCAGTATAATTGGTGGCTGTGTTAATAAAGGAATTTGACTAAACATTTCCGGCTGGTGCACCTGCCAAGGAGAACCTCCATGTATGTATTATTGCCAATTTCTTAAAATACCATGACTTCTGAATATTTTAAAGAAGATAATCTAAGAATGTGTTGTGTAATAAAAATTACATTATTTCTTCGCGATGTGGAAGTGTGTTGGAAACGGAATATAATGAAAACTGTATGGAGGAAGAGAAAGAAGAGAGGGTTTGATTACGAAAGTTGAACGCGTTATTATTTAGTAACACCTGAGCTACAAGTGGAAGCTTTCATACACCAAAAGTCATTTTGAAGGAGAAAAACGAGCCTTTAATAGCTATCTTGAGTGCGATTTGCTTGACATCCGGTCCGTACCTGTACGTGCAGCTTTTTCTTCAACTACTACTGTTGCTGACCTTTCCTTGGAAAAACTTCTTTTGAAATCACTTAGTTAGCTGTTTAATTCTCCTTCTATCCAACCCACCTCTTTCTTCTTTGCAACAACAGCGTGCAGACACGTCAAGTGCTGTTGCTCCTGGTTGGTGAAGAAGAAGAAGAGATGGCGATCCCCTGGGATATCTTGATGAATATAACAAGCCTCATTCCATGCACTGCACTGGAAGCAACCAGCCCTATCATCTCTTCTCGTCATCACAACTTATCCCGTTTTCTCTTCTCCGTCTTTTTGTGGTGTTATTATTACTATCATAATCATTATACGTACTCAACAGCCAAGAAGATCGTTGATTGAGTTGGCGCCGTGATGGCTTTTCTTGTGCAGTTGCGGTTTTATACTCTGAGGTGGTTCTATGTAGTAACACTTGATTGTCAATAGCATTGCCTCTAACACTATTGGTTGGGTGTATTACTCTTGGCTACTGGTCTTTCAGCTCTTTCTATTTATTTTTATTGTAAGGAGTCCAAGTAAGGTCCAAGAAGTCGATGCGAAAGGGGAGACTGAAATGCTTCTGGAAATGAACAGGTATTCTGGAAGGAAACAAATTCCAGACTAAGATACGGAATAAAAAAAAGAAGGAAAGAAAAAAGGCAAAAGGGTATAGGGTGTTGATAAAAGGATGGCCAATGGCTACAGTAGGTTCGTGAACTCCCTCTCCTTTTGTGCTCCTCTATTCTCACTTACATGTCTTTTGAATGCAATGAAGAAAGGAAAACAAAAAGAGAGAAATAGAAATGAGTATGGAAGGAAACGAGTAGTAAAGAAAGAAAACAATATTCATTGCAGGATCCAAATCACGTGAAGGTATTTTTCGTTTTGCGTTTTACGTTCTACACGCAGCTCTTCTCCCAAAAGTCGCTTTAAAAAAATCTTGTCCTTGTTTTCATGTTTTATCCCTGCCTTTTTTGTTCTTGGGAAGAAAATGAAAAGCTTCAGGTACATGTAAGCAAAGAGGGGAACAGATAAAAAGAAGTAACATTTTAATTCTTGTGTGCGTCTTTTGCTCTCTTTGTTTTCTTTAATTCCATTTCTTTTCGCCAGTGGTTTTCGAGCTCTCTTCCTCTTCTCTTTTCATGATTTTCCATAGGAGGCTATTGTGTTGATTATCATTGCTGACTAAGTCAGAGAAGACATGTCTTCAGGAGTCTATACCGAAGATAATTGTACTTAAGCGGTAACCCGTGCATTTGTCTGGAGGCTTCAAAGGAAGTTTGTGCTTGTTTATGAACCGCTACCGTTTCTACAAAAGTGGCGTTAGTTTAGGCTTTTCTTCCTTGCTTTACTCCCTCCTTCCTTTCCTCTTAAATATACCATATAACCCAGTGATTGTTGCCGACAATACCTTAATATGGTGAATTGTACAGAACCTATTTTATGGCAGTTCTGATAGTAAAAATTGAGATTTCTGAACTTGTAACAAAACTAATAATCTATTCTACTTTATTGTGAATTTTACAGTTTTAATTGTAGTATACAGACTGCCGAATAGTTAGCGCTTTGGGTTCGAGTTCTGATACGGACACAGAATTTCGATATTGACTCACTGCCAGGGAAGAATTTAGAGAGTTACATTAAGGGTTGGTGAAGTACGGTCTGGACATAATGAGAACTAAAGAACTTATCATTAAACATCTAAAAAAATCCGTTTGGCGAAAAGATCCTTTCGGGTACGAAACTATGAGTATGTAACATTAAAAAATTAAAAAGGGAGTAGCTAGGTTACATCTGATTTACTTTCATTTTAAAAGGTTGACAGATTATGCCTAGATGTTGTGTATACAAATCTATGTCATTCGAATTTTACGTTTAAAAAAACTCAAACAAAGCTAATTTACTTACATCCGGAAAGCGAGAAAAAAATTTTGAAAGAGATTCTAAAAATTATTTTCATATTGCATATATCAGTATGTCATTAATCCTTTAAGTGTCGATGGAGTGAATATACGTCGTCCGTATTATAGTAGTATGGATGGCGTATTTGCAAGGTCGTACGATAATACACCGATAAATTAAAGGAAGGTATGAAATTCAAGAACAACAACAAAATATAATGAACATGGGGTCGAAAGCGGCACAACTTTATCGTGAGATACGTTTATAGGGATTACTGTATCGCGGCGACCGCTTAGCTACATATATACGTCATTGCATTGGTCAAGTGCAAGTTTTAATGTAATCTCTCCCTGACAGCGATATCTTTCCGTGTTCATGTGATATTCGGCATTTTATCAGCATCTTTGCCGGTTTTTACACATCTCTCGCGGTAAAATGGTGCCGCTTTCGATCCATGTTCATTAGACTTTTTTTATGTTTCATGTCTTTTATCATCTTCAAATTTATCGGCATATTATCGTACCACATTGTACACACTTTGAATCTGGTTCTACTTGATCTGAATATGGATGCCGTATACAAATTCCAAGATTTTTTTCACAATTTTGCTATTAGATTTCGTAGTAGTGTTTTTGTAATGAATACAATGAAAAAATACCAATTTTCTATTTTTAAAATTTTTATTTATATTTTAAAACAAATTTTACAAGACAAAAGAAAGGACTATTCAAGAGCGACTTGTTTCTCAAAATTTCACACTTGAGGGGTTAAAGGGGTTAATTGCTCTATAATAAGACAGTATGTTTATTTATTTATTTATTTATTTTGTTCCATGTACAGCCGCAAATCCATTTTCACACTGGAAGAATTAGCAATGAAATTGAAAAGAATTTTGAAAGTCAATCATGACTTGACTTTAAAGGTGTCGTTCCAACTTTCGTCTATGAGACTGAGGGGGAGAAATGAAAACTCGTGGTAAATGCAGACATTCAGCCAGGGGATTCGAACCGAAACCTCTCGCTTGCATAATGATAATGTAGTTTTTATCTAAGTCCATTCTCAAAGGCTCTCTAGAGTAGTTTACTAATAAACGATTTAAGATTATCCTATCTTTGTCCTTAAGGAGTACAAGAAAAATCGGTTGTAATTGATACACATACAGTTAAACGGAATATAAGAAAGAATGTGACAAACATACAATAGACGCATCGCATATTGAACAGGAAATTTTATGTTCGAGTTTGAGAAGAAAGAAAGGGGAACACCACCATTCAAAAGGAAAGGGAACCCAGCTTTCGCCCACAACTGCCAGTTACATACCAATAGTTCCACAAATTCTCACTAGATGGCGGAAATGTGTCCTTTGAGACGAAGATCGAAGCCTCCGTCACGTTCGTACCAAACACGAGACAAGAAGGTGACGAAGATTATTACTAGTGGGAGCAGCCTAGAGACACAGACGAACAACATAACTCTTACAGTCACGCACATAAACACACACGCTCGCGCATGTAAGAGTTAAAGATTGTTTGTGGATTGAAGCCAAAATGAGCGAACACTATTATTCTTGTTTCTCTCTCTCTCTATTGTCTCATTAATTAGTCAATCTGCTTCAGTTTATCAATCTGAGGAAGAAATACACTCCGCAACATCTGAAGAAGATCGACGCTACTGGAAAGAAGTAACATCCTCCCGGTCTTCCATTTACGCATTATGCCTTCCTCAGGGAACTTGCAATATTCTTCTAGAAAATGAGTATAGGTCAGATGCGATAAAATTAACCTATATTTTTCGAGGAGTTTTATGGGTACAAAACTCAGTTCTTTTCATATATTTTTCTTTCTTTTTGAGGCTGTCAAAGTGTATGATTTACACAATTTTGAATTCGATCATATGCAAGTTGTCACATGCTATTCATGTATACCTCTTGGAAAGTTTCAAACACTGACATATTTCAGATTTAGTAACGGAACTTTGCTTTGCAGTGGTTGATTTGTTAAAGGAATTGATACAATGTAGTGATTTTGGATCGAGGCATTTCTCTTCTGTCAACATCCTATAAAATCCTTTCAAATATTCTATTAGCAAGATTGACCCCCTACGCAGATGAAATTATTGGAGATTATCAGTGCGGATTTAGACGAAATCGATCAACTATCGACCAAATATTTACCATTCGCCAAATACTCGAAAAAAAAAAGTGGGAATACAATACCCCGGTACATCATCTATTTATTGATTTTAGAAAGGCGTACGACTCGGTTAGGAGAGAAACATTATACATCGTTCTTACAGAACTTGGAATACCGAGAAAACTAATTAGGTTAATTAAGATATGTTTAAATGAATCCGAAAGTAAAGTCCGGGTAGGAAAATTTTCGTCCACGAGCTTTCACGTCGAAAATGACCTGAAACAAGGAGATGCGTTGTCGCCATTATTATTTAACTTTATTCTGGAATACACTATAAGGAAAATCAAAGATGGCAACTAGGGTCTAGAGTTGAACGGTATTCACCAGGTTATGGCATATGCTGATGATGTAAATTTAATAGGGGATGATAGGAGAACAACAGAAAGAAATGCAGAGATCTTATTAAACGCTTGCAGGGACATGGGTTTAGAAGTAAATGCAGAGAAAACTAAATACATGGAAGTGCGTCGGGACCGTAATACGGCAAATTGTGGATGCGTTAAAATATTAAATAATACTTTTGATAAAGTGGATAATTTCAAATATCTAGGATCAATATTAACAAACGAAAATCATATTCACGAAGAAATTAAATGTCGACTAAAAGCAGGGAATTCGTGTTACTATTCGGTTGAAAATCTCTTGTCGTCGCGAATTCTGTCGAGAAATTTGAAACTTAAAATATACAAAACGATAATCATGCCTGTTGTTCTGTATGGTTGCGAAACATGGTCGCTTACTCTGAGGGAAGAACATAGACTGAAAGTATTTGAGAACAAGATCCTGAGACGAATATTCGGACCCAAGAGGAACGGGAATCTGGAATGGCAGAAATTTCATAACGAGGAACTACATAATTTATACGGTTTACCCAACATTGTTAGCGTCGTCAAGTCTAGGAGGCTTAGGTGGGCGGGTCATGTAGCTAGAATGAAATAAAGTAGAAACGCTTTCAGAGTCTTGACTGGAAGACCAATCGGAAAACGACCATTAGGAAGACCTAGGCGCAGATGGGAGGACAATATTAAGATGGATCTCGCAGAGATTGGAATACAAAGTAGAAACTGGATGCAGTTAGCTAAGAAGTTAGTCAGTGGAGAGCTTTTGTGAACGCGGCATTGAACCTCCGGGTTCCATAGACCATAGAGTTAATTAGTTAATTGCTAATTGCTTCACAAGGGGCACTAGATCCGCACAAGAGATCTAGAGCGGAAGTAAATTGCGAGGCTAATGATGTAGGTAACAATTCCATATTCAGGAAGAATAATTCAGGAATATTTTGCACCAACTTTGACTTTTTCATACCAATGATAGTAATATCAAACATGAGTTCGCTTCGTGACATTAATCGTAAAAACGTTTTATAAATAATGGTTCATCATCAAATATATTGAGTCGCAAGAATGAGTTAGAAATAATAAACTCGTTAGTCCTCCTGAAGGGTCTAAATCTTTTATTGTATAGTATGGAGCCTAGAGTGACCTGTTCCCAGAGGATAGCCCAGAAGCTTCATTATGTTGAATTAACTCAAAAATACTAACCCTATCTGCGATCGAACTCACACATAGAAACCCATCATTCAGGTACTCGGAATAATTAATAATAATGAATCTAAATAAATTTTAAAGAAGTGTTGAAATAGAACAAGAAAATAATTATTCAATATAACTATCTATTGAAAAATTATTCAATTTCAATCAGAACTGATATTCTACTTTTTTGTTTCTTCTCAGAGTTTCGTTCCAGATTATTTGAAGGTACAACTATTCTGTATTTACACTGTTAAATTTGTTAAGTCAGTAATCTGTTTAAATTGCATATCTGAGAAACAATGTTGGTTGCACGTGTTACTCCGTAAATTAGCAAATTTTATGTTATTGTTTCAGTTATAGATGATCAACTTAGGTTTCAATGTGTAGTTTTAATACAAAAATGTTGCTTTAATATTAATGATTGTAAAGTACATAAATAATAGTAGGGTCTAATAATAACTGAGTATAAGTATCTTGAAATGGGCATTTTGTTAAAATGATTTCATATTCCCGGTTCAGCATTCCTTTGCAAATGAAAATTACTGAAGTACTCCACAATAGCTCAATGATTAACTCATTTTCTCCGAGCATGTAGTTCCCGGAATGATTCACAAAAGGTTAAACATTTTAGTTTACGATACAGAAGTGTGGTACATAATATTAAATAACTAAAACAGCAGGTACAATAAGTATCGATACACGTCCTCACATATAATTACGATCACTTTTTGTGTCTTACCCACATAATAAATACAAATAAACAGAAACTTGTTTCAGTATACCAAATACGATAAGAGACATTAGACATACCACTGAAGTAGTTCCTTGTCACCATCAAGCGGCAAACAATGACTAAGCAGAACACACAGAAGAGCAACACATGAAGAGTTGACAAACGCAGAGAGCAGGAGTTTGTTTATTGTATCTGTTTCCAGGATTATATAGAAAGATTCAGTGTGGGATGTACAGATGTAATGAGGAAAGTTAATCACTTATAGACAAGGGCGCTCATCAGGGGGGCAAGGTGGGGCGCTCGCCCCCCCCCCTAAGAGGAAATTGCACTTAGGAATATCGAAAACCCAATAGAATTTTTACATTAGTTACAGCAAAATTTGAAACTACGGTATATCTGAAACGTTACTTATACTTGCCCCCCCTTGGAAACCACAACATGAGCGCCCTTGCGTATAGAATACAACTTCATTAAAACTGAAGAAGATTTAAAATTTAGCACTTGTGCTCATGTTGTTAGGACTTCTGGAGTTCATGGCTTATAAACTTTACGCAAGAGTAACTCCTATTGAGTCAAGGTTAGTTACTATACGCACTACAAAAACATGCAAATATTACTCTATAACACGGGCCGGATTAAGAGAGAAGCTTACAGGGGCTATAGCCCCGGGTCTCCAGGTGGACAGGGGCCTCCATTCTGATCAAAATCTCAACTGGCTATCTAAAAAGAATCTAGAAAATACAATCATCATCATCATAAAATAAAATATGACCAAAAATATGAAACATATTCCCATAACTTTCCTACTGTGCTTTCACAAAATGTATTAGGAGAAGTCATCGGGGGCCTCATATTTTTTTCTAGCCCCAGGTCTCCAGATGGGTTAGTTCAGCACTGCTATAACATTTCGCATTGCTACAGTACTTTCCTCAATCTGTTTTCGCTTCTCCGACCATGGAAGTTAATCTTCTGAGAAAATACTGGTACGATCGAGAATGGTACAATAATTGCATGTTTCTTGAGTTGATTTTCAGTTTAACATCCCATTCAGCAGCGAGGCTATATGAGACGTGGACCTACTGATTAATGTAGAATTCGAACTACATGTGCTACCTCCGAGAATCGAACTCGAGTCTCTCACGCCAAGGGCTAACCCGCTTAGCCACGAAAGAGTTCTTGCATGTTTCTATAAGCCTTGGTTATATGAAGCTCACACATGGAATGAAGACGTGTCAGGATACTGTAACATTAATCGGAAGATTCCGTGCTAGGATTAAGTAGTAGACTCTACTTATTGAGGATTTTGAAGTTTTTTTCTTCCGTACTACCAAGTGAATGTTGAATGTTAGGATGATACCTTAACATATAGTCATTGCCAGAGTTGCTTCAAAAATTTCCTTCCTACTTTCCATTGCTGTAGTTTTCTTTGTAAAGTGACCGGGAGACTGTATCTGAAACTTCCTCAAATATTCATGTAATTAGTGACATAATATGTGTTAATATTTCAAATACATTAAATAATAAAGTGAATCATTTGACACATTTGAAATTACATATAATGCTTTATAGGTAATCAACACTTATTTAAGTTCACTTCGTTGCCTGAGTTTCTAGAAGGCTTGGAAAAATTGATGCTACCTTGTTACACAGAAACCAGGTATCTCAGGCTCAGGCTCTGTTGTCTCAGGCTCTCTGGCGACAAACTCATAACTTTTAGCAAGCTATAATTCTTTAATTGTAATAATATGACAGGATGATTTGTGACGTGCATCAACGTAGATTTCCGAATAACAAATAACAATAATAATAATAATAATAATAATAATAATAATAATAATAATAATAATAATAATAATAATAATAATAATAATAATAATAATTCGAATATCTAACAGAAAACTCAGTGGTCAGGGACCTTGGCTACTCAGGAACGGCACAAAAGAATACTGCACAAATTCGCGAACAACCCTTCCCTTTGTTTTATTTATAACACGTGCAGCCAATTTTCAGACTCCAGCCTTCCTTCACTGCATACTAGGAAGACGGGAAGTCTGTGAAATGAAGACCACTGTAATCTGACCTTAACTTCATGAACGAAGAAATATGGAGATGTTTGAAATGTACGATGAATGTTAAAATCTGGAATCTCAACCATACCTGAATCTGGAATTTCAACCATACATGAATCCTGAATTTTGAAATGCAGGGGCGTAGAGCCCATGGAAGTTATTTAAGCGCTGCTTCCCCTTAACAAAATACATTAAAAATAATACATAAAAATAATGTCATAATTATTTTCGAGTGATGCAGAATATTAAGAATAATTCATTAATAATAAATTCCTATAAGTAAATCGAAAATCACGTTACACGGCTACTCATATGTAGAAGAGAATCAAAGGAAACACGAATGAAAGTTTCAGGAAAAGCCCTGCGAATGGTAAGGAACATGTGGAGCACGTTTTAATCTTCAAGAGCAGTGACAGAATGGGTCATGGATTATCAGGTCATTTCGGTCATGACTTCAGTCCGAACAATTCGAGTCTGAGTCTCATTTATCAAATCCGGTCTAACTCGGTAATCCTGGCAGATCTGGAGACGCAGACAGATCCGGTGTCCGGAAAGCAGCCGAAGTACTACCTCTGCAAAATTTTATAGTGGATCAAAGATGTTCACTACTCGAGCTCGAATATTCATTTGTTTGATTCCCAGAGTGACATTTCTTAATCAAGATATCATATACCTGTATTTGAATACTTCAGATATAATTTAATGTTTATTCGTTTTGCCACACTGAAAAATAATCACTGGTTTTTGAACATAGATTATAAAAAAAAATGAAAGAGGATATTTACAGGTTCTATCCGATTAAACTTTCATGATATCTCATGACAAAAACATGTAGCTTATCTTTTCAAAGATTCTCAAACATTTATATTTTGATAAACTTTTCGAACACACAGACTCGAACGACATGCGAGAAAGAAAATTCTAGATTTAGTAAGGAGACAGACCTAGACAAAGACAGAGAGAGAAAGAGAGAGAGATTCATGTTTGTTAGAATTACATTAAAAGCAGTGGCGTATTTAGGGGGCTATCGCGCTCAAGCCCCCACCGGAAATAAATTTGTTAGTTTAGGAAGGAAAAAGAAACTTCATTAAAATTTATCGGCACCCAAAAGGAAAAATACAAGTGCTTATTTACGTGTTGTTCATAGCCCCCTCGAAACAAAATCCTAAATACGCCACTGATTAGTAGCCTTATCTCCACATATGTATTTCGATGTTTTGTCGTCTATGGATTATAGTGTGTCTGGCGGGTCATGCGTTTGACTGTTTCTGAGTTTTCCGGGTTATGTGTCACGAACTTCCTTCACATAGTTCAGGAAAATAAGCTATTCGTAAAACTTATCATTAGTTCCAGAGCATAACGTTTCTATAACCTGAAGTTTCTGGAGCCACCGCTCTGTTGTATGTGATGAAAGAATCGGTGTGAAAACAGAGCATTTCATTTCTACACGAATATAGCCTACACTGTAGGGAAAAACTATATTTTCGCTTTAAAAAAAAAAAAAAAAAAAAAAAAAAAAACACTTATTCAGTCAATTAATATTAATAGAAATCAAACACCATAAGCTAACTAATCATTCGCTTTTCAAAAAGTAATGTACACCCAACTATCATACCTCAAGACCAAGCCGGGTTTCATAAACAAACAAAAGAGAGAGAAAGCATTGTGCTACTTCAATTACTTTATTTGGATATTCATAATTTAACACTTTGCTTGATTTCGATTTATTACTATCCTTGATGTTTTCCGTCAGCTCATTTCGTATCTTTGTTGGTCGTGACCTGGCAACCCGAGTTACAAGTGACGAAGAAAAAGCTTAAGCGAGGACCGAGGGAAGGGAAATTGGGAAAGAAACCTAAACAAAGACGTACTGTGTCTTGGTCCTGCTTAGTTCGCAGCTGCTTCGAAATTTCAAGCACAGGCCGCTTCACCCTTTGACTCCAAGTTGCACCACAGACATGCCATTCCCTTCCTATCAACCTCTTCCCCAATATTCTCAAGAAAACCTCAACGAAAGTGTTGCCACCTTCCAATTATATTTTTTTATCAATAACATTAGGGAAAAATACACTTTTGAAGGAAATCGTAAATGTAACTAACTACTGATGGTGATTTCTGAATATTCCATTTTATTTTATGCGATTTTTTTTAGGGGAGAGGATAATGGGATGTATAACACAGTAAGGATAAGAAATAAAACATGGGACAGTAACGGGAAATGGAACAGTGTAAATAATTCTTATATAAAAGAAAGTTAGGTTTCTGCAGTCGTATACTCTAGCAATGGTGTATATGAATGCTTATGGATGTAATTAGTTATAATTAACGTATAATGTTTAGAAAGTAAGAGTGGTCGTAGTTCGTCATATACAGCATATTCTATACGACCTTACATTCTACGATATACGTCAAAAGCGACAGATAAACTTTTCCGTTTACGATTCAATTCAAAATCAACAAATAAATATACTAACGTAGTTTTCTTATCTTCCTTTTTCCCTAAATTTTAGTGACGCGTTAAACTGTGCATAGAATGTTTAGTCGAAATATATAATCGCATTACATACACCGCAACTTCGATTATCGCAAATGATACCTAAAACCGTGTCTTTCATCATCTAATAGCCCATTAAAGTGAATTAGTTAAATCCCTGTTTAAGCTCGCATATTTCACTTGAATACTTCTCCACTTATATTTTCTTGAATTTGTGCTCATTTATTTTAGTGGTATAAATCCCAATATAGAAAATGTGTGTAGAGAGATGTGTTAAATTAATTCGATTTGATCTATTTTGTGTATTAACACACAAATGTACTTTTGAAAGGAAAGCACATAGAAATTTGAAATTGTCGTGTTGTAAATTTACTATCGATGAAGAAACAATATTTTATTTGTTTCACTATGTCATTAATTGGGACAACACAGTGGGGACACTTAGAAATGTATTATTTCTGTGAGACTCTCTGAAAAGCGTTTCAATTTATGAGTGTGACATATACAAGTTGATGTATACAAGAATATATTAGTCCTTTTCGAGCTGTTTCATGAAAAAAATAAAATAAAATAAAAGATGTTGGAGGCTAAACAGCAATCCTGTCCGTATCGAATGACTACATCAAAATTTTGAAAATTTCTGTAATTGGAATCCTATATTTTACATTGAATTGCTGTCCCATTCTTGAACACGTGAGGATAGTAGTTATTCTTCGTTTGAATTGTCATTTATATTATGAATAGTAAAGGAATGTGATTTTTCCCCCTTTCCAAACAGTTTACTGGCATAAATACTTGACAGGGGAATTCATGGTTCCAATCGTGTAGCCGATGATTAGCGTACGCGGTTTCGTGTTCGATTCCCAGTGAGAAAACTGAGTTTTCAGTATTAATCCAGTATCAGGAGATAACGGGAAAACTACTTGAGTTAAGTAGCTTTTAAGAACGGTAAAACGTTCTCAAAATTGAATAAAATTTAGTTTTGAAAATAAGTAATTTTGGTTTTGCCATAACCAACTCCGATCTCCTCTACTACGTTTTTGTTTTGGGTGAGAAAGAACGGTAAACGAGGGGGAATTGCACCTAAGTACTTGGGTGGATGGGTACCCCTACATATAGGAAAAATGAAATGAAATTTTTTGAGTTTTACGTCCCACGATTATGCCGGTTAGGCTAAAGGAGACGGTGATGATGAGAGATGAATGAAATGGCGGAATGAAGAAAGTGGGAGGAAACGGGAGAATCCTGAGAAAACCCACGCACATGGTGTTTGTCCACCACAAAGTTCACTTGGTGGGAGCAGGGTTTGAACCCGAGACCCCGAGCACCAGAGGTGAACGCTCTACCACTGAGCCACCGCCCCCCTACATATAGGGTTCCTTATGAGACAAGATAGAATTTTCATGATGAGATATTGTTCTTCCCATAGAAACAGATAGACTTTCCGAGACGTGACTATATTTATGTCACCTTTCTGAGACGAGACAATATCAATTCTTATCTCGCACGCAACCTTAACTCCTATAGGCTGAAGGAAATAATAAGAAAGTCAGTGTGCTCCATCGGGAATCGACCTCAAGATCACATGGATAGAAAGCAGTGTTCTTAACTGTTCTATTCATTCCGAAATAATTTACCCATATGTGCAAAGTAACTATACTTTTGATAAGTTACTGTAAATACAAATTTGGAAGAATGAAAAATAAAATATATTTGACACAATCCAACTTACGAATGAAATTTATTGTAGTTTATACTTTATATTTTATGTACCGTAATAAAAGACATAGGTTTATTCAACGTTACGTTTCATTCTACAACAAAAGTATGATATACATTTTTTGCAGTAAATTGGTTACTCCAAAACTTTAAAAGCTAATGAGAATTTATTGCTGTTGGTAACACTGCTTAACCCTTTCACACTTTTCTGATATACTAAATAAGAACGAAAGAGGGGGAGAAAAATCGAAAGCTGGAGGTGGAATGGGGGAGAAAGCCGACACAGACGAGCTTCCTGCCAAGATCCGAACGAGGCCGAATGAAGGCGGCAGAAAGCGAACTCAGTTTCTGGAGATCACTTGTTTTCAGCATTTTGGTGAGAGATGTTCTACTGATATTTAACATTATAGGGTGAATACTGTATATTAGAAAATGGGTCAAGATTGATAATTGCAATTACTTCGGTAAATTTCAACCCTGTATTTCGTTTTAATACGTAATTACAAATACAGTATTTTATGTTGAAAGTCCATTTTTGACTTGTTAATATTGAAATAATCAACAAATGTTAATTATACTCATATATTAATTGCAAATTTTCTCTTTAATGCTCCTCGAATTAAAGTTGATATTACAATTCTTATTTCTTCTGATTTTTACTTATTATTTTCACACTCTGTTACTAGCTACTGTCGCTTTTCTTTGTTTCTATAATACACAGTTTAACGTAAAGAAAATTATATTCTGACCAAAGCAAGCACTGATATTAATATAATATATTAAGTTTCGGCAATATATAATTGCCTTTCTTAGGAACATTACTTGATAAGGGCAATGATATCTCGCCGAAACTGTCACATAGACATTAATTTAAGTGCTTCCTTTGGTCAAATTTTGTTTAAGCTAAGCTAGAATGAAGATTATTCAGACATTTTAAGCATTGCAAACACTATTTTAAGAGTCAAAGCAAGTTAATTCTGTTATATTCCTTTTGAATATTATTTATAGTTTTAACTAAATGTAAGGCTTGCGTGATTCTAAGGTTCGCCGTTACAGAAAAAGCCCGAAAATAGGTATCATCCACTAAATCTTCCCAATCAGAAATGCGATAAACCTACCTCCACACTATCTACGTTTTCATTTTTCCCTCCTATTTTTCTTTGAGGCCTATTCTTATCATTCACTATTGTTTTCTGCAGCCGAATGGACATTTGACTCTGATGTCTACCAATCCGGTTACAGTGACGTTCCAACGCTATAATCAGGGAATTTGGTTTAAAAAATGGAATATTTCCGTTTACTGTCTCACGATTATGCACTTTATTATCGAAGTAAGACGATAATTAAGGCAAGTGAATGATGATGGAAGAACTGGTGGAATGAGAAGGTGGAAGGAAACGGGAGTATCTCGAGAAAACCCACGGACACGATGTTGTACACCATAAATTTACTTGGCCGGGGATCGAAGAGATCCCATGCACCAGAGGTAAGCGCTTACCACTGAGCCACCGTGCTTCACGGGAATTCGATTCGGGTGACATGCTGTGTGTTCTTGTGAAACAAAAATCTTACCAACATATCACAGTATTCTTCCTCACCATCATAAATATTCTGTCATTATTTGCAGATCACTTGCCGCAAATGAGAAATTTCCATGCGCCCAGTTTTCAGCTAACCTTTTTGTCTCCATGTACGATTTTCCTTTCTTTGGTACTACCCATTAACTGTAGCTTGCTTCGCCTCTCCCTCTCTTTTTCTAATTGCTAATATTACAGAATTCACCTACAAAAGCAAATTTCTCGCCGGAAGTTTGACAACAGCGCGTCGCGAGCTCGTTGGTTAACACCAAACTGTGAACCACTGTAAAATATAGTGCTTATATCTAAAATAGTAAATATACCTACATGTCACTGCAGCATTCATTCATCTGCTGCCCTCCATTCCCCTGCACCCTCTCCTTGAGCGTGGGACACATTAAATTTACACAGATGACTGACATTCATATTCTCTGAGCAAAATCTGCTTATGAGCAAAATTCGTGATCTTGCATCTAAAGACGTTTTTTCCTTCTTCTTCGTCAACTATATTGGATTAATGCAATGGATAATAAATTATATCTTTCTTCCTTTTCTTTTCTTTTCTTCTTTAACCGTGCCGATAATCTAGTGTTGGGAAAATATGTAATAGGAATGAATCTTTATGGTAAAGTCTCCAGCAAACCATAACCTGTCATGAAACTTAAAGTAATTACGATACACACAGTACGTCGTTTTCAAGTGATGGTGGTACTGAAAAAAATTCCTCTCCCCGTTAGCTATATTGAATTCGTGGAACAAATGGCATTTGTATTACATGTTCCAAAACGCCCCAATAAACCAAAGTCATGTTCTTACGTTCAATGGTTGAAATAAATTAGTGATAACAGTATAATTTCTCCTCTTCCGTCTTGGAGTTGAAATTTAGAAAATATTCGATTTAGTAAAAGTTTGCTCAAAGAGAAAATGTGCCATCTTAGCCTCTATATGAGTGACGATACGAAATCCAAAAGTTTCTACATCTAAATATTTCGTATTTACATAGTGGAGGAAGAACAAGAAGGTATAATCTTCGTTGAAAATGGTAGAGAAAGATACTTTATCTTGACACTAAGCAGGAATGTCGATACGTAATATTTAATGCAATTAACTGGTGGATGGTAGTATGAAAAATCGAACTATACCAAAAAGACAGTCACGATAGAGTATTTGTCAATCAAAAACATTTCTAGCACTTTCAGAGAATTCTGTCAAAGTCAAATTTCTACATCTTAATAGCAGTTTTCAAGATATGACTGCTGCCTATTCAACTGAATCGTTCATTGAATACTTTATTAGACAGTAATCGAATCAAGAAGGTTAAATTACATGTGTTTAACTTCATTTGAGGTTCATCAATAAACATATTTCAGTACAGAAATCACTCGAGTCTATATACTACTTGAGTCTATACATTAAAGTTGAACTACTAATCCGCAGAGCGAAAAATGTAACGTGGACATAGATGAACGGTTGGAGTTCTTGCTTTGCCATCAGAATTTCGTTTGAGGTTCGAATCCTGCGCTCACCCATCCTGACTAGAATTCAGTCTTCTGTCTGACAAACGAAATAATATAGTGGTTACTTTGATACGTAAGCTCATGGCGGCTTCATTCCCATAATTGTTTACTGTGTAAAATGGTTCATATTGATAGTACACGGAGGTTAGTTAAATAGTAAGTAGTAACAGTTACAGTATTAATATTTAATATTAATAGTTCGAAAAAACAAAACAAGATCCTTCGCAATATGAAAACCACATCTCTACAAATCATTAATCTCAATTAAAATATCGTACCCAGTTTTAGTGGCACTTAACTTCAATGAGGAAAACTCATCGTCGTTGCTGGTTTTTAGGAAGTACATCACCACGTATAAACAAAATTAATTGTGATTAACTCATTATGATACTTTGTACTCAACAATGTTGACAGTTGAAAGCTCTTATGTTGAAAAACGTTTAGAAAGTAAATTCTCAGAGAGTACTAAGGTATGAAATGATCGATGTTCCACATGAACGCATGTGTCGTATTACAAGAGTCAATTGCATTTAGAAAACTTTATTTGCATTTACATTTGTCTCTCTTGATGTGACAACTTCTTCCACATTTCTCTCACTTGAAAACTGATAAATGTAACCATTACTTGAAGGACAATTATATTTCCTTAGGCAATATTCTAAAGTACACAAAATATACGTGTGGTTTTCCATATTCTTTTGGTTAAACAACCTTTCTAATTAATATCGATATGATCAAAATATTTACACCTTTTTAAAGGGAGAAATAGGAAACAAGGACGAGTGGGAAAGCTTACCACGAACGACAAACTTTGAAGTATCTCTTTCTTTTCTTTTTTAAATAGAATTCGTTGACTCCTTTTTGACGTGGCCTTTTACAGTTCCTCATCAGTGAATTTTGATCATTTCTAACTTCAAATGTCATGCAACATTGATTCAAAATACGCATTATACATGTACCTCAGATCTCATATAAAAGAAGACAATGAACTTTTACAAATTGAAATCTCACTCTTGAATACTTGGTGCTGGCAAAACTACCATACGCTCAAAACGCCTGCAAATCTTTTGTATGATACTGGACCCACAAATAGTCGAAAGACATCGATAATTTTAACACACAGGGCGGAGAAATTATAGAAATTTGTCACTTCCTTGTTGTCTCTCTCACTTATATATGGACCGCTTGGATACCAAATGATCTAACTCCAAATCTGAAATTTTCCAGGAGAGAAATTTGAAGCATGATACCTCATGAACAATTAATGTTTCTGTTACGTTGGCTACCAAAACCATAGCTATTTACTGATAGTTCGTAGTCTTATAATTTACTGCTTACAAAAATCTTTAAAAAGGTACTCATTTATGAAATTAAATGAAGACATTAATTAATCTCCTCCCCATTTTTGGGACTTTAAAGGGTAACTTAAAATGGATTTGTTTTACCCCATTTCTCACAGTAACAGTACTATAGGAGATCAAATTGCCTCTCAAGTTCCTATGTGAACTTTCTATGACAGAAAAAAAGCATTCCCACAGAACACAATTTCCTATCACAATTGTAATAATGTGCGCTTGAATTATCGAGATGATGTGTATATCAATCAAATAACAGAGATGGTTAGACTATATATTTGTGAATGTCATTCACTTTTCCTTATTTTTTTAAAATGAATTTCTACCCTAACTTCTAAATTCACAGGAAAACACGACATGGGAATAAGATGATGATAACAAGAATAACAGGCACACTCAAATAGCAGTCAATTTGTTATTTATGTAAAAATAAGCATTTAATTATAGTTAGGAATAAGGATCCTATTTGCTTTCATGATGAGAGAAGACGATCTAATTAAGATAAACATATCATATACAACCATCTTATTAATTTTTATTATTTCAAATATTTATTTATAGTTATATTAAGAAAATATTAAGCACAGAATTTGGTAAACAACAAGTAAATTTTGTAGTAAGATTGAACGTCACTTTTTGTGACCAGAAAAGAAAATACATGAATATTTGCTCCAGTTGTTCATTACGAATGGAAATGTGAACTAGGAAGAAGATTTTTAATTTAGTTGCATTTGGTACCGTACGTAGTAGGAAAGCATTATGAAGAGCCGACATGTGAAAAGCATGGAGGGGTCGACGCCCCATCAGCTTGTCAACGATAGTTTAATTGAGTGCAGGCCCGCAGGATGAACCAACCAATCACATGACATTCCCAAGGTCTCTTTTATGTGTCGTGAAGATGTGTATGGGAACTCTTCGGAGAGATTATTTATCTCACATGCATTCGGCTTTACTTGCTTCTTCGCCTGCGCTTCATACTATCCATATGGTTTACGTAAACATTCTGCCACCCAAATTGTTAGCAATAGAACCGCAGCTTATATGCTCTTCTACATGTGTGGATACGTTGTATTGAGAATCATGACAGTATTTCTTTACTAGTGGCATAATCACATTCATATATATAATAAATAACATTTCTTCTGTAAAATTCAGCAAACGAACTTCGATATTTTGCGTATATATATAAAGCCAAAAGAACTTAAATAAGGGCATTGTGTACTACTTGCGCTATATTTATTTCCAGCTCAGTGTTTTAAATGGGGAGGCTGTACTCAATTCTTATTCAAATCTATTCATATGCTCCTTGCTTTGTGAAAATTTGAAATTTGTAATGTACAGAGTAAGCTTTTAAACTAGGGGCAACCTTATAACTTCTAAGGTAATGGAGAGAAAACGCTGACATTTCGTACGAACCAAATAACAACAAGGGGGAAATATTTGACATATTCTGCAATATCAACAGATATCTAAACAACAGACAGTACTGTCAACTCAACATATAGTAATTATTTTTCAAATGGTATTACGTTAGATGATTACAAATTTTAAATCTACATCGGAAACTTACACCACATTTATTATTCAGTGTTGCAAACTCAGGACATGACACTATTACATACATCCAAAGATCGGAAGTATGTACCACACTAACAGCATTACTGAGACGGATAGGGCAATTCACATCCAAAGTAGCTTAACGTTGAATACCATGATCACGATATGACGTCTTTTCAATAAATGGGAACGAAGTTACAAAGGGTTGCAATTTAGATTTTCTTTCGAAAGGTTTTATTTCGAAGAAAGTACTTTAGACAACTATTATACCTAAGTATTTTTATGGTTTGCAATGGACAAACAAGTAATTTTGCTGTTTACGAGCTCCATCGTGGCTAAGCGGTTAGCGTACGCGCCTTTGGCGTGGGAGACCCCGGTTCGATTCCCGGCGCGAGCTCACGTGTTTCGAATTTCACGTTAATTAGTAGGCCCTGTCTCATATAGCCTCGCTGCAGAAAGGGACGTTAAACTCAAAATCAACTCAACTCAGCTCATTTTTTTTTCGTTTGTAACACTTTAATATCTCAAATCGTTCTCTAGATATGATAAACATTAGTAAAGTGGCAGCACTGCTTAAAATGGCGTATTAGTGGAAAATATTTAAAGTAATTTTTGTTTTCTTTAGCTTTTATAATATTACAGTAATAATTTCTGATAGTTGTAATTACAACTAGTTCTCGTAATTACATAATTTCAAGTAGTGTTAAACTTCAGCAGTGCTTACCTATTTCCAGAACGATTTGAGATATAGAAGTGAGGCACACTGCAAAATGATTTGTTTGTCTATTGCAAACCATACAAATACTTAGATATGATACCTTTCTAAATATTATTTGAAATAAAGACTTTTAACTTTTCAATCCCTTGTAACTTCGTTCCCATTTATTAGAAGCATGTCACATCATGATCATGGTATTCAACACTGCGCATTGTCCCATCCGTCTCAGTTGTGCTGTTAGTGTGATAGAGGCTTCCAAAATTTGGATGTGTGAGATGCTGTACTTTGCAGCACTGAATAATAAATGTGGTGTTGTAAGTTTCAGTTTAACATGTAGATTTTAAATATGTAATAATCTGACGTAGTGCCACTTGAGAAAAATATCATAAGACTGTCTCAAGTTTTTTAAAAAAACGCCTGAATACTTTTAAGTTTTAATTTTCTATATAGAAGTGAGTTAATCTTCCAGGATAACTGGAACACCTGGAGGAATTTCATATATTCAAATAAATTCAAATATATATTCAAATATATTCAAATAAATTTTAATCAAGAAAAAATACAGTGAAGGTGAAACAGCTTTATCACTCCTAGAAGTGGGGATGGGAAAGGGTGACACGTAAAACTAATTGAAAACGACCAATATTAGTGTACAATCCATAGTTTTCATAGGTCGCTAAGATGAATAGTGACACTTCCGATACCACTAACGTTCAAATTCAGCCTCTATCGGCATGGGGGTGAAAAGGGGTGAAAAATGAAATATCTAAAATGATGGAGATTAGTGTGGAGTCCATAGTTTTTGAGGTTAAGAAAACGGCTAAATCGTTTGAAGTGCTTTTTGAAACTTAGTACTCATCCCAAACTTTTTAATATCATTTCACTGTGATTAAAGAACGTGTTCTAGAGGATAGGATGTTTCAAAATTTATGCCAAAAGGAGAATATCTTATGGATTTTTATCATTACACTTTTACTGAAATACGTATCCTAAGAGGGAAGGGGATTCAAATATTTTCGCCGTATGAAGAACGGGCATTTCATCAGGAAGAAATTAACCATGAATGATCTCACATAAGATCTGACATACTTACCACTATGAAGGAAGTAGTAGGTCTCGAAGAGAAATAAGCAACGAAAGGATGGTTCGCCAAGAAAATTCTGAAATTAATGGACGAAAGAAGAAAGTGAAAAACATCAGCAACAATGGGACTAAGAAGTAGTATGAAAGAATAAGAAATCAGCTTAATCGAAAAGGCAATTTGCCAAGAAGAAATAAATAAGACACTGGTGTGAAGAAATAGAACTGGGTATGAACACGCGGAAAGGAGAAGTAGCTTATGTCATGATTAAGAGGCACCTCAAACTTTGAAGACCAAAGAGCAATATACTAAAAGAAACAAGATTTGAGACCCCAATCCAGAAAAATGGAATATTTTGAAAACCTTTATGGAAAGGACAAGCATCGTAGGTATTGAAAAATACCTACGGAAATAGATCCATGAAGAGGCTGTTTACCCTATTCCGCGTTCGACAGAACATTACAAAACCTAAAATATAAAATAGCCTAAAGTACAGATGGGATACCAATAGAAGTCGTGCAAAGTAAGTTAAAGTCAAAGTGTGTAAATTAATAGAATTTTGTTAAAGAAAGAGAAAAGAAAAGAAAAGAAAAAATGTTCGGATCAAATAAGTGGGTAAATTTGCATTATAAGAAATGGAGAAATTACACTACTTTCTATGGAGGAAATGGCACAAGGAAAATCACCTAAATGAAGCTCGTGACTGAAATATATCGATCAAATAATACAAGATTTATGAACAACAAAAATGAAAAGTTTGGCCATAGGGAAGTATGGAAAGCTGCTTCAAACCAACAGAAATTTCTAACTCCAAAAGAAACATTTCGAGGTGCATTTCACATCTCTTCATATACTATTTTTTAAAAAATTGTGAACTTATTTTATAAAATTAATTACCTTCGAAATATAAAGTGATATCCAGTCATTTGTCAGAATTATCCAGTCATTTTTGTCTTTAGCAGATATAACCCGCCTTATTGTTTTCATATAATGGTTCTGAGCTTTCTTAAAAATGTTAATTCTTTAGTGCGTACGTCACCTCTTTATTGTTTTCAAAAATTATCTTTCTTTGGATTCCTCCAATGCAATCTTACGAGATTTCGCTCTCATAATATCTTTGATCCAAATGAAAGTAATTCTAATACAGTGTATGTAAAGAACCCATTTTTAATTAAGCACTTTCATTTTCACTTTCAAGTATTATATACCTTTATCTCTAGTGAAATTTTCTAAATAGCCATGTCCAGGAAGACGTTTATGTGATTCGTCAAGAAAGGGCAATTACTACTACTTCAAAAGGGCAGTTTTTACTACTTCAAAATAAACCATATTTACTTACAATTTTAACTTGAATGCTTACGTTAAATTACGTGGCTTTCTCATTACTTATATCTGGAACATTTTGTCGGCCTAGCATAATATTTAATAAAGTCTTACCGATTGAAATTCAAGTTTTAATATTGCGACAACAAGAGTCCAAGTTATAATTTTGCTCAACAACATTCAAGAAGGACATAATTTTGGTAGGGAAAGTGTACCCACATTAATCTAGTTTCAAGGATGCAATTGACTCGTCTTGTTTCGAGAAGCAAAATTTACAGTACATCTGTAATGCATACCCTTCCCCTATAGGTATCTAATTTGCTCCTTTCTGAAATGATGGTCAAAAAGGAACGAGTCTATAAAAAGATGCCTGTAACCAAAAGATGAATAGTTAAGATTTTTTTCTGGTTTCCTCTATAGTTGCGGGATCTAAATTTTTTATACACTTATTTATCTTCTTTGGAGTTCTGTACATTGTTTTTAACTTGTTTCCTTATTCCTTTCGTTTAATGGTTTGAAACTTAATTTCTCTTCAAAATTTGGTACGCTTGTGAAAAGAACTCAATGAAGATAAAAACTGGTAGCACTATAACAGCTATTCGCTGGTTTCTTTTACAGTCCAGTGTTTTCTCCTCTCACTTTGCTACCTAAGTTCATTCTTTCGAAATTAGTACCATTTCACCAATTTGTTCTCGCCGCATATTTCACGTAATACCGCAAGGTATACACTTTTTGCTTTTTACATGTATGAAAATACAAGGTAAGTTCCCTAATAATTAAGAGAGTTGCGAAATAATTGGCGGTCACGAATTATTAAGTAAAAGAAAATGAAATAGATACTAAATTCTTTGTTGAAAACTTTACTGTTTAATGATATTTTTCATCTGTACATATTCAACTGCCATACTTCAGTATAAATATTATTTTTAAAATGTGGCTTTAGAATATTAACCCATTATAGTGAAATAATATGGTAGCTGAGCTGAATGATTAATTTTTATCTGTAGATTGTATCTTCCCAAGTTAGTGGTTAAAGATTTTTCTTAAAATACTAAGGATGATACGAATTCGGGATGAGAAATACACATTAAATTTCAAACTTATGAGTGATTGAAGTGAAATATTTATTTATAATCAAAGTAGCTATAACAGCATGTTGAAGGCAAACATGTTATTTTAATTTTCTGTATAGTTGTTAAATTCGTCACACATGCTTTCTATTGCCATGTACTGCTTCATATGGAAATTACTAGTAAGTATAAGTCAGCTATTGTAGTGGATTTATGTATCCTATACAGACTGTTTGACGATGCATTTATTCTCAAACACTATGTGCGTGTCTCATATATATTGCCATGTTATAGCCTCACATCGAATTGACTTTCGATATTGACAATTGCAACTAATATTGCATAAAATGTTGCAATAAAAAACAAGAAAAGAATACAATGCATAATGAGAATGAAAATAGTGAAAAAATGTTGAATTAAGAAATGATTGTCTAAATTAGATCCGCCATGTACATTAAGTTAGATTTATTACTAACATGGTATTACGTTGACAATTCTCTCTCTCTTGCTTTCTTTACCTCTCTCTCTCTGTTTTTTTAATGTAAGACACAATGTGACACATTGTATCTCAATGATGTGCCCAACATAACAGCTAAGTTACACAGATTTTAAAATTACCAGCAATGCATAAACAAATGAGCAAAACAGCAAGCACAGGTACTTGTAGCCTGCAGCAGCGGAAGAGAAATTAAAAGGGATTGAAAGAACGAAAAAATTGAAATGCGACACTTACCTGAGGACACATCTTGCACTGATATTTCCTTCCGGTACCGTTGGCCGAAGGTTGCTGAGATAAAGTCGGCGGAACGCCAGATGACATCTTAGTAGCGTTTATGGGCTGCGGAACGACAAGCATGCTGGCTGAGGACGTCGCGGTTGTCACCGACGGTGGTGACGAGGAACTACTGCTATTGGACCGCGGAGCGCTACCGTAGAGGGAGGGTGGCATACCCTGATGCCCTGTTTCCATCCGACCCTCCTCCATGCTGCCCCCTGCAACAAAAAGAAAGTCTAATTAGATTCGCATAACTAATTTCTTTTTGTAATTTACCCTAGAACATGTGATTATGATGAAAATATATTACTTTTATTCTTCCTAAAAATTGTAGCCAATTTAAAAGTTTGAACTCAAATTCCTTGGTAAGGAACGCATGAAAATATATTACTTTTATTCTCGATGACTGTGCAAGTGAAAAAATCATCATAATGTAAAAAAGAAACATAATTAGTGAGTTTGTTGGACTACCACTGATTCCTTCACTGAAAAGGCGAGTTTGAGTATCTTACATAGTATATCCAAAGATCTAGCTGGCACATTGTTCAACTGGCCAAAACCATAAAATAAGATTATTGAAACAATATATATATATATACAGATACAGGTAGTGGGCACTGAAACTGAAACACCTGGTAAAAGACCGTAATTGATATTTAAAAAGGTGTTGGGTCGCCAGTACAGCAGCAACGCGAGTTGAGAAGAATTGATAGAGGTCCTGCACCGTTTGCTGAGGAATTTTCAGCGATTCCTCTTGAAGCGCAGTGACAAGTTCAGCACGTGGGCGTGGTGAAAAGAAACGTTTCCTCACTCAATATTCTAAACAAACCCCATACAGGCTCAATAACGTTGAACGGCGATGTGGCCGTGGAAGATTTCGAACCTCACTGTCATACTCATCGAACCACTCTGTGACAAGTTTAGCAGTGTGAATGGAGCAGTTATCATTCTGGAACACTGCGCCAGCGTTCGGGAAGATTGTTCGAACCACAGAGTGTAAATGGTCCTCCAGAATGTTCTTATAGTCCTTGGCAGTGACACAATCATCTAGAACAATTCGGAGGCCCAAAGTCTGCCACGATATTGCACCCTCAAACCATCACGGATCCGACTCCAGGTTTGAGCGTGGGTACCAAGCAGTCTAGGTTATATGCATCAGAGGGGCAACAGATGGGATCTGCTAAACTTGTCCTTACGATTTGCTCTCTTTTGAAGCCAGATATGTCCCCAATTATACCACTTTACACATACGATTTGACGTTCACTGACGAATCTCTTCTACTGGAGTGACTACCAAGGACTCGCATACGTGGCTCATTGCCCAAAGGTACGATATAAACTACCAAATACCTCTAGTGAGGCCTGCGAACATTCTATGCTATTTGCGCAAGTGTTTCAGTCTCAATTACCACTACCTCTATATATAAAAATGGATTTATGTGTGTGAGTGTGTGTTCCACCACAACTCGAATGCCTGGAGCAATTTTAACTAAGCTTGATACACATATTACTTGCACTTGCACTTTGGAAAAGAGTACTGTTGGGGTGAGACTCCCTAGCACACCTAAGGGGAGAGTAAGTGGAGACATAAAAATGATCGGCAATGAGCGATAGTAGTGTCAAATCCATAGTGTTCCGTGTTCATGAACTGATTACTGGTAGTATGTTAGCCTTAAGTCCAAGTTCAGTCTCCAGTGATGACATGACCGCTCATGTACCCCTACGGGAAGGGGGAGTGAGATACATATAAGAGTGATCAAAAACGGTCGATATTAGTGCCGAATCTGGAGTTTTTCGGAGTCGCTGAAATGAATAGGGACACTTCCGATGCCTCTTAAATCCAAATTCAGCCCCCATTAGTACTACTGAGGAAAGGAATAATGATATAAAAAACAATTGAAAGTGATCGTCGAATCAAAAAAAAAAAAAAAAAAAAGTGAGCTTATATTCGAATAAATATGGTATTTACTATTGACGTGTCTCTATATTTACCTAAAACTTCATCTAGTTCTTTACCTTAGAAGAAATGTCAACGTGAAATTATATATTTATAGATAGTGAAATCCCACGAAAGTATCACACCACTTCTTGTGAACACGATATTCATATCTATAAAATATCTCAAACTACAATTATAAAGGTTTGTTATTAGCGGAAGTCTTCCTAGTTCGTTTATATAGCTGAAGGGGAGTTGAAAATTAAAATACTGAACTCCAGTATAATAGAATTTAAAATTTTATTTCTATTTCTTCTCCCACAGTATTTAAAAAATAAAGATAACCTTTATATTTTCCTTAAAATAACACACGGATACACACATATAGATGTATGTTTTACTTATATCACACACACGCACACACATACAAGTTCATCATAAATGTCGATATGCTTTATAGATACATCTTATAATTGTCTCCTATGCTGAAAAAAGTACATCTAAATCTTCACAAGATTAATAAACGTTACCGTATTCTAACTAGCATATACTTTACAAAATTCATAGAAAAATTTCAATATTGAATTTAACCAGTAAAGATGTAAAAATACCCTTGGAGGAAATTAACTACGGATTTCATAGTGCTTGGAGAGATATCAATCAGTAGTTTGTTTTTGTGCAACGAGATGAAATCTGGCGATAGTTTATAAATGAGTTAAGAACAAAAGAAACTGATTTTTATAAGTGCTCTCATATACTTGTAGACGAATCATCATAATCATACTTGTATAACATGTGGTCTCTGGTTTCGATCAGCGACGGTGCCACAAATTTTTGGTGTGATATTGCGAGATCAACTTGAACATACAGATTCTGAATGAATGGTAGTCTAGAAAGCAAGAAAGTAACAACGATAATCAAGAACTAGAGAAGGATCCAAAAATGTTGATTAATTAGCAATGGAAAAATTAAATGAAATGTTCAATCCAAACGAGAGTGTACCAGTGAAGTCACTTCCAAGTGAGTGCTCTGTATCAGCACAGTTTTTTGCCCTTCTTCTCTGTAAGCCACACGAAAAGGAGAAGAAACAGGCACGAAGCCTGGATTAAGGTAAAGTAGTGGTGAAATATAAACTAGAATATCGATAGCGTAGGTGATGGTTTCATAGGCATATCACTCGTGGATTTATAACTATGAGTGCAATGCAAACTATATATACTATACAGTAAAGCCCCGATTATCTGCCAAGTGGCGCGAAAATTTTTTTAACCCTGCTGCAGTCGCGCTCAATTACTTTTCATAAGTAGTCGCTGCGGGCTGACACTCCATATGCAAATAAGTACTGTATGTTCTGAAACAACAAAAAATATATTGCATTGTAAAAATCAATATTTCCAACAATACTGCATGTTTCGAAGTGCAACTCTACTCCGATAAGCAGAAGCTGATTGTTGTAAGGTATGAAAAACGGAAATTGGTAAGAGTTATTTGCGTGGTAGTAAATTAGAGTCACTGTTCACTGCAGAGTGAGTCTTTTAAAGTCTTTTTTCGGGTTGTCCGCGATTTTCACTATCCGTGGTGCCCTTGACACCCAATTCCGCGGATAATCGCGGCTTTACTATATAATGAAGTCCCAAAGAAACTTGCAATCTCATTCAATTCCATTCTCTTACATTATCCCCTCCTCTTCTTTGCTATAGTGTATTTACCTGTTGTTTATCTGACAGTAAAAGCGCACTCCTACCCTATATACCAGTCAGTTGGATATAACTGGTGTACAGAGTTGTAAATCATATCCCTGACGGCAATGAAATACTGGTTACTGGAATGATTTATCAAACTCCTAGTATATTTACTCTATCCGTGTATCCGTCAATCTGCCCAGGAAACAAAACAGCTCGAGAACTACTCGATAAATCACGATGAACTTTGGCCAGCATATAGAAGGTCAAAGTTAGGGATCGAGTTCATCGATGGAGATAATATTCAAGCCGGAAGTGGTAGAAATCAATCATTTCCGGTCTTAAAGTTGATCCCTATAGAATAATAAAAAAAAAAACAGTAACATATAGCGACGTGGTCTTTCATGGGCAAGTGGCGAATACATGTGCTTTCTGTGCACGTAGCCCTGGTTTAATTCCTGTTGACAGTACTTGCCTCAGACACAAACCCAAGTAATGGCACGGATCTCATTTTGTGAATCAAAATGACTTTAAAGTAAATCGTGCCTCATTTACTTTAAAGAGGAAGAGGAAGAGGTTAAATTCCAAATATGCAATAAATCAAGAGAGAAAATACGCGCATAAGGTATTGCTAACTACGAATTCTATAGTCACAATCTGGAATCAATTTTTCGAACTTACACTTTACAGTAGGATACTCTACTGCGATCCAAAGTACTTTCCGGCCTGTATCGTGCATTATTAGTTACCGAACTTCAAGACGATTGCCTAGCGCATCATTCCCAATTTTAATGGAGTACACATAACATTTGCACTTTCCTTTACTTACTCACAAGAGGAAGGAAGAAAG
This sequence comes from Thermobia domestica, assembly GCF_964235325.1. Taxonomy (NCBI): domain Eukaryota; kingdom Metazoa; phylum Arthropoda; class Insecta; order Zygentoma; family Lepismatidae; genus Thermobia; species Thermobia domestica. Next base: position 114,740,719 of record NC_137468.1, on the reverse strand, counting down.
TTCAACAGTTGTTTCTTTATATCTGAAATTCAAGGAAATAGAGCTAGAGTTTTCAAAAAGGGAATAAATACAAACTATTAAAAATAACCTTAGTTGAGATTCTTCAATTGCTCACCGACGAAGTTACTACTAACTCCAAAACAGAATATCTCCCTAAAATGAATAATATCTATATCGCAACAACCAAAATTTTTTAACAAAAGTTTCATATTCTTTTACCTTGAATTTTATCTTTATCTATTAATTTCATCATCACAAAAACCGACATATCTACTAGCTACACCACCAACAATAACGGCAAGATCCTACAAAATGAAGAACAGGAAAGAAAATAACCAGTGGTCGAAGTGAGGCGGTATGCGGTGGTATGCCATACTGTCTCTGGTTTTTCAGTGCTGAAGGCATATCGTCTCTGTTTTTTCAGTGATCAAGACATACCGTCAATGGAGAGTAGATGCCAAATACCTTTATTAAATCCATTTTATACACAGTAATTGACGAATAGCTTTGCACGTAAACAATTTTTATTTCTTAAGTAGAAATAATTTCTAAGTTGACAACACCGACATTTTTGTTATCTTTTTCCTACCTTTTGTTTTTAAATGAGATGTCTTCAAAGAAGTTAATCTAGTTTATATTTTGTTGTGCCATATCGAATTGTTTGTATGTGTGTGTGTGTCGTCTTGTCTTAATTCATATAAATGTCGTGTTTCAAGCATGGGCGAATTTAGGGGTTGTCTGCTGTTGGGACAGATCTTTCGGGGATTTGGAATACCCCTCAGTCGAGTGGGGGTCCGGGAGTTTTCCCGCAGGAAATTTTTAATAATAAAAACTCGACTTTTGAGCATTTTCGTATATAATTCTCTATAATACAACATAAGAGGATATTTTCTATTTTTCTTCAGAAAGTTGTTGGCGAGAAATCAGTCTTTCTATATCCCCTCCCCTGTAACTAAAGATAAACTCCCCAGTGGTTTTCAGTCACCGAAAATAAAAATGCAATATTTCAGGCAACATATCCTCACTGTATTCCAACATTAGGTAGCCGGTATGTGGATTCAATATCGTAATAAAACATACCGCCTCTGCTTTTTTTCCACTTTGAACACTGGAAATAACTAAAGAAACTTACCAACCAAGGAAAAAGAAAGTAAGATACTTCATCACCACCAGTAAAGAAACAAACCACCAGAAACGACAAATAGTTCATCTTTAAGATTTCACGGAGACAGATCTTCCAGTCTGTCGACGTGTGAACTTCCGTTCAGCCAACTGCTCATTACTATTGTTTCATATAATACCATAGAAATACATTGGACAAAATAACTGAACTGATAGACGTCCCTCTCTCTCTTCGAGAAGGGTAAACATTATGAGAAGCAAGCGAGCGAGGGCAGAATTAGTGAAGTTACAAAGCAGAAGGGAGCAACACTGTACCAAACAAAGAAAACCCAATACAATCGATATTTGATAACAGCAAAGCCTATAAATTTATTCTTATATGCAAAAGTCTCTGATTCAGTTATCAATGTTCTACAACCGACAAAGTATGACTAGAAAACAAGAACGGGATAGCTAGGTATCTGTTGGCTTTTGTTATATCTCAGATGAATGATAATCTAATTCTAAGACAGTCAGGACCGTAGTCAATGAAAGTTATAAAGAGAGTAGAGCGTTAACATTTAATTTTCTCTGTCCCAATATAGAAATTATCTTGAAATAAGGAGAAAAATAAACTTTAAAATATAATGTACCTAAGTATGTACAGTGTTTTAAGATTAGCAGAAAGAATTCATTGTTTTTACTTGAATGTTAGTAATCTAAAAGAATCTTGAGAACGAAAGCAACACATATAAAAAAGGCACTATTGAAAGATGAAAAACTTATCCGACTGACAAAAAATTAATAATATGATGCCATATATGATAAGAGAAAGGAATTAAAATAAAAACGAAAGGCAGAATTTAAAAAAAAGAAAAGAAAAACTCTGATGTAAAAGTAAGACCTGTCCAACTTGTGTAACCCCTTCACACCTTATGAGATCATGCATAAAAAGTTGTTCCTTATTCTTACTGATTTATATGCTATTCAATATATTGAAGATTCAGTTACTCATAAATAAGTGTGTGAAAATAATAATAATAATAATAATAATAATAATAATAATAATAATAATAATAATAATAATAATAATAATAATAATAATAATAATAATAATCGAAACATCTTTTAATATTACACAATTTCTTCTCGTTGTGGATAAAAATAATTTCCTAATAAAATTATGTTAGGCAAAGGTAAATTTGCATTTTACGTTGCCAACTTAGGTTTATTACCGTCTTTATATATAGATGTAAACATGATATACTCCCGAATCTTCCGTATAAAATTAGCAACATTATAACCGACATCGTTATTCAGCAGACACGTGCCATTATTTTGTAAAAATGAAATGAAATCTTTGAGTTTTACGTCCCACGATTATGCCGGCTAGGCTAAAGGAGACGGTGATGATGAGAAATGAACGAAATGGTGGAATAAAGAAAGTGGGAGAACCCAGAGGAAACCCACGCACACGGTGTTTGTCCACCACAAAGTTCACTTGGCGCAAACTGGTATCGAACCAGGTACCCCATACACCAGAGGTGAGCGATCTACCACTGAGCCCCCGCCATTCTTTTGTGTATGTGTGTTTTAGGAAAAACAAGATAAATTGATCGTACAATGTGTACACAATGCGGAGACAGCTTTTTATTATAAAAATTATGTAATAGGTACGGTAAGTTGTTCAGAAATATCTCACAAGTATAGCGGGGAAACATCCGCCTGTAAAACCGATTGAAGTAGAAACACGTTTAACAGATCAACAAGTACATTAACTTATTCAAGTGAATCGACGCATATTGAAAGATAACTACTATTGAATTTTCACCTATTTAAACCACTTAAAAATGCACTAATAAGTTTAGGAGACATAAGTTTAGGGGTAGTACAGATTCTCACAGTTTAGAACGAAATGCAAAAATCGATGAATAATTGACTACGTTCTCTCGTTTTTTTTTAATTTTTTTTTTTTTTTTTTTTTTTTTAAAGATGGTGTTGGAAAGCTTCTCAGCAGCTAGCAAAAGTATGTCGAAAAGGTGATTAGATTTTTCACTGAAAATTGATGCAGCTCGATGCTTCTAAACTGAACTGCATTTAAGCTTAATTCGGTTTATTCATTGATTTACCTTTGTACGAATCGTAGACTTCTTTTATTATGAAATCCAATCTTGGGGCGATGGCAAAAGTGTTTAATAGCTGGAGACTACATTAACTAACCAAATATTGTGGTTTTCATTTCTTCAACCTTTGAAAGTGATACATTTGAATTTTACCTACCCGATATGAGCTACATATTCAATAAATTGTAGATGTAATTTTTTACGACAAAAATTAGCTTATATTAGTGTTTAAACGATGTCTTGTTCTTTATATACCTCATAACTGGTGAACTCTGGATTAGTAATGCTTACGCTTGATGATTTACTTGTGATATTCAACTGAATTCCAATACTGATCATTTCAATAGCTTTCATTAAAAAAAAATGTAGTACTTAGCAATGATTATGCTTACATTACTTAAGACACAGATACTGGAAGATAGAACGATAACATGGAACTGAATCCTACTGTTAGATAGAACGATAACATGGAACTGAATCCTACTGTTCGTTAAGCATGTGCTTAATAGCAAGGCAAACATGAACCATTTTTAAAGGAAACAATATCAATAACCCACTGTAAGTATTATATTAATTTAAAGGTTCAACAACTTTGATCAAGGGGGTGAAAATTTGCTAAAGAACACCAGTAAATTGTGTAGATGTATACATAAAAGTACAAACAACTAAACAAGACAAATTTCAAGTTCGGTTTAATTCTAAAACATGATAATAAAGTCATAGCATTTGATGCACTTGAAAGTGCACACAATGAAAATGTTTATTTATTCATGTTTTTCAAGTTTACGTAATAAATTGAGTCTGTGAATTTTCTTTTTACTTCGCACTCAATGGATTACACGGCTTATACCAAATTACAAAGCAGTAGTAAATTTTGAAGGTTAATTATGAAGATTAACAATAAGAATTGAATAAACTTGTAAAATAATATTTTCATTTTGATACTTTGGACATTAAAAAAAAATCTTTTGAATTGCTCATACTTGTATGAAACGAAATTCACATGATACTGTTTGCTTTACAAGGGGGCACGGTGGCTCAGTGGTAGAGCGTTCACCTCCGGTGCTTGGGGTCCCTGGTTCGATCCCAACTCGCGCCGTGTGGACTTTGTGGTGGAAAAACACCGTGCTCGTGGGTTTCCTCGAGGTTCTCCCGTTTCCTCCCACTTTCTTCATTCCATCATTTTATTCATTTCTCATAATCATCGTCTCCTTTAGCCTAACCGACATAACCGTGGGACGTTAAACTTAAAGATTTCATTTCATTTCTTTGCTTTACAAGGAGGCGCGGTGGCTCAGTGGAAGAGCGTTCACCTCTGGTGCTTGGGGTCCCTGGTTCGATCCCAGCTCGCGCCGTGTGGACTTTGTGGTGGACAAACACCCTGTTCGTGGGTTTCCTCGGGGTTCTCCCGTTTCCTCCCACTTTCTTCATTCCATCATTTTATTCATTTCTCATAATCACCGTCTCCTTTAGCCTAACCGGCATAACCGTGGGACGTAAAACTCAAAGATTTCATTTCAGGTAACCAGGATAAGGCAAGAATATTGTACAATTTATTTTATGTTGCGACATGATTAATCTGAGTGCTTTATCTGAGCACATTTAATGGTAGGCTCTATATTTTAATGATTGTATGCAGAACAGCGAGTCATCGGTAATACAATGTCTTCTGCATAGGTAAATGCATATCTCCTGAAAACTATTCTCAATAATAACTTCGGTAAGTATCTTATTATTACTGATCTAATTATATCCGATCGATTTTCAAAGTATACTTACTCTGTACAAAACCGAATGTCATGAAAGGCAATAACAAGGATTCCCATTTCATGTTCCATGTCATGATAAAGCTGGAGGGATGATCTGGTGGTATGACTGGACACTTTGTTCCGTGTAGATGAGCACCTTGTTGTAGGCTCCATATAAATGAGTGATGTCTTTCCAATAGATTGGTGACATGATGGATTATTGAAAGCAGACAGCATTCATCTTCACATTTTTGACCACGTTACGTCCCTCCAACTTCCCTCCGTAACTATATCCGACGACAATCATGATTCCCTAGGGGTGGTTAAGCTAGCTATGTTCCTGGCCAGCATCACGGTGATATTTATAATTAAAGAAGTTCAAATTTTGGTATATCATACATAATTATTTTTAATGCGATTACGTTTCAAACGCTCTGACTGCGTTCATAATCAATGAGTTCAACCGATTTGTGAGTTGTATAATTATTGTCAGTGCTGTAGTCCTAAAATTTTCAGAGACTATACGCTGTTTTGTGAATACGTATGATTGTCATAAAACACATAGAAACCATTTCTTTTATGAACAATGTAAAATGCATATATTAATTCAATTAAAATATAAAAGATACATATAAAAGGTACAGTCTAAAAGCATTTCATGCTATTTTCTTGATGACACTTCTTACTTAAATAATCACTGCCCAAGACTCCCACCAACCATTCACGACACAATTCCTACTGGGTGCGCGTGCTCTTCACTCCTCCGTCCCAGGCCATAGCAAGGTTGGCTTTTTTTTTTTAAAAAAAAAAAAAAAAAGTCCATATCCGAGGTTTATCTTTTTCCTGTGCTCGATGGTAAGTTTTAAATGCCGGGTGATCGGCCCGGTACAACCCTCAACTTGGAGAACCAGTGGCTGGCTGCAGTTCCGAAGAACTGGGCGATGGGGGCGTCACAATCTGACGCCAGGTTATCATTGGGGTCATGACCCAATTAAATAAATATAAACGAAACAAAAGTATAAAGTACTATACACTTTGAAGCAGAAGGTACACTCTAACGACTAAGATTAAGCAGAGGGTATACGGCGTGTACCGCCGTGTACCCTCGATTACAGCCCTGATTATTGTGATATCATTGTTACATTTTATAATTTTAATTTTTAATATGAAACAATCAAATATTGTTATAACTTACAGTTTCATTCAAATTTTGTTTGAAAATGCGTCGGTTATACGAAGGTCCACTTACTGATATAAAAATTTATTAAGAGAAACAATGGAAATAAAGTTACGTGATAGAACATTGAATAGAGGAAGGTTTGAATTTGAGTGATATTTTAATGCAGTAATAATAAAAAGTGGAGAATGAAAGTAATAATTAAGAAAACGGTTATATTATAAATTTGAATGAAACGTAAACTATAATTATATTTGATTGTTTCATATTGAAATATAAAATCTAATAATTATAATTATATCGCAATAATTATACAGTTCTCAAATTAGTTGAAATCTGATGATAAAACATTATTAAATTAAAATATATGAAATATGGATGGAATACCAAAATTTAAATTTTTAAAATAGAAGCCAAGCTATTGATTATCCGATTGTGACTAGTAGTAGAGCTAATGTTTTTTTTTTTTTTTTTTCATCTTTCGCACTATAGTTTTCTATCGGGGCTTGCAGAGTTGGAGTATTTTCACAGGGTCCTCCCAGTTTATTCATCTTACCTGCTGAGTAGGAGACACGAATTCAATCCCCTGGGTGAAGTGCATGTAGTTCTGATTCCATGTTAAAATGTGGATTCACATCTATAGCCTCGAGGCTGGAGAAGGAAGTTAAATCTCAAATCTTACACTTTTGTTTTGAATCGCTGATTATAGATTCAATTACATTGAGACCTGATACATCGGCTAAAAATTCACAGGACCGATTTATTGCACAGTATTTGCACGGCAATATCTTACTTTCTTTCTTTCTCCCTCCCTTCCCTTTAAAATACAGAAGACATAAAATGAGCCGTTCGAAATAAATTTTGCTTCGATTACTATAAAAAAAAACTGCTAAGCATTATTTCGGGTCGCCGTTGGGGGCAAGCCCACTATGAAATTCAGTAGTTAAAAATCATTGGCTTACAGTAGGAAATTTTAGTTTGAACATGTAGATGAGGAGGGGAATTCATTGTTGGTTAAAGGAATAGTTGGTATGATCCCGATTGGGACACTCGGCCGAAAAGGTGTAACAGCTTTTCCAGGCCAACTATCCTAAGTAAGATTTTTCCTGGGTTTTCCCCACTTACATCAGGCAAATGACCCCCAGATCTCTATCTTCTTTCTCAATTCCTTTCTTTCCCCCCTTCCAGGATAGTTTGCTCGCCGAGAAACATCATCCCTTAAACGTGATGGGATTTAAGGCCATAGATGCCTGTAATGCCCATATGTATAAACTCGTTGGCATAAAATATATGTGTGAATATCTAAAACTTATGTGCTTGTGTGTGTATGAATCAAAAATAAATGCAATTTTGGATTCACTTCGTTGAATTATACATTTTTAAATCGACCTACACGAACCTTCTATTAATACTTAGTAGAACTTAAACGAGTAAAACAAGATCGTTTCAAATACTATTAATTTCCCTCATTTCCCACATTCACACCTACACAAACGTCTTAATTTTCTTCACCTTCTCTGCTAGTTATACACCGTATAATAGTATTCACACGAAACACATAAATATTTAATGTTACACTTAATTGTATAGTACAAATCACCATTAGCATAATATAACAGTTCATAATAACAAAACAAAGTGCATCCTTACTATCAACTTTCCTTAGTACTAAGGAAGTTAAGAAAAGAAAAAAAAGGTTCCGACAATTCACACGAATAAGGGTTTTAAAGCGAAGATATCTTCATTATGAAAAATTCCCAACATTAAACAAGTAACCTTGCAATGTAACTCAACTAATTTGATGTAATTTCTACCACGCATATATATACGCCTACACTTGACGCCTACACTGGATAATTTGTGACAAACAACCGAGAAGGTCTAGTAGGATAGCATGTTCAGTGTACAAGGGAATCAAGTCCATTTCGGTCATTTTGGACTTATTTCATGTCTAAGATCTCTATCTGAAGCTTATTTCAAAGCTTAAAAGATTCATGTCCAGATACTGTAAATAATTCTTATAACGTGAAAAATAGTGTTAACTTTTCCACGTACTTAAGCGTATCTTACAAATTATGTCTCTTTTTCTCACAACTTCGTCAGTTGGACTTGATTCTCTTTGGTCTCAATGCCCCATATACATTGATTTGTTTACCTATTTGTCCAAATTTTTGAGGGAAAAATAAGATATGAATAGTGGATTACATATGAGTAGTCCTAATTTATTATCTACATAAGTTTAGGGGACGTACACATGTTACGTAACGCTATTTTTGGCCAATTTTTACCCCCTCCCTCTCCTTGTCACACTTCGTAACGCAAGGCCACATCTTCCTCCTTTGTTACGTAACGCTTTTTGAATTTTGTTATTTCACCAATTTTGTTTATTTTGGTGGTTGTTACAATAAGAAGCAATTTTTAATTGTTGTATTTTTTTATTACCAAATGCTTGTATTCTGAATATGTTTGTAGTGCTTTTCTCCAACAAATCAAATTATTGGACCATGGTAGTACCGTTATAACATTTTAACCCCATACGTTTGTTTAACTAACCAGTCTTAATTCTTCGAAACTGCATAATGTCGTTTTCCCAAGGAGATCGCACCCATCTTTTTAAGTCACCGATGATTGGCAAGAAGGAAATACTGCCGGAAGTTGCAGGTGAAACAGGATCTAAAGAATTGACATAGACCTCTTTTTCCGGGATCCAGGATGCTTCGTGTATTTGAAGTTCGTCAGTGTCAACGATGCAAAGAAGTTCTCTTCCTCGTCGACCACATATTCGAAGTGATTGCACACGTGAAGGAGCAGGAACATACCGTTTGTGAACACGCTTTCAAGTATCTTCTTTGGATTTTGGACTTCAGTTTACTCTCTTTCAAATTCTACTTGTTCTAAAGTAGTGTCAGAATGCGAGTAAACTCGAATTCTGAAGAAATATTAAAATCCGAAAGTCAAAATAATTCAGTACGAGATGAATATCCAATGAATTATGTTTTTAATATCCTATTTGTTTCTGCAAATTGTAGATCGTTCCATCGAAGAAAATATTATTTCACGAAAAAGGGTTTCTTGTGTTTCACATGCGAAACCTCTTAGAAGAATAGAGTGGGTAATGATTCAAATCGAAAGTTTTAAACAATATTCTCAGAAATAGCGATACGACTGGGAATGCGAGGACATTTTCAAGAGTTCGTTATGATCACAAAGAACTAACTCCAGAAAAGTGTGTGCCATAAATGCAGTGCTGCGATAGTCACAAAACGGAATTATATTATATTGTAATACATGCAGGGTTCGTCACTAGTCATGCTGGTGTCTAGTAGCGTCTTCGAATCACTTTTGCATGATTCAATTTATATAAGCTATTTGTTCGCAATTTCCCAAAACAATAGAAATATATATTTATTTATTTATAAAAAGAAAGAAACTGAAAAATATCTGTTTAAAAGATTGCATATAAACCTGAGAATAAGAATTATACTTACATCAAAAAACATGTATTACGTAACGAAGAATGTAAATGCTCTCCTCTCCCTTATCATCTTTCGTAACACATGGTCAAACCCCTCCCCCTTTGGCACGTTACGTAATATATGTACAACCCTATATTCTTTCATTCATTTAGCCGGCATAAACGTGGGACGTAAAACTCAAAAATTTCATTTCATTTCATTTCTTTCACTCATTTGTTTATCCATTAAAGTGTTATTCTACAAACCAATAACGGCATCTTTATACAAAATACTATACTGCCAGGTAATACGATATATGGATTGAATTCAAGGGTTACAACTAAAGCAATTGCTTGGTCAAGGTTCTCTTTGTTCATATTCGATGAGAGCTATAATCCACTAACAAGGGAACCTATCCAAGTGTAACTCTTACTTCGAATCGAGACTATGGCCGTTGGATACCTTGTTCCAAAAGAACATAAAACGAAAAGGGATACATCCTCGATCGCAACCATTGCGGAGATATAAGCGTGAAAAGTTAGAAATTGAGCTCCATACTATACATTACAAAGTCAGATTCCGGGTCAGATTTTTCGGAAACGGTCGGGTAAGGAAGCATAGCGAATACATATCAAATTTGTGTGGGAAGCCTAGCACCTTTTGAATGAAAAATCTGTGTCCCTGGGGCAGTCGCAGGGTCCCAGGCGGGGTCCAACTCAAAATTTGCAAATGGAACCGGGGGTCAAGTAGCATATTGTATGAAAGCTATTGTTAAATATAAGAAGGTAGAACAAATCTCAACTCTCTACGACAACCCTGTGCAAACGGGCAACTGGTCAAAATGTCAATACATACTACATCAGAAAATATATGGCCCGCTTCTAAGTCCGTTAAATTGCGACAATAACAAGACAGAAAAACACATTTAAAAGTGCAAGGTATTGAAGTAAAGCAAATTCCCGCTGTCTCACACAGAGTCGCACAACGGACCTTATCCAAGTATAAGTGTGACTTCGAATGACCAATGGACCATAGAATAACCATGACCATTGGATTTCGTGTCCTAGAAGAGAAAGGATACATTGTCAATCGCAACCGTCGTGAGGGTGAGAAGGTCCAAAGGCAAGGGAATATGCTTCGCGCATCGGGATCCCAAATTCACAGATTGCACCGTGAAATTTCTATCGGGGATTTGCTGAACGAGAAACATGATGGTAAAGACGAAAAGGAGTGACCCTGAAACTGTGAGGCAACTTGGAGAGGAGTGGTGTTGGAGAAAACTGGAATAATGGTGCAAAAATAAAATATATCGGTGGCTGCTTTTGAGAGAGAAACCCTGCGGCAATTTGCTTTACTTCAATACCTTGCACTTTTAAACGTGTTTTTTCTGTTTTGTTATTGTCGCAACTTAACGGATTTAGAAGCGTGGTCATGGATTTTCTGATTGACATTTTGGGGGCCGCGGTGGCTCACTTGTAGAGCGTTCACCTCAGGGGCTTGGGGTCCTGGATTCGATCCCAGCCGCCGCCAAGTGACTTCGTGGTGGACAAACACCGTGTGCGTGGGTTTCCTCAGGGTTCTCCCGTTTCCTCCCACTTTCTTCTTTCCACCATTTCATTCATTACTCATCAACAGTCTCCTTTAGCCTAACCGACATAACTGTGAGACGTAAAACTCATAGATTTCATTTCATTTCATTTTTTGTATTGACATTTTGACCAGTGGCCCGTTTGCACAAGGTTATTGTAGAGAGTTGAGATTTGTTCTACTTTCTTTTATTTAACAATAGCTTTCATACAATATGCTACTTGACACCCGGTTCCATTAGCACTTTTGAGTTGGACCCCGCCTGGGACCCTGCGAGTGCCCCGGGGACACAAATTTTCATTCAAAAGGTGCTAGGCTCCCCACACAAATTTGATATGTATTCGCTGAGTTTCCTTACCCGACCGTTTCCGAAAAATCTGACCCGGAATCTGACTTTGTAACGTATAGTATGGAGCTCAATTTCTAAATTTTCACGCTTATATCTTCGCAACAGTTGCGATCGAGGATGTATCCCTTTTAGTGTTATGTTCCTTTGGGACAAGGTATCCAACGGCCATAGTCTCGATTCGAAGTCAGAGTTACACTTGGATAGGTACCCTCGTAAGACTCCCCTTTCCCTAAAAATTGACCTAAAAAGTAAGTTCTGTACTATTCACAATCTATTTTTCCTTAAACTTATATATATATATATATATATATATATATATATATATATATATATATATATATATATATATATATATACTGCAAAGGTACCATTAAAAATTAAAAATATGTTTTGTTTTCTAGGTGTTAGGAAATTTCCAGACACAGTCTTTGGTGCCTTTTCGAGCTGGTACTACCAGACAGTACCTGTAGATTGGGTTGGAGCTGGAGATGATTCCATATAGCGGCATCACTACGCAGATGCACCAGGGAGGAACAGTGTGGAGTTATTAGATTTTTATGGAGTTAAGGTGTGAAACCCGGTAATATTCATCGGAGAACGAAGACGAAGTATGAGGAAGCCTGCCCGTCACAGTGGCAAGTTTACGACTGGTGCAAGAAATTCACAGAAGATGTCTTCGATGACTGATGCTCACCGTCCGGGTCAGGTTTATTGACTTGTGAGAGAGGAGTTCATAACAGTAGCTGATCGGCTTATTCAGGAAAACGGGCGTGTCACTCTGGATGAAATGGCTTCCTTGGTAAATATGAACATCGGCTCATACAACACATAGTACATGACGAACTCCGCTACAGAAGCCGGAGGTAGGTTTCTCGCCAGCTGACGCAAGCAATGACAGAACGTCGAGTTGACACATGTCAGTACCCTCTGGGGCGTTATGAAGAGGAGGGTGAGGAGTTTCTAGCTTACATTGTGACCGGGATAAAAACTGGGTCCACCAATTTCAACCAGAGACGGAACGTGCAAGCAAAGATTGTCGACATTCATCTTCGCCGAAATCAAAGTTTCACAGCCAGCCTCTGCAAAAAAAAAATCATGTTGACTTTATTCTAGGATAAGAATGGTCCTATTCTGGAATACTACATGCCCCCACATACTACAGTGATTTGTGACACCTACACCGAGCTTCTCAAGGACCATTTGAAGCTGGCAATATGAACAAAGCGAAGGGAATTGCTGAGTGCAGGTGCTTTGTTTCAATTTGTAACGGCCGTTCTCATTCTGCTCGTGCAACCATGAAAACATCGGAGACCTATGCTTCAAGTGCCTCCCAGATCTGCCATACTCCCCAGTTTTGGCACAATCAGATTTCCATATCTTTGGCCCATTAAAGGAGCACACTGAAGGGCAGAAATTCAAGTCTGATAAAAACGCCCAATAGACAGTGCACAAGTTGCTACAGCGTCAATCGAAAAATTTTTCTTACGAAGTATCGAAGCATTTCCTATCCGATGGCGTAAGTGCATTGAACTTGGGGACGGGGATTATGAAGAAAAATAATGTACAAGCAAACATTCTCCTACAGTTTGTGAGGAAAAGTTACTTGCGGTTTTGATTTGACTACTTCTCGTATATCTACAGTACTGTTCTTTCCTGCTATTCCTAATACGATCTCATTTGTTTTTCGTTTGAAGTAAAAATAACGTCCGTTAATTTTGTGCAAGCGGTCAAGTTACAAAGGCAGGCAACTTACTGTAGTAATGATGTTGAGAAGCCTTTCAGAAAAACACATTTGAGCAGAACAAGATGAAGAACAAAATGGCTGGATAAGAGATTCGCAACTGGGAATACGTTAAAAAAAAAAAAAAAAACATTAAATTGGCTTGACAGAATACGCTCCACTACAGCTTTGTATTTTCGAGTTAGACAGTTAATGCCGACTTCAGACAAGGTTTTGCCGAGAAACGTAATTCGAGCGTGACATACAGTACCAATCAAAAGTTTTCGAACACACTGGTTCTTGTGCCAAAATAATAGGTCTACAGTACTCATTCAAATCCGGTATGTTGTAAAGCTTTTGAAAGATAGGCGTAGTGTAAATTGTGCTGTCCATACTATCCGAAGCCTTATGGTATATGTTACTAGACTTAAAATATAATTTTGTTGAGTACGACTTTTTGGATTTTGTATAACACCGAGATTATTAAGAACAGGACCATCTTTTAACAAGGGTTTCGAACTAGACAGGACCTCGAATCTGGTGCAGATGGCGGGTGCACAAACCGTAACGTAAGATAAACCTTATAGCTGCTCTCCATCCACTATCTCCAAGAAAGCTGAGTTTTAACACCACACCACCGGCCCTGGTGATTAATTATTTATGTGTTCTGTGTAATTATACAGGGAAATATCACTGAAATCCTGTTGATTCTAATATCTCTTATTAATAATATCCATTAATAATATTCCAAAACAGAAGTGTTTTATTGTTTATTTGACTTAATTGTTAGGCATGTGAATCTTTTCTCTGTCCTCGCACTTCCACATGCTTTTATATTGGCTATATTTTTTAATATGTAATGCAGATATATCTTCTTTACAAATAAATTCGTTTTAGCAATAATGCATAATGATTTATAATCCACAGAATCCATAAAAATGCGTTGAACTAATCCTAGTGAGGCTAGGAGTTTCTGGTTTCCCATTTATTATATGTGCTAGGTCTTTTCCATCAGCAGGGAGGGGGAAAAAGAAAAAAGATGGGAAAAAAAAGAACAAAAATCCTTACTATTATAAATAGGAACCTGTACTACTGAGGGTTTTTTTTTTTTTTTTTTTGCAATAACATTTTAAGTCTAGTTAACATTCTTCCTTAACTACTATCTAGTGCTACTATTTGAAAGTGGGTAAGCACAATTCGCTATGTTGGTAGTTCAAGTGCCACATATGGGTGCTTCAATGTTCTCGCAGAGGAGCACGTAGCGTCTTCTCTACGCATGGATGAAAATGTTGATTGGGCGTTGCAGAAAAGGATTACAGTTAGTAGGTACAGTTACTGATGTTAGCTTTACTTTTTTTTTTTTATCTGGAAAGTAAAAGAAAGGAACACTATCAACAACAGAAGCAAAAAGCTCTTGAAAAATAGAACAAATGAGCTCTTGGATCAATTCAATAGACCAAAAACTGCTTTTCTCCGTTATGATACAAAAAGAGGGATAAAATAAACTGAATGACTATTTGGAAAATAAACACACTGTATGTGAGAGAGAGGACGGCATTTCTGTATTGCTTTCTGAATCATTGTTGGACGCAGCCCTATCATGGAAACCATAGTTAAAACATCTCCGAGGAAGTAAATGGAGTGGAATTTTTTCTCTACACCTTTTGCCATAACAAATAGCCTGTGTGCTTTTCTAATCATGTTAAAATTTTGTTATGAAGCAGCACGAGCAAGAATATATAAACATAAATAAATGTTCAACAACTTCCTAAGGCCTATGTAAACTTCATATCCACTCTGTTAATTATCTGGCGTATATATAATAAACAGCCTGTTTATCAAAATATGATAAGAAAACAAGGCTTCAGTTTTATTATATTTTCTGAGATAATAATGCGTGCAACATGATAGGCTATTCATTAATACAGGATAAGGAGAACTTTTGCTAGTTTTCCTTTGGGTCTCTGATTGTTTGTTCAGCGCTTTTGTATTTTCAGCGCAAGTACTGAATATTGCATGCAATGGAAAACGTGACTTAGTTGACATATAAGTGAGACCATTGCCTCTGCACTGGGAACAAGCAAATAGTTGAACATTTTTCTACTTAAATTGAAAGCAAAGAGAGAAAAGAAGAAAAGGATCCTTTTGTCAATGAAACTAGAATGGCAGAAATCTTGTTGTAGATTATTATTAATATCATGAAGAGTCCTTCATTGATTCTAGCAAATTTTTGTTACAAGTATACACTGCTTTCGCTGTGTGTGCTTTCTTGTGGCCATCTCATCATGTACTTTCTGTCTCAAATTAATATTTAACAGTTTTGTTTCACGTGCTTTTTTTTTTCCTTCTAAATAACAATTAGAAATTGTTTTCTTTTTCGTAATTTGACTAATTCTAAACCCCAACTTTGGTGGCCCATAATTTGGAACCCACCACGCCATAAGCCTCATGCCTCATGTACGCACTAACCTCGGTAAGGTCTACCATCATGACAAATTTGGTCAACACAGGATAGTGTATTTTTGTTCGAAGTAGTAATTTGAGAATAATTGTGAAAAACTTGACTAAATTCAAACCCAAAACTTTGATGATCCTCTGTGACTTGAGGCCTGTACATCATAACATTTCATATACATAGTAAGCTCGTCAAGGTCTACATCATGCCAAATTTGGACAACATCGGATAATGAATTTTCTTGTCTAAATAGCAACTATAGATTATAATTATCATTATCATTTTGCGATGGTCCTGGGATATTAAAAGACTATTACAGACCAAAACTTCAATTTTCATGTTATTATCTAAGGTCTAGAATCGCACTACTCTCCAATCATTGAGAAGTTACTTCCATGAAGTTTAGATTCTCCAGGCTCTAGCAAGCTTGGCAATTTATTTTTCAATTTTGACATAAAAATTATTGTCTTTTAAACAGTCTTCCCTTCCCTCTTTCATACCTTCTACTACACCTTCCATTGGATTTCTGACATTTTCAAATAATGTCACAACCGTTTTATTTCTCTTTTTAACTATCTCCACCAAACTAATTATGTCCTAAATGCTTGTTAACAGTTGGCCATTGGATTTTCATTTCACCCAGCTAGATTTCTTCGTTCTTCTTCATATTACATTTCGAATGCTCCAGTTTCTTTTTTTTAATCATTCTTCCATAGTGTGCACGTTTCAGCTCAGAGCAGGCAAAACTCCATACGAAAAATTTGATGTCTTTTCGATACGTACATTCATAACTCACAAAACAAACTTTTCTTCTCCCTTAGGTCTTCTTTCACAGCTCTTATCCGTGCTTTGTTCTCATTCAAATCTCAAATGTTTACTAATAATGTTATCTAAGTATGTGAAACTAGTAATCTAATCTATATTCTTCTTCCAATTTTGATAGTGGACTGTTCCTTCCTTCTAATCACTATTGCTTTTGTTTTTAACATTTATTTTAATCCCATATTACCTGGAACATTATGTTCTATAAATTTTAATTCTCCATTTGTTTTACAGTTATTTTGAAAAAGATAAACATCAAACTTTATTACGAATGAATCTTTATATATCCACTGGATAAGTTTCACAGTTGAAGATTGGATCAATCTTTCAAACCCAGCAGGAATAGACAAGAAAATTCAGGGTTATAGTGAGTGGATTCTTTCGTTGATTTTTTTTTTTCGATTTTTATTAGCTCCCGGTGTAAACATACGGGAGCATTATAGTCTCACTCCAGGTATATATATTCGGTGGGCAAATGGCTTATCGTCTAAGAAATAAAGATCGCTACATTTGGTAGCCAGGCTCGGACCGAAAACAAAGACTTTGTTCCACAGTTTTGCACGCCGGGAGCTTTTGAGCTTGGTTCATCTCGGTTTGCTTTTTCCTAATTTCTAGTTTTTATTTTGTTGGAACAAAATAGAATTGTTAAGTAGCAGCTCGTATCTTTGTTTCTCATACCAGTGGTATACATACTAGCTGTAAAAACTGAGATGAAATTCTATCTTAATAAGGAATTTAGCTTTAGTAATACATATATATCTGAGGAATTTGCATTGCACCCTTTCCGTCTTTCATACCTGTAATTGTAATAAAAATCGAACTTTATTATACTGTCATATTAAAGATTGCTTCATTAAAAAAGTTTTTAAAAAATACTGTTGATGTCTGAATATTGACAAAAAAAAAAAAAAAAAACTTTTGAATTCAGAATTTTGAAATCACGAACGTTATATTCAATACTTGTAACCTGTTCGATGAGCGTTTCATATGCATACGCTAATATTTTCATTTTAGTACTCACTAAGCTGGTTCTCAGCTAATGACCGCAGTGAAAGGAAATTGTAATTTTCCTACATAACTTCTTTTTTTAGTTAATTATATAAGAGATCGTGTCATAATATCATACCAAACATTTTTTTTTCCTTGCACGGATGCGCATCTAGCAAATAATTATAAGGAAAACAAGAAAGAACTTGGTTGTCAAGTTTCTGCAGACCGAAACGTTGGGAGGGCAACAGAGGGCATACGGAAAATCAGGAGACGGCAAGGAGAGATGATTGCCTTCCCTAACCTTACCTCAATAATTTTTCCATTGTTTCTTTTATTTCCCCACACTTCACTGCTATTCTCACTGCTTTTTTCAGACACATATTATTATGAAAGTTCAAATTGTCGAACTTCTCGTCACGCTTATCGTACGGCCTTGGAATTGCTAAGGCGCCTTGACAGTGTATGCTACATCAACATTTCGTGACGTCACGCAAAAGTTAGAGAGAGAGAGAGAGAGAGAGAGAGAGAGAGAGAGAGGAGACAGACAGACAGGGAAGGAACAAAGTTAAGGAAAAAAAACAGGAGTGAATGGTAGTCTAACGTACGTAACCAAGCTATAATAAGAAACAAATCACTACATTTTACTACATGTCTGTCCACTCCTCATTCATGTTCTTCTAGGGTTATATCATATTTTCAGAGGAAAAGGGAAAGGGCAGAATTATTTTATATACTTTGATTCAAATAACTTCTCACACTTCTGCGTAAAGTCAATGACGCCGTTGTCTATGATTCTAATATAATTAAAAATTTCATGTTAAAATGATACGGAACACAAGTTTAGACTGAATATGTTTATGGCATAAGAAAGACATCAGAAAGAGGTAGGGGCGCCCGAAAAAAATTTTCTAGGGAGGGGCATCTCCATGGTTGCTGTATCACGTCTGGTATATCTGGTATTTAATATACGTGGTTTGCTATATTACGTATACATTTTTGTGAGCCAGGGGGACGACCCCTGCCTTCCCATCGGACGCCCATGGAAAAAAGGTGTTCACCACTTGAGGATATAAAAAAAATCTAAAATACGGTGTATTTGAAGAAATTATTACACAAGTTACAAATCTCTCGCAGGATTTACCAGTTCTTCTAGTTATAAGGGATTATTTCGGATTGCACACGACAAGCTTTTTATGTATAAGTTAAAACAAGGGAGGGAAGGCAAATTAAGCAATTAGTTTACGTTTTAGTAGCTTACAATAGGAAGGAAGGTAGTTTAAAGAGTTTGTTTACCTTTTGGATTGCTTAGAGTGAACTGCATTGTAATTGGTGGGATTGGTTGAGAATAGCCAATCAGATGTAAGGGATCTCAAAAGCTGTCTTTTATCATTGACATTTTTATTATTTTATTCATAGAGTCTTAGGAAGTCTAAAAAGTAGATAGTTGGCGAAACTGTTACACGTTTAAGTTTTTCAAAATATATCTGTGCTTAGTGTGTGATTAGATTTGAATCAAATTAAATACAGAAAACAGAGCTTTTGAAGAAAGGGGATATTACAACTGGATTTTCAATAATTACATAGGAATATACTTTTCATAGAAATATCCCTGTTGTCTCGTTAAGTTATTTGATATGTTTTATGTCAAATCTAACTCAAAATTAAAATAAGTTTTATTTGCACTCACAGTAGAGGAAAAATATGGTTGACGAACAGTATCACTGGCACGTACATATTTCATACCAAGGTTGTTTGGGCTCTAATAATGCTAGAGGCAAACATATTTTACGAGATGGAATCATATCATCTTCCATCATCTCAACGTAAATGAATCGGTCGCTCATAGGACAGATAACAGTTCCTGTCGCTAATAGGACTGTCGCTTCTGGGACTAATTCCGTCAAAGCTTGAATAAACATTGATCGAGTTGAGCTGAGTTGATTCTGAGTTTAACATCCCTTTCAGCAGCGAAGTTAAATGAAACATTGTTCCAAAAAAGGATCCTTTCAGAGCTATATTTTCATACTCTGAGAACACAGGTAGATTTATTTCAGGTGCCCTAATTTGGAAACTAGGAAGGCCTAAATCAAACAGTTCGACAAATAGAAGATATAAAAGTCTATCTAAATATCAATTTTTTAAAGAACAATACCGTACTTTGAACGTATTATAAAAGATAAGGCCGGTAACTCAACTATCTCTTTGGAACTTTGTGTAGATACGCTACGGTTTCTAAATCTGAACTTTTAAATAGAACGTGCACTAGTTCCTGTACAATTTCTTGAGCTACTTGGTTTCTGGTTTTCAAACTAAGATGCTTCAAAAACTGGTTTCCCGAATTTTTGGTGAAGACAGTGTGGAGACAGAATTTTTCGATCACGTTTCTTAGAACTTCTTACTTACGTTTGGTACAAGAAACTACTTCCTGAGATTTGATTCGAAACTTCCCGAAATTGTTTCTCTCCACTATAGACTACAATATATATGAAATTTAGGTATTAACAAGTTGTAACTCATTATGGTAGGAGGTTCTTGCCAAAGAAAACCTTACATTTCTTTCCGAAACATCATTCGATATGAAAATTATCATATAGAGTGTTCATCATTCGATATGAACACTCGCCAACTAATCTATTAGCAAAGTGGTTAATGTCTTCACGTTGTTCCTTATCATTGAAAAACTTTCTTCTTTTTGTTATAATCATAAAGAGTAAATCTGAACGACAACAAACAGAAGATAATAAAGGTCTAACAATTGCCTCAAACTACTGAACTATATTTATTCTTATAAGATAGGAGTGTTTAGAATAAAAGAAAAGTATATTTAGAAAAAATAGAAACCCGGACTAACAACTGCTCTGATCATAGGAACAAAACTCAGGTTCATTCACACATGAGCGCGCGCACGCGTGCGAGCGGTGTTTATATATATATATATATATATATATATATATATATATATATATATATATATATATATATATATATATATATATGTGTGTGTGTGTGTGTGTGTGTGAAGAGTAAGAAGAGAATACTTTGTCAAACGAACTGCCTTGTAGACATTTGCAGCAGTCATTATGACCGAATTTGAAGCTACTGGCTGTACGCACAGCTACATAAATATTACTGGACGACTGTTCAATGCTCTTATTGTACAGCATGCACAACGCAGAGAAAAAGAAAAATGTACTGTTGTAAAACAAAATGACACAATATTGCAAAGAAAGACAAAAACGTATTTTTAAATACATATATATAAAAAGTAACAATCCTTGTTTTCTTTTTACTTGTTTCCAAGAATGCAGTTGTGTCTTCTGTGTAACTCGTCAGAAGGTACCGGTTTCTCTGTAGCGAATTGGATTCCAGCTTTTTCTATCTTGCTCTCCGTCTCACTGTGAGCAAGGTCACGACAATCTCCTCTATACATACTTGTATACAAGTCATTGCGGGGTTTTCCCCAAGCAAAAATTTTCCCATCCATTTACCACGCCTTTCAGAAGCAAGATACTACCCACGCGTGCTCGAACTGTGCTGTGTGCGTGTACTTACGTACAACCATACATACGTCTGTCTAGTGTAATAAGTTCTTGATGATTCGTGCGTATTAATTACACTGCCCAACATGACTTTTACCTCCGGAAAAATAATAGGTGATTCTGGAAGATTTTGGTGCCTACAAAACGAACTATTTTTGCACATCACGTCACAGTTCTGAGATATCGTACATATAATTTATTGAAATGAAGAACGTAAAGTAAGCCCAGTTAACTGTCAAGAATCGAAGAAGAGTGGAAGTTTAAAATACTTTGCCATAAGGACATTGTGCCTCTCAAAGCTCTCTTATCGCTTTTTTTTTCAAATAGGTAACAATTGTAAGCAGTGTTGCCAACAACGTTAACAATAATGTCACTAAACGTACTGAGAAAAGTCACAAGAAACCTTAATCGTAATGGAAATAATGCTAGTTTATTCGTTGTACGACATTTCAAAAGTTGCTAAATCCCTAGTTTAACAATGGTAAACGAAACAAATCTTTTCTGTAAAATATATAATCAAATTGCTAAATTTCGCGACAAAATCCCTAAATTGGCAACACTAACTGTAAGCCCTTTAGGTTAAAAAAAAATCATTTATTTGGCCATTCGCGCCGCACATTACCATGTATTTTCGTTCTTATAGCCCACTGGTGATTTAAAGTGAGAAAACTTATGCCCCATCGTCTTATCGCGTTCTCCTTCCCTTAAAAGAAAAAAAAAATCTCTGTGTAAGGTGTCAAAATTCAAAGTTGTTGACAAGATCTCTTTAACGTGTTGCAGTGTGTTGTTGACAAGATCTCTTCATACGTGTGGAAGTATGTTTGAAGCATATTGTTTTAGAAATCCAGTGTTGTGCTGTGTATGAAGTTAGTTATTGGTACAAAATGAAACGAATTCATTCACGCCGAACGTGTACTAATCATTCGGGTAATTTTTGTTATGTGTGTGGTAGATTTACACCCAAACTACAAAGGAAGAAAATATATAACATTACAAAACTTGCTTATTCCTTGTACTTTGGTTGTCGAATTGGTGACCAGGACAAGTCATGGACTCCCCATTAGTGCTGCGTAACTTGTACAACAAATCTTAGGTTGTGGTTACATGGGAAACTAAAAGTCTTGCCGTTTGTTGTACTGATGGTGTGGAGGATACCAACAAACCACCTTAATGATTGTTACTTCTGCATGGCCAAGATCTTCGGCATGTCTAGAAAAAATACCTCATCCAGTATCCTCCTCCTGATAATCCTTCGGCCATACGACCTGTGCCTCACAATAACGATTTACCAATATCTGTACCCTCTGACACATGGACAGTGGAAGAAGATGACTGGAATGAACCTGGCGTTTCACCGGAGCCAGTGGCTTCTACGTCAAAAGATCCGGACTATATACCAATACATACTGACAGTGATATACACTTAATAGAGCAGGAAGACTTAAACGATTTAGCACGGGACTTAAATTTGTCGAAAGAAGCATCCATCCACACTTCTACGTTCTAGACTACAGCAATGGAAATTACTTGCTCCTGGTATAAAAATTTCTGAGTTTCGACACAGATTTTGCTATGGAGGAGAATGCGTGTTTCTGTAGAGAGGTTACAACTTTGACTAAAAATGGGTGTTTGATACAATCCAAATGAGTGATTTTTTTTTATAGGTTCCTCAAAATTTAGTTTGAAAGCCGTATTACTTTGCCATCAGTTAGTTCCGTTGTTCCATGCTGTTGGATGTTTAAAAGATAAACGCAAGCGTTTGTAAGGAAGGTAAGAGGCATATTTCGTTACAATATAAGGTATCAATAGTGTAGATATAGCTTGACAAAGGGGGACACTTAATATGAAATCACCACCAAAAGTTTGAAAAAATATTTCCAAGGCCTTTTATAAACATCGTATCTCCGAGAATCTAAAAAGTTTTTCAATTCTTCTCTACGTCATCATTACGTATGATTTAATGCATATCAATTTACACTAGTAAGCTGATTTATAAAGACTGTTTTATGATTTTATTAATTTGTTAAAACCTTATAGGCGTGATCATGTAACAATTTTTTATCGAAGCATTTTAATGTATGTATAATACAGTAAGACCACCATTATCTGACATAGTTTTCGGGTTATTTCTCAGCCGCTATACAACGGATCTGTTTTAAGTTTTGAAGGGCATGACTAGATAGCCCTAGAAACTTACTCTGAAAATTTGCTGTAAATCGGGTGAATAGGGGCAAAGAAATATCCCAAAAACTGTGTTGGATAATCGCGTTATAATGTATATAATGCGAATAATAAATCTGTTCATATCTTTTGAACCAGACGTGACAGGGCATTCTTATGGTGATTTTCAAAATCAGCGTGAGCATTTCCTTAAGAATCACCCAGGCTACTTTGATCGCGGAGCTATAAAAAAAAGTTTTTATTTGTTGAGCAGTGTTATTCTTTACTTCTTGTCATACAGGCCTATAGGATTTTTAAAAAAAGTGGAATCGTAAATATTATTGCAAATGATAATTTTTATTACTTTGATTACAAGTTCATCAACACTGTTTAAAATGTTTAACAATTGCTAATCTATCGATTGTATAAAACATTGGACATTCCTTAAATTAAAGAGTTATCCAATTATTACTGCTGATACTAGAAGACGTTGGTAAAGTGGCCAATTCTCTTAGCGATATAATAAACAATACTTAACCCTACAACCACAATGAGCTTTCATCAGGACTGCATCATCACAACGTGTAGTCATACACGACCCGAATTTGGAGTGTAGTTGTATTAGGTTTGGTTAGGTTAAAGGTTAGATTAGGCAAGGTAAGGTTAGGTTAGTTTAGGCAAGGTTAGATTAGGTAATGTAAGGTTAGATGATGTGAGATTAGTGTGGTGAAGTGAAGTGAGGTTATGTTTGGTTTGGTTATGTTAGGTGAGGTGAGGTTACGTTTGTTAGGTTATATCATCTTATACATCTTAGGTGTATCATCTTAGAATATATATTTTATATTTGTGGATATAATTAGTTTTTTTATTTATTATACAATATAGTGTAGACATAGGCGGAGCTATGGGGGCATAAGGGGGCATTGCCCCCCCAACTTCCGCCAAAATACAAGATGTTATTTATGTATAGTTTTGAGGCATTTTTTTTTTTTTATCATGGTAGGATACAAAGTGAACCATTGAAAGTTACATTATATATTCGAGTCCTAGAGAACATTTGTCAAATTCTATTCTTTGGCAATTCCTAAAATTAAAGATGGGCCGACACATCCCTCCCAAAATTTAAGAGAAGTGCATCAATATTCAATGAAAGAGAAGAGATCCCTGTTATCAATCATATAACCATATGTTGTAGTAGAGTCTTATTAAAGAAGATAAATTATGGCAATAACAGATCACGTGATAACCACATGGTAACACGAATATTTTGGCAATTTTTTACCTATAGAAGGGGACAAGTAGAACCACCAAAATTTACAAAGTTATATACTCGAGTCCTAGAGAACATTTACCAAATTTTGTTTTTGGACAATTCCCAAATTTATGGGATGGTCCAACACACCCCTCCCAAAACTTAAGATTTGGGGAGTTAATGTACGTATGTCCTATGAAAGAGAATGGACCCTTGTACTGAACCATACATCCATATAAGGCAATAGAAACCTCATCAAAGAGAATAAATTAGGCCAAAAACCTCTGAAATTTACATTTTTGGCAATTTTTTTATCCATGAAGAGGAACGAGATGAACAAACTAGACTTAAGGTACATACCTCGGTCCTAAACTACCATATCAATTTTTTGAATTTGGCAATTTCCAAAACTTAAGAGGTTACTCCTATGCACCCCTCGCAAAATTATAGGGTGGCGCAAGGTAATACGTCAAAATTAAGAGGGGGTGGTTCTGTGTACCTGTGGACCATATAGCCACTGCCCCAGGGATCCAGAGACACAAGGTCTCCTCAACAGACGCCCATGCTACTGAAATGTACTCCTCAAGAATGTTTTCGAAAAATACTTACATGTGTCGCCCTCCAAGTTGCTGCCCAATTTTCTCGTATTAACATGTAGAATTATGCGTTTGTAAGATCTATAATTTATTCATTTAATAATAATCGTGACGATAACATATTTTACTAGAAGCAGTAACATGTATTTATCGCCATTAATTGCTATTCTCCGGCGTGGGAGACCCGGGTTCGGTTCCCGGCGGGAGTTCATGTGGTTCGGATTCCACGTTGATCAATAGGTCCACGTCTCATATAGCCTCGCTGCTGAATGGGACGTTAAACTCAACTCAAACAAAAAAATTGCTATTCTCTCGTACAAAATATACAGGGTGTCCGAGAAGTCCTTCCTGATTACAGAAATTGATAACTCAGGCTAGAAATAAGATAGAAATATGGAACTGGTGTTGAATTGTTTACAAACTATAAAAGTTTTGGTCACATCAGTACATTTCCACATGAGCACCCTTGGTAGCACGTAGCACATCTAGGCGATATTCAATTTCCATCCACACATTAGCCAACATCACTGGAGGGATCGATGCAACGACTGTGGTTATTCGTTGCTGCAGGGTTTCAAGATCTGGTACACGTGTTCGGTAGACCTTTTGGCATCTGTAATTCACGTGAGGCCCTGCGCACCGATTTCTTAGGACTTCTCAGAAAAGACTGCCGCACAGCCTCCACCGTGTCTGCTGAGGTTCTTGGTCGACCAGACCTCGGAAGGTCAGCAACCGACCCTGTGTTCTTGAACTTCTCATACCAGGCTTTAATGCTCTTGACATCAGGTGGAGTCCTCCCAAATGCTGTCTGGAACTGTCTCTGCTCCGTGGTTGGTGATCGTGTCTCATGGTACCACAGGACACACTGTGCCTTCTCCTGGTTGGTTGGCATGGCTTCTTGGGCTTCTTACTTACGTACTACAAACCTAAAACAAAAAAAACAAAAAAAAAATTGAGACTTGGTAAAACAGAACAAACCTAACACAGACAAAAACTTTTATAGTTTGTAAACAATTCAACACCAGTTTCATATTTCTATCTTATTTCTAGCCTGAGTTATCAATTTCTGTAATCAGGGAAGGACTTCTCGGACACCCAGGAAATATCCAATACTAAAGAAGAAAGCCAACAATGCTACAATCAGACGGCTACTACGCTGTTCTTTAGTACGTGAGGCTATAAATTCTATTTTCAATGCATATTCAATCTTCATTACGCTACACATCCTGACACCAATAGTAACTCAATGGTGCAACACATATCCAACCGGCAAATGGAAATTCGATTATATATTAGTTTCCCGATTAAGTTTCCTCTAGAATCCCCGTGAATATGGGCTTGATGTCTAACAAATTTAGCAGCTGTTCTTAAACTTCCTGATTTCGAGGATCTCTTTGATATGAAATGCATTTTGCCGGATTCCTAATAATCTCTTTGGTAGGAGAAGAGAAAATATTTTCATACGTTCGACCTATTTACTTTTGCTAATATTATATTATATTAATTGCTAATATAATAAAAATAAAGGTGACGAAAATCGACTGGAAGCCTTCGAAACGTGGGTGTGGAGAAGAATGGAAAGAATTAGTTGGGTCGAACGGAAGACGAATGAGAGAGTGTTAGAAATGGTGGGTGAGAAAAGAACACTTTTAGATATTATTAAGAAGAGGAAGGGAAACTGGTTGGGACATTGCCTAAGAAGAGATTGTATCATGAGGGACGCCCTAGAGGGTATGGTGACGGGAAAGAGAGGGAGGGGGCGAAGGAGACTACAAGGAGACAAAGATCATACGCGAAGACGAAGAGGTTAGCGGAGGACCGTGGAGCATGGAAGCTTCTCAGCTGCGGCAAGTGACCTGCCAATAAAGGCAAAATACCTACGCTGATGAATACAAGAAATTGTTAAAACCAGCTTCTTTAATAACAAAAGTGTTATACTTGCACAACATGATCACCACATTCATATTTTTTTAATGAAGATAAATACATTTTATTTTGATTGAGAGACTCCTTGCGAGGGGTCCACGGACCAGTTTAAGAATCGTTGGCGTAGGCCTATTGGAGTATTCCATCGCTAAAAACTCTTGTCATGTTGGTTGCATATCTTACAGTGCATATTTGCTATCAAATTAAAATTGATATTACATTCTATCCACTGTTAGGAGCTAATGTAAGCAAATGCGTGTATAGTGATGCACATGTTCTGGAATTGTCTAGCTATTAGTGTTAAGCTGATAATGTGCAATTATGAGCCAAGAAAGTAGTTTACACTCTACTGAAAGAAATAAAGCAAAGAAGGAAGAAAAGCGAATATATTATGAAGAAAATGTTCTGTTTAGTGCTTGAAACTAAGCAAAGAAGGAAGAAAAGCGAATATATTATGAAGAAAATGTTCTGTTTAGTGCTTGAAACTAAACATACATAAGAAAAACTAACTTCATTCTAAACCTATTGATGTGCATGCGCTTTGTTTTGTTTCCCTAGCGCCAGTGCTCAAATTAACGAGGTTAATTTGGTGAACACATGAAACACAAACAAACTAGGTAGGCAATCACGTAAGGAGCGGCAAAGAGATGCTTATTGTTTGTTTACATCAGATAAGATTTCTTAGACGGTCAGAGTACAAATATCCTACATTAATATCGCAATACACATTTAAAAGATTTTAAGATATTATATGAGAGAAAATAAGTCTACAGGAAACTTACGGTTTATGGGGGACGGAGTTTTTTTTTAAAGTTAAGTTTATTTACTATGAAACAATGAAATTAGTCGTCCTCTTCATTATCCTGGTAAATCCGAAGTGATTGTATTATTTGTGTGTGTGTATGTATTTTTTTAAACAATTTCCCAGTTATAGTATATTAAGGGCAATTTTAACTGGAATTGTCAACAGTCGATAACAACGGTGAGAAAGAAAATGGAAGGAAATAGGCCAGTGGTCTATATTTAAAGCCACTATCGCGGTACTCGTCTGATGAAACTGAAGTAAACCCTGATAAATTTCCAGTTCAGGTTGGCCAGCCTCAGGATTCAAATCTAGGATATCAAGATTATGAATCAGTAATAAATGCTATGCACTAGCCTACGCCCACCGGTAATATTTTGTGGATTACGTTAAATCAGGTTCTACAGATTTCGTGTTAATTGCTTTAGAAATAAATTACACACATTTTTCGGCAACTTAAAACTTTAAGAGATTTGATTTTAGAACTAGTTCTAGAAGCTTGTCAATGCAATTCGCATATAACCTGTAGTACATAGGTTTCGCATCCCTCGCCTACTTATTAGAAACAAACACAAAAGAACATCATTGGACGAAAGTGGTGTAACTGCATTCGCATTCCTATAACTTAAGAAATTTGAGAAGGGATTCTTAAACCAGTCAAGTTCATTTTCTCAACAAACATAAAAGGCTCATTATGCAAAGCTTACAAGCCACGCAGACGTTAACTGAAGATGAAGATCCATTCCATCTATTCCCACTCTTCGGATTGGTTGACTCTTAAACGGTTTAACCAGGTAAATTATACGGGCCGGAAGAAGCGAGAGAACCATACCCATTCCCCAATGAGGTTAGGGCGCAATATGGAACAAGAGAACAGCTAATTTGTGCCTGAACAACAAAATCCCTATAATAGGATGGCAAAAACAAGCCTCTTTGTGTATCTATATCTATATATACATACAGACATTGTGAGAACTTGTACTCTGACCATCCATTGCTCGTCCCTCCCTGCTTTCCACGGAAAACTGTTTACCCAAGCACTTGAAATCATGACTTTAGTTTTAACACTTAATTCCCTTCCAGTAATTGTTTTCATTAGTAGCAGTAACATCAATTAACGGTAACTGTTTTAAATAGATAAACAACAACATCATAATTATTGTTGAGATATTTCGAACGTGACTAAGTGTAAGCGAGATAAAGCAAATGAAACAACGTACTTGGGAAGGGGAGAGGGAAGTAGTGGACAAAGTAAAAACAAACAAAAGAAGTATTATGGTTCTGAGTTTCACAGGTTTAAATAAAGTGTTTGCTGATCGTGGTCTTGAAATCTGGGACATTACCTTTAAAACGTAACGGTCTGTAATGTTTTCCCAATTTTTCTTAAAATATTGACTTACCTTTTTGAAGCGATTGTGAACTTTGCTGTTCGGAGGAGTTCATTTTTGCCTGTAAGGAAGAAGAAAATAAATTTAAAGTTAATATCAAGTACAGATGGAAAAAAGAGTGTCAACAAATAGTATATTTAAACCAGGAATAAATTACTACTTACAAAGATATAAGATATTTCAAATATTTGAACGAGTTCACTCCAATGTACAAATTTCCGGTAGTAAGTTTCACTCTAAACTATTTGATAAAGAAGGTTGTTAAAGTCATTCAGAAATTAAATATACGAAGAACAAATAAGTGGTTACTCTTAATCATGGAAACCAGCTCGATTTCAGAAATCGTCAACATGATTAATTTTCTTTAAGTTTCATTACTTTGAGTCATGGAATACTATGAATTGTTATTTAAAATAAGTTTTCATTCCTATTTATATCAAGTGTGTTGTTTAGATTACTTTTATTTTTAAAAACATCTCTTCATACCTTTCCAAAGGGAGAAGGAGGAGAGAGGTAACCTTTGAACTTATGAGGAGAGCAAAAGCAAGATTCTACCATTCTGATCGTTATGTACAGTATTTATGTAAGGTTGTATGCTTTTAAATATGCGTATGTGTTTATCTATTTGTTTCATGACAACTTTCGTAAAAATATTATTTTGATTAACTTCGCGTCGTTTTCTTTAAGGCTTCCCAATAAGGACTATGATTTGAATTGAAAACGATCAAGAATAAATGGGTAAAAAGGATAGGTCTGAGTTTACACATATATTCCTATATGTAAAAATAACATTCTTTTCAAAGGTAACTTTCGTTTTAAAAAAGCTCTGATTTTGATAAAAACAATGAGGTGTTTCCTTTGAGGCCTATCGATCACCTAGAAGGTGAAATCAAACACAGACAAGGGAGATAAACCATCCCCAAGTCTAGAAACATGTTTTCTGTTAATTTTCGTAAAAGAAAGCCTAGTTTTGATTAAGCATGTTCCACAGTATTTGAGGTTTACAGATAATCCTTTTATTGCTTAAAATTGAAATTATTAATATAAGGATGAACTCACTCCGAATTTAAAAGAATAAGACATGCTTCTCGTATTCCCTGTGCCCGATTACACTATAGGAAGGCTGTTTTATCATCAGCATGGGATTGGTCAATTACACCGTACTAGAAAAGCCCACATATTTCATTTTTTAAACTTTTTTTATTTTGTTACGAATAATTTCGGATAACGTTGTTACAAATGTTTACTCTATACAGGAAAAACATCGTTACTTTCCTACATGCATTGTCAAATCCATATACATAACTTAACGAAAAAGGAAAAAGAAAAACTCCCTATAGTATGCATGTTAAGAGTATTCCAGAATTTTATGTACAGAGATACTAGTCTTTAACAGTTTGAAAATTGAATTGTGTTTATTTATATGAAATATTAGTAAAGTTCGATAAATGCCTGAAACACATGCAACCCATTATACATTTTACTTATTTGGGTGGTATGATTGCTAGGGTGTAATATATTCACTTTATTTTTTCAATCTTAACTATATAGATATCCCAGTTACAGGCAAACCCGCTTTATGAGATTTCTCTATATCATAATTGGGTTGGAAATCCAAGCGCTGACATGGAGCTGGTGCGATGGCAATTATTAAGTTTAACTGAAAGTTAGAGAAAATTAAATTTCATAAGTTACCGATTCACAGAAATTTCAAAAGTAGGTAATACGAACAGTAAGTAATAGATGCGACACTCATCAAACAGTGAAATAATTTAATATTTAACCCAAAAATACTTACAAAATGTGTATTTTCATGATATACAATAATGTTTAGAATAATACACGAAATTCAGCTAACTTTTACAGGTTATTCACAAAAAATGAAATACAATTATCTATACCGTATTGCAATATTCCCACTTGCAGTATGCGGTATTTACTGCATCTGTGCAGAAACTCAAACTTAAATGGTGGACATTTCGCAAACGGTATCGAACATGGCAAACTTCCCTATACAAAGAGTTCTTTGGTTTTTCCCACGACTTTTTAAATAATGTATCATAATACCTTCCCACGTAAAATTTTCGGGTGAATGTAGCGTAGGGTGCCCTATGGTGCTAGCAGAACCCTTGTTCGATCCGTCCTTTTACACTTTCCTATCTCACTTATTTGTGTCATCCTTTTATCTCCAGTGTGATTTAAAAACACTAAACGTTTTATCTTTAACACACGTATATACAGGATGTTTCAAAACAACACTGACAACGTTTGGGAGATGATACCTGACACCCAGATAAAGTTTTAAAAAATATAGTTTAGAAACGCTTCTTTTCAGCGCTATGGCCAGTCAGTCAAAAAATTGTCGGAAAAATGCAAAAAGAGCCATAACTCGAGAATAAAATGTTGGATTGAAGTTGGGTAAGAGGGAGTACCTATTATTTTTAATCGTAGATTCCATTAATTTCATTCCATTAATTAACTGGATTTGGCGCAGGGGTGTCGCAAGGGTGACCCCCAAAGAAACTGAATAATTCTTGAAAATTTTATTTAAAGTTGAAAGAGGTAAATAAACAATAATCTAGTACACTGTTTTAATGAACAAAAATCATTGTATATCGTTCAAGTTAGAACACTGCTAGAATTTGAAAGAAGCAGAGATACACATGTTTGATTTACTTTGTCTTAATATAGAATAAATTCTCGGAAGAAGAAAATTCTGGATACATCCATTGAGTGTATGACTTATCATTTACAAAAGGAGAGAAAAAAAGAAATACATATGATGCATGGGCATTCGCTGTTTTTGTAAGTGTAATTATTAAAAATGTCTTGTACTTTAAAATAATCTATCATTTTAATCTCCCTCTTCTCATTTTTTAAAAAAGAATGTAGAATTAATATTAAAAGAATATAAGAATGTGTTTACATATCTGAAATAATGAACTATTGAATTTCCTTTTATACATTTTTATCTTCATCTTCATCTATTATCTAATTCTTTTTTGTTTCTTCCTCTGTTACTCTAAGGTACTGGAACCACATATGGACACTGTAGCCAATATGGGCACCTTTTAGTATTTCACAGTGGATGTTTGAAATAGAACCTGAGCAATGTAGAAATTTTCATGGTGTTTAATACTCAAGGAGAATTAAATTGACTCTGAACTCGCAACATTGTGACGAGAGAAGAAGTCGGTATTGTGTTGTGTTGAGAGCGCCTGGGAGGTCCCTCTAATATTTGGTAAGTGCAGATATGCTATATCTCACGGGATTTTTGTTAGATGTAGAACCCATTTTTTTAAAAAATTACACAATAGAAATTAATATGGGCACCTGTCACAATAATAAGGAAATATAATAAGCAGTCATACCAATAAGGAATTTAATGTTTAATGAAAATCAATGCTTAGCTTTCATAATGTTAGTAACTAGTTATATTCATAATGTTGTAACTCATAACATGCTTATAACAGTTATTGTGCTTCTGATACTGTTTGTTCACTTTAATGTCAGTGTTTCTCTTATTACAATAATTTCTCACTCATTAACTGAGTCTTATTTTCACTGAAGTAAATTGTGCCCATATTAGATGACACTGTTCCCAATATGGACACTTTGCAAGGGTCTAGTTTCGAATCTTTCCTTCTCAAATGTGTCAATATTTATAATAATTAAATCCTTCATTAGATAGAGGAAGACTCATGGAGTATTATAAGCTAATTTTGAAACTGATAGCTGAATCCGTTTTTTTCACACGGGCCCAAAATGTCTTAAAGCGCCCATATATGGTTCCAGTGCCTTAGTTGAAATTTGGTAGCGCGTTTCCTTCGCAGTGTTCTTCTACTTTTGAGGTCTTAATACGTTTGCGATGTTCTGAATTTATGAAAATGTTAAAAATTCGTAACAAAGCCAGAGGAAGAACAGAAGAGCGAGCACCTGCACCCGGTAATGACGCCTGTTTCCTAGACATGATGTAGGTCAAATAATATAAAAGTACTTCCGGGATAAAGAATTTGTTCCCCCCAAAACATTTCTGCCTCTCCGTTTGTACCCAAGATATTAAACCTGGCGTCGTCACTATTAAGAATGCTTCAGGGAATTTCTGTATAAAATTATTCAGGAAGTAAAATACGTATCACTGAATGTTTTACAGGTTAAGAAATAGTTAAGGTTACTTAGGGACATTTTGACACGTTAACCCTCGCACAGCCAAGCTTAAAATCATGACATAAACAATGAAGTGGGGGACCTAAGTGACCACATTAGAAATTGTAATTAATTTTGTTCCTTCCTTTTTTCTTTACACAACTCCTCTTACAGTTTCTATATGTCTATTTTGACTTGATAACATACTGGTAAGATATACAAGCAACTCCAAACATTGCTTTCATAAGAAAGTATTAGTAACACATTTTTTGTGTTCCTATCTATACTATATGTCTCACTACATACCTTTTTCGCAATTTATCCCTTTTTCATTAAAATTTTATGCACAGTTGTTACACTTCACAATTGTTACAGTCTTTCTGTGCCTCCCACATATCCATCGCTTAACAGGTTTTACATTTAACCTTTGACTTTGTATCATGCTTTCTGTCGCACATGAAACACCTTCCTCGTTTTACTTCCTTCTGTGTTTTTGTTTCAGTTTCATCATCAGACACATTTTAAGAGTGTTCCAATAAAAGGGATTATCAAAGCCTCAGGAAAGGCATTTCTATGTCTCTTTATATATATATATATATATATATATATATATATATATATATATATATAGAATAGCAGGCTATTTCTATATTACTCCATGTTTCTATATTATATGCAAACAATTCATGATTTGCATTTATCGATCTATCTTCCTATCTATTTATACCTATTTATACGTTCTTCCACCCATACATCCATACATACCCTCTCTATATATCTATATCTATTTTAGCTGACCTGTAGTAAAGTCGGTAGAGCGTCCGACTGGTTATCTAGCGACCTGGGTTCCTTTCCCGGTGAGTGAATAGAAGAAACCTCCAGAAATGAGTACTGGGGGCAATTCTGGGGCCAAGTTAGTACTCATAAAGCAGCTGGAAAAAGCAGTACGCTGACCACGTGCCACCCACAAAAAGCCACGTGGCAGGTCTTAACCCTTTAGGGCTGTTGTTCCATGTGGTTTGGTTTATATATCTATCTACCTGTTTGTATATCTCTGTCGTACAGGTATAATCAGTCAACACTGTTTAGTTATTTTTGTGGGCATAAAGACATACTGCTAATTCTAGTGAAAGGTACCTTCTTGGCATTTATTGTGTGAGACTGAAGACAAGAAGGAAAATCTCAGTAATGATGGCCGATCCTGGAATTCGAACCTTGAACTCCCTGATTATACAACAAGCGCATTCATGCACTTCCTACTGATTATATAGAAACGTCTATATTTTTCTCTTAAAAATTTTTGTAATAACTTAAAAAGTAAACTCATAATAAAAGAATAAAAACCTTACCGTGATAAATTTGGAGTGACTAGCAAGCGGTAAACAACATGTGGAAGAGCTAATTCCTTGCAATGTTCCTTTATGAAAACCTTCTGACGGGAACTATGAAGCTGACTTCAATCACGGTATTTCGTAATGTAAATAATTTATTTTATCAGCAACTTAATAATTCTTCATAAAGATCATTAATATTCATGGGATACCTAGGGTCCCCCACTATAACCAAAAATGAAAACAACATTTTAGGCGACATGAAGGTATACAGTGGGGGACCTTACGCTTATAACAAATAAACCAGGAGCTTCGTGGGAATGACTATCATATGAACATATGCACACTTCGAAAATATTAACATAGCTAAAGAAACAATGTCCTAAGAAAATAACACAAAATGATTTCAAAAAATAATAAGCTAGGGGACCTTAGGTACCCCACTTGGCCGTGTGAGGGTTAAGAAACAACTCGACACTACTCTGAAAGTTACGATATTTTTTTCTGCAAGAGCGATAATACTTGACGACAATCCTTCCTCTAGCTAGGAAACTCAAAATCTTCTCCTTGATTGTAGTATTTCCAAGGTGCAAGAACACATAAATGGACTACTGTGGACATAAATAAAGACTTGCGGGAGAAATCGACACTTACTATAGGCCATGTCGACACTGTATAAACAATGAAATCTTTCACATCTTTGGAAACAGTATCCTTTACAACCACAAAACACAATGAAATACTAGATCTAAGGTGGCAAATACAAGAGCAAGACTGAAATAACGTAAGCTTGTTAATCTTATTTTCCAACATATTGGTTTCATAACTTCACTATCCATACTAATCAATAATGGAAAATTACAATTGAACACAAGCATTTTCGGAATCTATATTGTGAAGAATCAACAGAGGCTGATTTCTTCCAACTGAAACTGACATTCTCATACTCTTGTTTGACAATATTCTGCCAGGGTTTCTGCGAACAAAACTGCCACAAATTAAGTTGATTTTTTTTTCAAACTGCAGAAGAAAGATGCATTAAGGATTGATAATTTTGAGTACTGTATGGTGGGAGACATTTCTGTACCAGCGTTAGAGGCTTTATTTAATACATAAAGATCTTGATCATGTGTACTGATCCCATCTAAAACCAAAGGTACTTTACCATTAGGCTTATACCGGACTAAATGACCCAGAAGCTGAGAGAAACTTGGCTCCTCTTGAAAGTTTGAGTATAGCAAGTTAACAACATGGTTTAGTTTAATCAAATTACTAAAACATTATTTTGCCATATAAGAGGTGTTACTTTAATGTATTTTCCAGAAGCTTCCCTTTTTTTAGTTGTTTTAATTCTGTAAATGTGGTTCAACCAAATTTTAACTTTAACATGAGAAAAACACATTGTAAACAAATTTATGGTGTCACTGCTAAACGTTGATATTCGATGCATAGTATCGATGCATACGACTCAAAAACAGTATCTGATATTGAAATACACAAAGGCATTTGTTAAACGGTAATACAGTATATGACAAAAATGAAATGCACATGTCACGAATATTGTATGAATTCAACCATTAGCTCGAAGTTTTCAATTTAAAAGAGCATAATTTCAATGAATTAATTGGGTCCGCTTTGCTACATTTACGGTATATAAAGTAACTCCCTGAAATCACAATCCACAAAAAGACGTGACTGACAAAATGACGCATGTTTAAATGGATAATGTATAATTAGCGCATCGGATTCCAACCTATTATTTTTAGCTTTTAAAGTTGAAATTCGTTAGCTCTTAAAATTATGAGTTCAACCGGGAATCGATCCAAGGACCACGATAATCACTAGAATATGGGAGCAGTGCATTTGTTTTCTTATTTTTCTCACCTGAACTAGATGTAATTTAAATTTGAAATAATATTGACGTGAAACGTGCGACATGTTGTACTGTATGGAATTCTTAAAATTTTCTTATTTCATAATTGAATAGGTTATTGTTAAAAAGGGATACGGTACATTCTATTTGAAATATGCTGCACATATCTCGGGTTTTAACAACGATCAGTTCAGTTGAGAACCATACATACACATTTCTACATTTTTTCGTTTCTTTGTTATCGTTCAAGAAACAGTAATAATACACAATGCTTAACACACTTCTAATAAGTAAATTATAAGAATTGGTGAGAGATAAAGTCAAAGGAAACGCATGTATGTCTATTACCTCGAGTAAACCTGTATTCACTGTGGTAGTAGACGAATCAGAAAATTTTATTTAAAAAAAATCCAAAATTGGTAAGCACATTGTGCATATATATAAAAGTTTTCCTTAGTAGCAGAGACAACTTGTAAACTTCTTGCTGTAAGCTTGAATTGCAAGTCGGTCAAGCTTGCATCCAATTTGATTGGAAAGCGTGCAAGCATGCCGAAAGCTGGATTCCAGTAATGAAGTTACATGGGGGCAGCCTTGCATTCAGTGTTCCATTCAAGCTTGACGCACGCGTTTTACAAGTCAAGTAAAATCAATAGCCAACGAACGACCAGTGATGCTAGACGCTCTACGAAGGGTCTAAAGCAGTGCTATTCAACCTTTTTTCCTCGCGTACCCCCTAGACACAGTTCGCCTTCCAATTATGAATCCCTGAAGCTCTTTAAAAGAAATTAAATCGAAATAAACTTATGAAACTTAATACGCATGTTCTGTTAATTAAAAAGGAGGGCAAATAGAGACCCAACAAAAGGACAATCAGTGTGCCAATCAAAAGACTATTTACAGGGGATAAAGTGCACGTCAGAAATAAATTAACCTGGGAAATTTCAAAACATATGGGAGACACTCAGTTCTACTGAGGGGGATTTTTTCCTCATCCTCTCTGATAATTCGCACACTGAGGATACTGTTAAAATTCAGAAACTAAAAGTAACTTTAGAACTTACTACATGCATTTTCTCCGGAAATATGCTTATTTTAGGATTACGTACCCCCAGAAAAATCTTCGCGCGTACCCCTGGTTGAGTAGCACTGGTCTAAAGCATCCCTTGCAAGTACAACAAAAGATAGATTGTATGAAAACATGCGTTTCAAGTGCAATTGTAGAAAGCCAAAAGCCAAGCACGCGCCAACTGTCCGAAAGCTTTCTTGCTACTAGGGTTGTCTTCATCCGATGGATAGATTAAGTGACTGTCATGTGATTTCTTTTGCGTGTTCTCTATTTATTTCTTTTGCGTGTTATCAGCAGAAAGTAGATGAAGCCAACTACAGTAAAGCCTCTATTATCCGCGAGTGCCACGAAATAAAAAATTAACCCTGCTGCAGTCGCGCTCAATTAGTTTTCATAAATAGTCACTGCGGACTGACTCTCCGCATGCAAATAAGTACTGTATGTTCCAAAATAATAAATTGCATTTTAAAAACCAATATTTCCAACAATAGTGCACTTTTCGGAGTGCAAATCTACTCTGATAAGCTGAAGCTGATTGTTGTAAGATATGAAAAACGGGAATTGAGAAGAATGAATTGCGTGGTAGTAAATTACATTCATTGTTCACTGCGGGGTGAGAGTACGCGAAAGACCACTGCAGGGTTAATTACGAACCTCAAAATCCAAGCCAATAACCGGAAAATACAATAGGCCTTATAGTGCGAAGGTCGAAAACAATTTGACAGGTACACTTTTTTTTTTTTTTTTTTTTTTTTTTACTGTTCTTCATTTTAGTGATTTAGACGTAGAGCAAAGGCATTTTAAAACTTTTGTGTTTTTTCTACAATAAAACAGTTTTTATGCTGATGTTTTTACGTGTTTTCACCTCGTTTTCAGTCTTTTACCGGGTTGTTTATCCGGAAATTTCGCTATCCGCGGTGCCCTTGGCACTCATTTTCGCGGATAATCGTGGCTTTACTGTATAGAAACCAACCGTCTTCCATCACAATTCTCTCCAACTCTGACTCTTAACGAATCATATTTAGTCTAATACGACAGCATTAGTGTTTCTTAAAATACCCAAATACGCAACACCCTTTTAAAGTTCTTTTTGCTTCCATGAAAGCTAATTGCTACTAAACACCATTTATTGAAATGCTTTTGGAAATAACAGGTACTAGGAACAAGGCGTGGTGTATAATCAGCAACGAAAGGGTTACAGAGAAAGGACACAACCAGAGGAGCTTCTAATGGAATCACGTCTTTCGTCGTGATAACGTTTTTCATGGGCACTGACTTTCAAGTGGACAAATCATCTTTCAACTGCGTTTCCATTCAATAGATCTTTGAAGAGTATTGTAACAATAACAATACTCAAATATACTATTCACGCATCCTAAATCAGTTATTTAGCTACGCTCTACAGACTGAGAAGATGTCATACATAAGAAGAAAAGGTAAACTCTAGGGAGGGGTGAAAACCCTGTTCCTTCCACATTAA
The DNA here is from genome assembly GCF_964235325.1 of Thermobia domestica. Classification (NCBI taxonomy): domain Eukaryota; kingdom Metazoa; phylum Arthropoda; class Insecta; order Zygentoma; family Lepismatidae; genus Thermobia; species Thermobia domestica. The sequence goes on along the minus strand of NC_137468.1, from coordinate 114,701,633 downwards.
CTTTCAATGAAAAAATATTCACAAAATTCTAAAATACATTGTCGCAAATGTGAATAATGTGATTTTGAAGCTCTCTATATTCGTAACAATGGACAAGCCAATTTTATGAATATATATATTTCTTATACACTATAGTTAATGAATCGGTTTGGTTGCCATGACAATTAGGTGCAGGGTGATGTCAACATATCGCTTTCATTTCTGCAATTTCTATTTTTTGTTAAAAATGAATCTGCTACCTGCCATTCGAGTAGCAACATCTCACTTGTTTTAGAATGTTGAATTACCACCAAAAATTCACTCTCTGTAAACAAGAACGTGAGACTAATGTGGTCAGTTCAATACGGAGTGATACTTACATGTACTTGGGTCCGCAAGAGATCGAGCACAGGACAACGCATATAGAGCGCAGCGGCGCAAATCTATCTTTAACATTGGGGGTACGGGTAAGACCGTCCCTATAATCTTTTTTTTATTTTTAAAGCGATGTTCAAAATATTTATGAAGTTGAAATGAATATTGTGGAGGATTAGGGGAGCAGAGTTGTCTTGCGGGCAGATTTGAGGATTATTGTGGGAGGATATCAATTTTATCTCACTTTCCTTTGTGGCAATCGGACACAAATCATCACATTTCTCCTAAAAAAAAAAGAAAGAAAAAAATCAAATCAGATAATTGGTGGAATTGTCTCCCCAGTTTCAAGATTGGAGGGGACATGTCCCCCCGGGATTTGTGCCAGTGATAGAAAGCGCCCTTTTTTCTTCCTTAGCTACACGCATAGATATTTTGACACACCCAATAACTAAACTGAATAGCACATTTGTTTGGATTATATTAATTTTGAGGCCTATGGTCATCGAATATATTTAAATATGACGCGTATATATACTAGCTCCAATTCTATTTTGATTGTGTGATTTTTAATTTTTTTTTAAATCCATTTTGAGAAATATTTTACATTGTTTAAGATAGTATATTCTAATTCCATTATACTTCTGTATAATTTATTGGTGAAATATACCTGTAACATGAGTAACACAATTTAAAAGAACGATAATATACGGAAAACATTTGTCTCTTTGAACTCTTGACTAAAGATGATTGTATTTTTTCAGCTTCTTTGGGGGACTGCATTTTAAACGTACGACACATGCCTAATTAGGTTTGGTACTAAAGTACACTTGGACATGTTTTTCTAAGCAGAACCCCTCTCTCTGACTGTTTACGCTGAGCAAACTTGCAAAGCGTTAGCGTGTTGAAGCATCTGGTCTTTTCTTGGTGTACATAACGCGGTGCTTGAGAAACATTCCTATGTTTATTTCACTTTCACATGGCCGTGAAAGGTAAGTAACAGCTGCGAATCTACATGTACTTGACATCTCTCTCTCTTTCTCAGTCATCCAAACACACACAAAAGCAATGTTTGTCTTTTAACTTAGAAGAAACACACACTCGCCTGCTCCAACGCAATAACTTCAAATCGAGATATGGATCTTAAAAGAAAAAAAAAAAGTCTCCAAGAAACCTCACATTAATTAGTCCAGGAGGAAGAAAAAATATTTAATAATGCACACAGCATATTACAAGATAAACATTACAAAAGTATACTAGTCAATATTGTTCCTGCGGTGTAAATTTTGGAATATTGAAATTTCATCATTATTGTCTTAAAATGAATATCGACTACAATATTTATGCAGCATAAAATTATGTTGATATATTCTTCTGTCACATTCTTAGTTCTGAATCATGTTTAGTTTTGAATTATTTTATTGCATGGTGTGGGGACATGTTATATATCGCTTAGTTCATTATCCATCTTAGCACTTCTCTTAACATAATTATCTAACAACAACTAAGTTCTGTCGTGATTTTTAGGGTGAAAATTTTAACTTTAATTCTTTGAAACGTGGACTTTAGGCATTCCATCTACTTTCCACTTTATTACGATATTATTTTAATCTAAAGACATAATCATGGAGAAAGTGCTCGAAAAATAGGAATAAGGAATGGGTTGACGGTAATGCTTCTAACTCCTTCATACTGTCTGTCTCCTCGGCGCTACAGGTCGGGGGTGAGCTTTGTTCTCCTGTACAATCAGCCTGCATTTCTTCTTACCTTGGGCCATCTGCTTTTATCCTCTTATTTCGTCTTTTGGAGATCACACCATTTATCCATATTCTCTTTGGTCTTCCTTCTTTCCGTTTGCAGTACAGTTTTCCTTCATCATGTTCCTTAGCACTGCCCATCTCTCATTCTTTTCATGTGGCCTAACCATATAATTCGTTGGCTTTTAATGTATCTTATTACGTTTTGATTCTTGATGATGTCTTCTAATTCATCGTTGTACCTCTTTCTCCTTACGTTTTAGTGTCCCGCTTAGCTATATTCATATAAATGGACCAGAACCTGCATTCGACTTGAATGCTCAGGCCTGGACAATTCCTAATAACGAGCAACTCTAATAATAATAATAATAATAATAATAATAATAATAATAATATTAATAATAATAATAATAATAATAATAATAATAATAATAATAATAATAATAATAATAATAATAATAATAATAATAATAATAATAATAGCAGTAGTAGTAATAATAATCGTTGGTTGTTACACCCAATATGCAGACAACGATCATATTAAAATTTGATTTTACTTCACGAAAGATTTTAGAAAGATTAACTGGAATCAGTCAAAGGCATTCGACTGCGATCTAAAAACACGAAGATCTCTCTGTTGCGGGTTCGACGCGGTGATCCACGATCACTCAGCTCTTCACTGTTCATTAACTATGAATAAAGTGATAGGTTTGGTGGTAAATTACATGTGATTCTGGTGGATAACATCACGTGTATATCACGTATATATAGATATATAGATATAGATATAGATAGATAGATAGCGCGCGCGAGAGAGAGAGAGAGAATTTCATTCTATTTTAACATAATTCTTTCACCAGTATTTACCTGCATTTAGGAAACAATTTTACTTACAATAAAGTTAGTCCGTAAAATGTTATTTTCTTGTGTAACAAGGCTTTACGATATTTTAATGACGCATAGTTTTGAAAATATGTTCCCTTTTTGTTGAAAATGATCTATTGATCAAACACATGACAGGGTCATATTATTAATAATGAAACTTCAGAAATACTATAGAATATTCAAAATTACTTCCTAATATTCATAATAGGACTTAATATGGCAATAGGTAGAATGTATTGATAAAAAGAAAAAAAAAAAGAAATATATGATTGTCCTAGACAGGAATTTTCAACCAATGGAATATAGAAACGTGTCACGGCGGTTATGCTAGTTATAATGCATAATCAATAAATATATATATTCACTAACTATTTGTTGTCTGAAAAGGAATCTGCATAAAAGTAATGCTGTTGCGTGCACAAAGATACAATGAACGAAAACATAGAAAAGAAAATAGCCAGTTTTCCATGTTTCAACTTTACCTTCTTTCAGTTTCCCGTTTCATTCAAGAGGATAATGGAAAATTATTTTTAGACTTTTAAATCAAGTTCTCTATCGGTGCTGGAGCGCTCACTTCTGGCGCGAGAGGGCCCTGGTTCGATCTCAGGTCAAGTGAGTTTGTGGCGGACAACATTGTGTCCGCAGGTTTTCTCGAGATTCTCTCATTTTCTCCTCCATTTTCATTCCACTAGTTCTTTCACAATCATTTACTTTCATTAATCACCCTTCTCCTTTAGCCTAAAGGGCATAATCGGGATATCTTAAACTAGAAATTTCAATTAATTTCATATTAAGATTATATCTTCCTTTGCATTCATGCATAAAAAGGGAAATCTTACCAAAAATGAATTAATCTGGATTCCTTATACTTTTTACTCATATGAAGACATTAACATGAATATTTATTTATTTATATACAATAGCACAATTATTCGTGTTTAGTTACAGAATTCTGCTTATTTAATTGTTAAATATTTTGTATACGAATAGCAATTTACTTTGTTTAAAGGTATATGGTTAAATAATACTAGTTGTATAAATGTCATGATTGTAGGGGGAAAATGCTAGTTTCTTTATAAACATTTTTCTATTTTGTATTTTCATGATGGTTTCTTTGCCCGTTTAAGTTCCACATAAAGATTTTATCAATTATACTAAAGTTTTGAGAGACAGAGGACTTACGAAAAATACGACTTTTGAAGAGTTCTTCTTTACAAAACCCTTTATAATTTTTTCCTACAAATTCAAGAATTCTGCGGGTTTCGTTTAATAGATGGATCGTTTAAAAGTTATCATAATTTGGTACAAACATTTTACGTATTTCTTGAAAATTGTGTTCGTTTATTTTACAACGTAACCTCCCTTGACTTAGTTCAACGATGTTCTAATCGTGGAAACCAGATTTCTATAAAACTTTCCTCTTTTGATACTTTAAGCTTCTTGTCTCAAGAAAATAGTCGTTTCATAACGAATTCTACCTATGTATTTTTTGGGCTTCTAGAAGAGGTGAAAGTTTGATGGAATCAAATCGGATGAATAATGTGAACGTGGCAGCAGACTATACTACAACTCACTGGTTTTGGTCATTCTTAAGACATCCGTGTGGGAGCAAGGATTGCTGTAATGTAAGAACACTTTCTTCTTTTATACGCTTGACCTTATCCAGTGTTGGCCCAAAAGTTTTGCATAGAATTTACTAAAAGGTGCAGGATAGTAAATGAGAAGGATATCTTTTGTTTGTCCATTTGGCAACAGTTGGAAACAACAGAACCAATTATTCACAAAATATTTTTCATATCATTATGTATTTCCGTTACCTTCATACTTTGCTCCACCAAATATTTTAATGATCCTTTGACGTTCTAAATTCGTTATTTTATAAAATAAACATGCCAGCACTGCAACTGCACAATAGCAATTACTATAACTTCAGTTGTGGTTTAGTGGTTCAGACAATAATTCGAAGTTGTTACATTTAAAGATAGTCCATAGTAATAATATATTTGGTTTTGAACGAGTGGTACCATTTATGAGTTAATCAGAGAACTTATCAAATAGCCCTCATATATTATCAATGTGAATTTCAAATGTAAACTCTGTACCATAATCACTCCCGTATTTTTGTTTACAACATTCTGCATACACGGTCATATTAAATTTTCAGTTTCTTAGATTTCTAACATTTAACGTTTAATGAAAAATGAAATCTTTCAGTTTTACGTCCCACATTTATGGCTAATGGAAACGGTGATGATGAGAAATGAATGAAATGGTGGAATGAAGAAAATGGGAGGAAACAAGATAACTCAGTGGCTCCGAGTTCGTTTCTTGGTAGCGTATTTGAATACAAATAAAAATAGTGGGTCGAACCTCACTTTAAATAGATATTGTGTTCTCTGTTTTACAGACTTGGTGCTGAAAATACGTTCCAATTAATCAACAACCAATGACTTTTCCAATAACGTATTTCTTTCTTCATAAATCCTATTCGTATTTTTACTATTGTGAAAAGCAATGTGTTTGTTCAGTATAAATAAAATATTCTACCCAATCGTATTTCACACCTCTGGTGGTTGGGATCCCGGGTTCGATCCCAGCCCCCGTTAAGTGAACTTTGTGGTGGACAAACACCGTGTGGGGGGGTTTCTTCGGGGTTCTCCTGTTTCCTCCCACTTTCTTCATTCCACCATTTCATTCATTTCTCATCATCACCGTCACCTTTAGCCTTGCCAGCATAACCGTGGAACGTAACACTCAAAGATTTCATTTCATTTCATTTCCAAACGTATTTCAATAGACACACAATATACTATATTATTATGTATGTTATTAAAATGACATCGAAAAACATAATAGTTGTGTTTAAACAAAGCAAATATGATGTAAACAAATTAAGTAATCTACGCAATAACAGTTAGTCAATAGTCATTGCAGCGTCACCAATTATTTAAGTGTCAATGATAATCATGATGACTATACAGCAATGACCCAATCTCCAGAAATGCTTATTCACTCCCACTGTACACTCTCTCACATCCCAGAGTAGTGAATAAAGAAAAAATCTTGTTATTAAATTAACAAAAGTAATGATGCAAATTTAACTCACTTATTTGATGTTTGCATATATTATTCCCCAGGAAAGATATCAATCAAAGAATCAAATAAATGCATTTCTTTTCACTTTAAAGCGTTCTTGTAATTGTACGCAGATGCACTATCATTCAAGTTGATGTTCAATTATACCAAAATAAATAATGAAAAGAAATAAAGATACCACGTGGAGATTGGGTTAATTTCTATACTGGAAATGAAAATTGGAATACTCAAAATAAATCATTCAGGGGATAACTGAATCGAACAAGTAAATCAACGCTCCAGATGCAGGTGCTCTACTGCTTGAACTAGCGTCCTTTCCCACCCTCTCCTAAAACTATAAACAAGACTATTAGAATATCTATTAGAAGACTATTAGACTATAGAGTTTTCATCTTTCATATGCTACCTACGCCAGCTTGCAAGTTTATTGAATTTACTCACAAATATTACGTTATATTAAGTAATAATAAATTTTAAAAAAATACTAACTTGATCCCGCCTAAATTAAGCTCATATATATATATATATAAGGGCGGATCCAGGGGGACTAAGGGCTATAGCCCCCCCCCTTGGCGCTCAGGTTTACACTGGATAAAACGGCAAAATATGGTTTAGCCCCTCCCTTGATCATATCCTGGATCTGCCACTATATATATATATATATATATATATATATATATATATATATATATATATTTGATTGCTGGGCTCAAAACTAAGCACTTGCAAATAGTTATTATTTGAATTGAATTTGGAGGAAATTTTCCTTATTTTCATTTTTTGTTTAAATTTTAAGCAACTGGTCTCGTTCGTTTGTACTTTGCTTTCATTTTCAGCAGTAACTTTATACATTATATTTGCAAAAAGTCAGCGGAGATTCCTCCTGCAGAGAAATATATGCTGTATTATCCTAATATATATGAATGATTGTTCGAAACTCTTCATATTTGACATTTATAATTAAAATTATAACTTGATTTCATTGTACAGAATGCAAAGTAATTCTCGATGTTTAGAAAAGTGCAACTGGGATCTAAGTTTTCTACTTATTGTCGTAGTAAATGAATTTCGTAATTAAGACCTATTAGCTGCAATCAAGCATAATTAATTAATTAAGGCATAAAGTTATAATTTATTACTGTCATCATTATTATGCCAATTTCTCCTTCAGTTACTTTACTCCAATCTTCTCTTTATATTTAAAATATTTGTTGTATGTAATTTGTAGTCATCATTCTTTTGACAGAAATCATTTAATAAATGCATGAATATTTACTTCAAAGATTGTTCAGTATAATGATTAAAAATAGACTATCCCTTTTGTCAAATGCATTTCGCGAAACTTGTGATGGTAAACCCCATCTTCTGACTTTTATTTTAAGTAAGAATTTCATTAGCAACGCGTTGCTGTATAAAGTGTCATGTCTTATGTCTTAAAAGACGCTGTTTGGACGAAGGTCACACGAATCAATCTTATCACGCACAGCCATTTAAGTTTCCAAAGAAATGACTGGACAGCTCGCATAAAACCTTTACTCTCATGTATAATCGTGGGGAAATCGTGATGCTTTGGTTTAAAAGTATATCAATTCAAAATAAAAACAAGTTCAAATGTGCATTTTTGTTGTAAATTATCTACATTCTCCTAACAGCGAGGTTGAGTTCTTTTCCACCAAACTAAGATACTTAAAAAATACGTGTGGTTGGAAAAAATATATGCGAATCTTCAACATGAATGCTATTTTATACAATATTTTGTACATAATCATCCAGAATTATTCCATTTTTCCTTTAAAAAAAAATTCACAATATGTGTATTTACAAAACGCTTAAAGAAAATTGCAGTTTTCTTTTTTCGTTTTTAAAACAACAGAAAAAGTTTGAATAGAACACAACAAAATTGTTAGTGTACTTAGATAATATTGTTTCATCACTACGTAATTAAACTGTCTATTCCGCAAATTATTATTAATCTATTGCATAGAAATAAAATATCCAGACAGGTTAAAGAAGATAATTGATAAGTATAAGCAATTTGTAATGAATGAATTGGCGAAATGAGAAAGCTAAAGGAAACGAGAAAACTTCTACAAAACTCACGGACATGAAGTTGTACGCCACAACTTCAGAATCGATGCCGAGACCTTTCGTGCTAGAGGAAAGTATTCTTCTACTAAGTAACCTTACAGAAAGCAGTATTCTCTGCTTTAGACGATATTGCTCTCAAACACCACACTATCAGAAGCAAATTTTTGGTTATTCGAATAGTTATACGAACAATTATTCGTTATGCTTGTAATATACGTATACATATACAATGAAACCTCTACTAAAGGACAACTCTATAAAGCGGACACCTCCCATAACAAACATATTTTGTAATCCCCAAACACTGCAAGAGGAAAAAACATATTGGCAAACCTCTCTAAAGCGGACACTCTCTAGTACGGACACGGACAGTCTCTTCGGTCTAAGGTATTATTTACCTCCGTATTACGGACACTTTCTCTAGAAATAAGTTTAAAAGTATAGTAAAAATTCATTTTTAGTAATTCGTATATGTGTCACCAATGAAGCAATGTGACATTTAGCTTTCTCAAATGTCTGCTCAGCAACCCAGATGAAGCGTCTCTGTTTAACAACACTCTCATGTCCTTTGCTTGCATCCCACTCCCACCCAAGCTATTTTAGACTCAAAAATGATTGACAGTTGCCCGCTGTTTGGTATGACATGTTATGCTACTGTCCCTTTGGAATCTCTAACCAAGCAGAAGACAAGTTTGGTAAATTTTTGCCCACGGGTACGCATATTGTCTCGAACAAGATACTTCTGGACTGCAATTAACCCACAAATTAAAGCGACATACTGAAAACGTAGTAAGTAGTGATAAGTGTAAAGTGCAGAGAACTATAGCATGTTATTTCAATGTTGTGCCTTGAACATAGAGTATTGGATGGCGGAGGATAATGCAGGTATCGTAACATTTTGGTAATATTCGTAAATACACGATTCATGCAAAAATATTTTCTTTTCTAATTACATATCACCTTGATTACTAATTTACGTAAGAAAATATTGAAACCTCTTTAAGGCGGACACCTCTCTATAGCGGACAATTTTTGATTCCCCGCGGCTGTCCGCTTTAGAGAGGATTTATTGTATATACATATACATATACGTATGTAAATGAAAGTGATTTTTGTGTCTTAATAACTTTTGAACCACCTGACCGATCTCGATCAATTTTCAATATAGATGAGGTTCGGGCCTGGGATGGAGGGGAAGATATAAAGAAATGATCGAAGATGACAAATATTAGGTCGAATCCAAATCTTTCGGTGTTGCTGAGATGAACAGTGACACTTTCAATGTCGTTTAAATCCAAATTCGGCTCCGCAACTTGGGGAAGAGAGGGAGAAGATATTTAAAAAAAATGATCGAAAATGACCGATATTAGTGTCGAATCCATACTTTCCAGGGTCGCTGAGACGGACAGTGACACTTCCGATGCCGCAAAATGACCCCCTTGCGAAGAACGGGCATTCTGCAAATCCTAAATAGTTTTGAAGTTTTAACAGCGCTATTATTAAGTACCAGAAAATACAATATGTAAGGAACAGATAAGACGGAAACCGCTCAGTTATATACATTAAAAGAAGAAGAAGAAAATAGCAACTGAAATACTGTGTTGACTAAGGTACTACTGGAATAGGTTTATTAAGGGCTGGATATCTTGAATACGCAACACCCAATACATGAGACATGGGAACGAGTTCATAATGAAACAAGCTATGTTGTTTGATTAATTACCGGCTGTAGCCATATCGCTGCAGGCTATACTAGTTCAAACAACTGTGTATTTTTCCTTCCTTTTCAGAGAATATCCAATATATATATACACTTTTCAACTTGAATATTTTTCATCAATTTGAGAGCACTGGATGCCATAAGCTACATGTACAGAATTAGTTTACAAAACTATATTCTAACTATAATAAATGGCATGGAATCAGACTTATCACTAGTTAATTTAAAGTAAGGTATAATACAGGATTGTTGCTATTATGGAACCTAAATTTGATGCTGAAAAACCCTAAAAATAACCTCACTTTCAAAAAAAAACATAAAGGTCCATTCATAAGATTTCTTGCTGCAAGACTGGATAAAATGCACTACTTAAGACCGGTCAAATAACCTTTTCTTCTTTTCAGAATAATAATACGCGCTGATAGTAACAGTTTTAACTGTTGGTTGGTGCTTGTTTTAAAATGATTTTGTCCCTGTGTGTTTTGTATGATCCACAAAATGCGTATGAACTGATTTGTTAGCATTTGAAAGTAATTTTTGATAATATTCTTAACCCAAAGTGACTAAATTCTCGGATCCCACGTTGAGTGCGTCACACATAGACTTGATGTTAAACGGAAGGAATGAATTCTAAAACACAAACTAATCTAATTTTTCTGTTATATTACTTCTGTTTTTAAGTAGATCAAAGCTGGAAATCCGAAAACATTCAGATTTAATCAGATGATGAAAACACAAAATGATTGTGAAACGTCATCGGTTTAGAAATAAATCGCATTGAATCAGGTTTTACTACTAGTACAAACACAAAGGTTGTTAGATTTCAACACATCAATTTTAGTCATTTTCCTTGGAAATGCATGTGTTCTATCTACAGTTTAGATACCTTCTTACAGAATGAACATAGCTGAATAGTGCGATTGGCGATACTTTTGTTTTAAGATTAACACTGCTGTTTGGAGTTAATGCCCTTCTATAGAACAAAACATAAGACACGGACCTACAATTCAATGTATTATTCTAATTACGTACTCCCAGTGAGTGATCGAAGATTGAACTCCTACATCAAATATGAAATTCCTAACAATTTTTTCCGAATGTTTTTATTAATTCGATATAAACGTGTACTTCATGTTATTACTTAATATATATATATATATATATCAAATTGTTACCTTTTGGGTACTATAATACAAATGACCGAAGATACTAAAATTAAATATTTCGTATATTGCCTAGTACTTGAGTAATCCACAATAGCAAATCTCTTTATGTTAATTATAAATATATTTTCTAAATTACATGGCACAAAACATTCATCCACGATTCAAAGAAACATAGTTTAATATTGGAGTCTCGCTTAAAATTAATACAAGACGACAACATTAGGAACACTTTATATATATATATATATATATATATATATATATATATATATATATATATATATATATATATATATATATATATATATATATATATATACCGGTATAAATGTTACATAAGAATCTCACTTCAATTTTGTATCATATTGTTGAACACAGAAATATGTTAGAAAACTTTTCGTGTATTTCTTGATGAGAAGCTTCTGAATCAATTTACTTTACTCATAAGAGATAGGGATTTTTATAAGTTTACAGAAGATACACGATAAAACATCAATTCACTGCGACTTTTTCCACTATTTCTAAAAATGGAAACCAAATACACATTTTTTCAACTTTTATATACTTTGCTATTTCACTTAATGAGACTACTTCGCTGTAGATCCAATAATCTTGCTTACATTTATAAACGATAACCCGATCAACAAAAACAAAACCAAAGTAGATCGCTCAGTGGTAGAGCGTTCACCTCTGGTGCTTGGGGTCTCGGGTTCGATCCCAGCCCCCGCCAAGAAAACTTTGTGGTGGACAAACACCGTGTGCGTGGGTTTTCTCGGGGTTCTCCCGTTTCCTCCCACTTTCTTCATTCCACCATTTCATTCATTTCTCATAGTCGCCGTCTCCTTTAGCCTAACCGGCATAAGCGTGGGACGTAAAACTCAAATATTTCATTTTTCCATTGTTTCATGCGGGAAGTACGTATAGATGGAGCACTTATATGGAAAGTATTATACAACATGCGTTTTCAGTTACACGTTTGCTGTACATTAAGTCCAAAAATACAGGACTTACACATGTAACATACGCTTTTACGTACGCAACATACATTTTTTCTCAGTGTAGGCAACCAACATTTCTTTGCTACTGTACAGGCTGCATAGAAGATAGGGAGTGTTATAGAGTTTAAACAGAATACGGATAGCCACAGTTCAAGTCACCATTACCTGTGAAGATATTACCGGATTGACTTCATTAACGAAACAAACCGAGATAATATTTCTAGCTACTCATTGTGAAAAACAGAATTATAAAATTCTCTTTCGTTCAAGAGTTATTGCGTGGAATTACGGACAGAGTACACTACAATCTTAGTCCCACTAGCGAGATTCTAATAAATAAATTTCAAATTTAATATATATATATATATATGAAATAGAAAAGTGTATAAATATTTTTGCACTATTTTTATTCGTACGACACATAGTCCATACTGAAACATTTCTGTTACTTTGAAACCTTCATTCTATCATCATGTACGAAATCATTACATGCATGAATGGAACAATTGATTGATTTACAGAAGATTGAATGACACACACGACTGTAAGTGCTAGAGTAAATTAATTATGAAAAGAAGTTATAAGAAAAATAAATTACAATTCTCTCTAAGTGTGTATGTACTGGTTAGGATAATTTAATGATAAACATGTAGCAAATTAAAGCTTCCGACACAAATACAGTATTATTCAATGTGTAATTTGTAAACAAAAATAAAAACAAAAGTAAATTTAGGAAGACAATTGACTTACTGATGCACGTAAGAATAATACATAGCTACTAACTATGGAAGAAATACACGTTTACAAAAGTAAATGGAAAGAGAAAAGAGAAACAAAAGAAAGGCTGTTGATAAGTAAACGAAGACTTAGTTAACACAGAAAACACGCAAAAGAAATTATCTACGGGAGAAGATACCTCTACTGGGTGATATTTCAGTTAATACGATGACAAAAGATTTAACAATTACTGAACAGGACCAAATATTAGCAGCAGTGAACAGACAAGAATTACATAAAGAAAAGAAATCTTAACAAACTAACGAAAAAGAGAGAAAATTACTACTTATATAGTTGGAAGATAATGTACTTGAAATTAACAGTGTTGTTGTATAATGGAGTCAAAAATAGAAGAATGATCCAATGACAATGAAGTCAGTTAAGCAATGTCACGAAGTGTGAAAACAAGTAAATGGAGAAGAAATTTTACACGTAAAAGAAAAATAAATTAAATAAATTAGTCGAAAATGACGAAGATTCTTACGCACAGAATAGAAGCAATTATAGAAAAATACATTTTAATCAAATAACGAAGTTTGAAAACTAAAGTAAATACATTGTTGAACTGAAAGTATAATACACGAGTTAACATATCAGAATTAGAGCTCTAACGAAAATCTTTCCCAGACGAAGAATGCGTTACAATATAATGTTAAAATGAAGAAACGAAAACAAAAGAAAAGAAAAGAAAGATCTGCTAGAGGTAATAATAAACCTTAACCATCTTTTTGTTGGATGTCAAAGTCCAACAAATATATCAACGTCTCTAATATGCAACTGTATAGTAACACATTTAACATCTTTTTAATGAACGTATTATGTTTGTTGAAGTTTAGCGTCCCTTTTCAGCACCAGGGGTGTGTGTGACATGGATCTACATTTTAAGGTGGAATCTCAACCACCGTAACACCTTCAAAGGTTTTTAATGCTTTCTCGCCAGGAATCAAACCTGGAAAGGTTCACGTGCTAACCACCAAACCAGCGGGGAGGGTTTTTGACATTTTTTTCAATAAAATTAAACGAATTTAGATTTTTAAACAATTTTACCTCAATAAGATTTACATAAAACAAATATGCCCTCCTCGCGGATTAGTTGCTAATGTGTGCATCTTTGATGCTTCAGGTCAAGAGTTCAACTCTCGATGGGAAAACATTAAACTCATTACGGTGTTTTGGATTCTACTTTAAATTGTAGGTACACGTCTCATATAGCCTCGGTACTGAAAAAGAATGCTAAACAACAAACGTCAAAAAAACATTTTAAAAATTATTGATAAACTTTCTTTTTAAGCATAATTTTTCATAATTGTAAGATTTGTTACAATTAATAACACGTAGGTTATACTGTAATTGTACAGCCTATGTAGCGATACTTAACTTTGTGTTATATTTTATTTATTTTTAATTTTAAATCCCATGATTCTGCCCTTTAGGACAAAGGAGACGCACGATGAGGAGTTAAGATAGTAATAAAATAAATAGTGAAGGGACAATCTACAATATCAATGACCTGATTGGGATTCGAATCTGCGACAGACGGGTCTTTCGAAAGGAATTGTATTTTGAGAAACGTGGAATAAGGATTTACAGACCCGACCTTCATTTTTTTTTTTTTTAAGTTCTCTCCTATTAGTCTCAGGATATGCTGTCTTAATAATCGTAGCATTAATAGCACTATTGAACAAGAATTTACTTTCTTTTAAAATCTGCAAATTAGTACATGTATTTGCAAGGTTTATTTTTATAGGACACAACATTTGCTACCCTAGCCATCTGCAAACTTAAATAATTACAAAATAATATATTTTAATAGTTAACGCGTCATAATACTTTTATTTGATTACTTTCGTTTTCTATGCAGTACATAGGGAGAAAACATGCCTTGTAATCTGGGAGGGCCCTTCGTTAATCTGGTAACTTCCAGACCAAACAGGAGACCGTTGAATACACCATGCAGTGAACATAGAGAGTTAGCTGGAAGACTCGTATGTATCCGTGCCTGTAGGGAATAGACTTTCTGATCTGCATGAAGGGTGTGGATACTTCCTGGCGTATAACCTGTACGTACAGTAGGACGCTAGATATAAAAGAGATGTTGGAGTTAGTATTGAACCAGCATTCTCACGCGCGAGAAATTCGCGCTCTACCACGAAGTAACGGCGGCCCACAATTAGATGAGTAAAGAAGCGAGTAGTTATAGGCTAACATGGTACATATCAAGAGACAGACAAAGATCAAGCTCGAAAGATAGGTTTGCAAGTTGTAAAACGCCATTATCCTTCACCCCTCCCCAATAAGTGCTCGTATCTTGCAAACTGCATATGTTTTGTTGTCATCACTGCGCTTGACACCCAAGAAAATCCCCCGATACCAAAAATAAAGCGTCTACGTCAAGAGATGGTTACTTCAAACTTTCTGCAAAATCTGATCAATTTTCAACTTTTAACGATTTCTCCGTTTGCGTAATTGTTTCATATGTAAAAACGAGTCGATTGAGGATTTATCGATATGAAGTCAGAGTAACATCTTGCGACCTTCCCTAGTAACTCTAAGAACACAGTTTAAGGGAATTTGGTGCTGCAACAAGCATTAGTCATGTCTATAACATTTGTCCGAGAATTATGTACGGTAAATAGTTACTCGACAACAGACAAACACCTTGGTGACCTGTGTACCAAGGACAATCTCACGGATAGGTGAAGGGTGTGTTCCAAACTGGTAACAGCGAGAAGGAATGAGTGCAGAAGAAACTATCTATAGGCTACTAACGTCAGGATATTTCACCTGATATCAGAGGTGGGTTTCGTCCAGTACCGGTGTTGTCCACATTTCCTCCCTGCTATTCACGTTTTGGCATTCCCTAGCACAATGGCCGAAGGTTGCAGTGTTGCAAGGATACAGACATTCTCAGTATAAATATACTGTTCGTATGTCCATCATCAACACAACTGCATTCTGGTAGCAGCTCGCATAGATTGCCGTGAGAGGTACACCCCTAACTGATGCTGGATGTGGACAATAAATGATTTATCGCAGTTTATGCGGAAATCCTACGGTGTTTCTATAGACTACGTTTTTTTTTTTTTTTTTTTTGCAATTAGTTTTTTTCTTGTCCTTATGACTCTAGTGTCTATTCTTACCTGTAGCTTCTAGTATAGTGTCTACCTCACCTATGACATGAAGGATTCATTGATCAATTCCATGACATAATGATTCCATGATTTTAAAAAAAAATATGTGGGCATTCCTGGGAGTTCTCTCCCGTCTTCTACTTATTTTCATTGCATGAATTCTTCCATGTACGAGCTATATCGTACATAAAATATTTTTTATAGTAAACATATCAGCAATTCAGTTCTATATTTCATTTTTCATTAAAAATATATATAATGCCTCCCTCTCTTTGAACATTTATGAGAGTGATTTACCGACCTGATGAAGCAGCTCACAAAAAGCCTATTGTTGTAAACATGGTACACGATCCGCTAAGTGATATATGGTCAGCGTATTGGCTCCCAACGCCATTATTTATTGTTTTTTATTTCTGACTTTACCATATCTTAATTTGAATAGCTTCCCAATTACCTCATGACACTAAGTCAATACCACACGTTCTGTACTGGTATCAGAAATCGAACTCAGAATCACGTACATCGCAGAAAAATTCAGCTACACGGGAGCAAAATATTACATTCTGTATTTCTGGTTTTATCCCTTTGTTTCTAATTCTTTAATATTAGTTTTTTTTTTTTTTTTTTAATGAAGCAATTGTGGAAAAATCACGGTGGCGACGTGACGACAGTACCACATCAATAGCATCACCGAGAGAACGGCGCGGCACAAGCACGCGGGTGGGCGGCTGCACGGGGACGTAGCATAGCAGACGTCATTCACAATCCAGCATTCCTCATTGCACAGAGTAACGGACAGTTACCATAGTAACCGACGAAAAAGAGGGATTTCGTTTTTTAGTGGTCTTGCACGGCTGTCTGGGCGAGCAGACTCCCATTCAAGCACGATGCAACACTTCCCGGAAAACTTCCTGTTCAGCTCATTCTTTGCCCCCACCTAACATACGCTCTCCAGACCAAGCTTGTCTGATTCTTATTTTTAGCCAGAAAACAATAAAACACCACAGATGTTTCTAGTATTACTTTAAAAAAACAAGAAACGAGAGCGTTTTGGTTTTAAGGTAAAAACGTGACGTACTACAAAAGTTCTTCGTAACTTGATGCGTCTCAATTCACAGCCTTTGGTTTCGCTCCGTAATACCTTTAGCTTCAAGTTCAGTCGTTAATTTCGAGTTTGGTTGAAATTCAAGTACTTGCATAACTTTTCTTTTTTAATTTAGAACAGATGTGTTTAGCAGATTGTCTTGAACCGAGTTAAACTACACTACTACACTCTGTACTGTATGAGGGCGGAAACGTGGACATTACGTAAAGGTGACGAAAATCGACTGGAAGCCTTCGAAATGTGGGTGTGGAGAAGAATGGAAAGAATTAGTTGGGTCGAGCGGAAAACGAATGAGAGAGTGTTAGAAATGGTGGGTGAGAAAAGAACGCTTTTAGATATTATTAGGAAGAGGAAGAGAAACTGGTTGGGACATTGCCTAAGAAGAGATTGTATCATGAGGGACGTCCTAGAGGGTATGGTGGCGGGAAAGAGAGGGAGGGGGCGAAAGAGACTACAATTAATGGATAATATTAAAACAGAAAGACCATACGCGAAGACGAAAACGTTAGCGGAGGACCGTGGAGCATGGAAGCTTCTCAGCTGCAGCAAGTGACCTGCCAATAAAGGCAGAATACCTATGATGATGATGATTACACTACGCAGATCACACTGTCTGCAGGACGTATCAGTAGTGGCGCTAGGCTCGTAATAGTAGGGGGACAAGAGGGGAGACAAGACAAATTTTGGGGAGGCGAGCCAACCACAATTGCTTTGCTTTGAATATTATTATTATTATTATTAGTCACTGCTTGTACATAGAAAAGTGAGGGGCAGAGTGGGCGAGAAAAAATATTGGGGTGGCGGTCGCCCCTCCTCGCCCCCTGCAGCGCCGCCACTGGGACGTAAAGTTAACTTAACTTTCGTCCTCACTGCGAACAGTTGAAAATAATCGTATTACAAAGTATACCAGCGTCCTTCAAACTTTTTCTTTCCGAGTAAGGACTAACCTTTATTACTCAGAATGTTCTACGAATACAATAATGTTCCCTTCGAAAGTAAATTTATCATTTTTTTTATCAGTACATTTCTAAAGTAGTATCATTTGTTTTTTTTAAAAAAAATATGTAATTGTATTAATTGAAGATAATACATATTACTTTCATTTAATAATTGAAGGTTATCATGAATGTTTCATAGAGTAGATAGGGTAATATAATTCACAAAATGGCAGCCCTGAAACAAAGAAAAAGGTAATTTCCGAACTCCGACACTTTCAACTGTTATATATGTGTGTATTATACAATATTACTTGATTTTTTAAAAATGTCATACTTTTCTGTCTTTTTTAGGAATATTGTTTAATCTATGAGAACAACAAGAGCAGACCTTCGGGATTACTTCTCGCCCGCGAGCCACATTTTGAGAAAATTGAGGTTTTCAATTCTACGATCACTGTCAGATTACATGCCAGAAATAATGAACCATTGCAGTTTCATAGAAACATTAAAGCGTAATCTACTTTATCATTCTCAATCAATTACAATCTTATTCTATCAAATCCATTAAAATCATAATTTCATCACGAAAACCAAAATAGTCCTCTTCTGCTTTTTAATTATTTCAATTTTCTTTCCTACTATACTTCCTTCGACACTTCCTTACTGCTTACGTTGCACTTCGACGCCAGTAAATGCATTATTAGCCTATGTCTATTGAAGAATATCTTGAGTATATTTGGACTGATTAATTAAATAAATACTTATTCATAAAATCGCTTTAATAAATTCGTAATACTCCACTCAAAATATCTTACAAGTAGAATAAACTTTTTATTTCTCGCCAAAGTGAATGACTCAAGAAATATGCTTTCCTTCCTTTGAAATAATTCTTTAGCTATTTCTAGATATGCATCAAAGTAGGGGGCACGGTTACTCAGTTGTAGACCGCTTACCTCTAGAATATTAAAATATTGGCGTAACCTTTAGCGAAGTGTTAACTAGAAACAGTGCTTAACATTCGCATTGTAGTTTTTTTTTTTTTTTTTCAGCCTTGACTTTACGTGTAAACGGCACCTTGAATTTAGAAGTTTAATATTATTTCTCGCTACGAAATAAATTTTATGTATATTGCTTATAAAGTATTTATATACTGCTACCGTTTACACATAATCTACTTCTTGATATACAAATTGTATTTTTTATTCAACATTGAATCAAGAAAATTAAAATGGCTACTTAGAGATGAAAGTTAAAAAAAAAAAAGTAATGTATTGTGAATAAAAATGTAGATTTTGAAAGTCATGTGGTCGTCGTCTCTCATCTGCTGGGCTGTGGATGACCTTCAAAACGACCTCTGTCCCCACCCAAATTGCTTCACCTCTTCCTTCCCTCCAACCAGAATAAATTTCACTAAAGAAGCCAAGAAAAAGGTAAGGAAGAGAAAGGAAATAGTGTAAAGAAAAAAGAAAAGAACGCAGAATAGTGACTTTGTGGTTTGACTACCGTGCGGCGCTGCAGCCAAAGTGAATTATCCCGTAACCAGGACCATCACCCGAGGCTAATCTAGAAACATATTTGCTTCAAACATCATCTACTGTAAAGCTGAAGTATCCTGATATTTATAACTTAATTTCGTGTCCTTATATGGTTTGCACTTCATTGCAGTGTATATTCATTCAAAGCAGTGAAAAAAAAGAAAGAAAAAGAAAAAGAAAGAAAAAGAAAAAGAAAAAGAAAAAAGAACTTTCTAAAAGCACTAATCATTCAGACTGAGTATATTAGTTGCCCTAACAAATATACTAAACTTTATCATATTTATATATAAAAGAAGTCATGACTGACTGATCGAAACCAGGTCAAATCGTTAATCTAGAAACTTCAAATTTGGACAGTGCATAGGATTTGTACGTAAGGTACCACTAAGGAAACATTTTTTTTTGGGGGGGGGGAATTTGACGATTAACGGGTGATTGGGGTGTTTTCTCTTCCTGCCTTTTTCTTTCCTTCTGGGGAAAATGTCAAAAAACGGTGAAACACACATTAACTATTTTAAATGGGAAGTTCATATACCAAATTTTGTAACACTACGAGATTCGGAGATATGGACTACCGGGTGCATCAAAAGTCCGGGGCTATAAACGGCTCCGTTATGAATAGAAATACGAGAAAAATAGGAGAAGAGAAAAAAATTGTTGGAAATAGATGCTTTTCAATTTAAAATGGTGGAATTTTTCCATTCGCATTAGCCATCTAGGCTTCAGACGGTTAAAATGTCCTATGTTAAATGAAAAAGCAACATTTCCAGTTCAGCAGTCTGTTTGAACAGAACGTAAGGACACACAAAATGACGCGTGGGACTTGTATTTCTTATGTGAGGGGAACCTAGACTATCTCAAGTGTGTTTCACAACAATGCTTTATTGTTGGTATGGTGTGGGCCCAAGAGAACAGCCTGTAGAACTAGCAACGTTACTCTTTCATTTACCATAGGGCGCTTTACCAGTGTGATGCCTAGATGGCTGGTGCGATTGGAAAAAATCCACCATTTTAGACTGACAACCATCTATTTCAAACAACTTTTTTTTCTTGTTTCATTTTTTCGTATCTCCACTCATAAAGTAGTTGGTAAATAGCCACTGATTTTTGATACACCCGGTATATAAAAGAAGAGGTCCTCAATCACTGATAGACTGACCAACGCAAAGGTCAAACTACTTAACTTCAAATTTTGACACTGCATACGATTTGTGATGTGATGTCTTTTATTGGGGGATTTAAAAAAAAATCGACAGGGAAAGGGGGAAATATTGGTGGCAATTATTATAGTAAAATTTTCATATCTCCGAATCTCTGAAGGGTAGAGGCATTTAATTTGGTATATCGTCTTCCATTTAAAATAATCAGACATGTGTTACATGATCGTTTTTTTATATTTCCCCTAGAAAGGAAGAAAAAAAGTCGGGAGGAAAAAAGAGTAGGGTTACAATTGCTATAATATAATATCTCGAAATCCTTTAAGGTTAGATATATGAACTTTGATACTGAGATTGGTGCGAGATCGTAGGCTTAGCAAATGCGGAAGTCTGGGAGACAAGTCTACAGCTAGCCAAAAGCTAGTTAGTTTACTATAAAATTTACCCATTATATTTCAGTGAACTAATTTTGACGCTTGGACAAATTTTGAGTTGATACGTATAGTTGATATATCCTTTTGTGTATCCTTTTGGGCAACACTAGTTGAGAGTTAACTTGCCTTTGGTTCAAAACAGTATGTATTAAAAACTAGAAACCAAAGAGCTGGAATGAAGCCATATAATAAGAATTAGGTTTAGGCATGTCATACATAAAAAAGAATAATAAATATGTTTCACTACACAGATGTATATATTCCTTTCATATGAGTCAAAGGGTAGTTACGGGAGGTACCGGGTGTGCCTGGGCATACCCTAATAAAACGGTTTGACTCGTATTTTCTTCAGCTGCTATGCATTCTAAAAGTTCGTTACTTCGATTTTTGATACATTTAAAACCCAATAAAAGAAACACGTAAGAACATTATAGTGAGACGGAAAGACGACAGTAATTACCTAAGTGTACACACATATGAAAAGTTCTGGCTACGCCTATGAATCTAACTCAGTGCAGACGTTTAAAAAAATACCAGAAAGCCAAAAATTAAATAATAAGTCACTAGCTCTTTTGGAAAATGATGATTTGAACGTTAAACTCCCAACTAACCGCAAAAATTTGGCAAAGCTAGTATGATTAAGTATTAATTAAAGCTTTGCTGACACGATAGCGCTCAACTTTCAGAATCCAGAGGCAGAAAGGAAGGGAGCAAAATTGGAAAAGCAGCAGTGGGAAAAATGAAAGGATATTTTCGACATAAATGAATAAATTTTAGAACCCTATAAATAACAGACAAGAACTAGAGGAAGGTTTGTAACCCATCCATCTTACTTCCATTGATAGAAAACCACCGGCTTACTTTTACTTTTGGTATGCGAATTATATATAAAAAACGAATTCCAATCAGAACAGATTGAATGGACCGATTTAACTCACATCTGACTATAACTGCTGAAAATGTTTTGATGTAATTTTTTTCAGAAATAATAAGTAAAACATTAAAAGCATCATCCTCTATTTCGACACTTTTGTGTATCAATTATATCTTGTAAAATCAGTAACAATCACATATTCACATGAATCTTTGGAACTTTATTGAGATTATAGACAATGTAATTTGCTGTTCAGAAAGCTTTAGTAGTCATTTCACTGCTCTCCTGTCTGGGCGCGGCACATATCTTCCAGGCAGCATGCTCCAGTATGCGGAGATGAAAAAGAAAGATCAGGAAAGAGGAGTTTTCCAGAGGCTCGTGCTCCCTTCTCCAGCAAGATGAAAGAACTGGAAGAGGGAGGGAGAGAGAAAGGAAACTGGAGAATGGATGGGTGAGGACTCAAGTGTATATGTATTTGTGCCTGTGTGTACTCTTTTCAAAGTGGCATTGATTAAATGCTCACGCCTCTTCCTTTAAGCTAAGTTGTACTACTACCGTATGTATGCATGTTTGGTGTTCAATTCATCCAACCAATTCTCAAAGAAGGACTGACAATAAACACTTAGAAAGAGAGAGAAACGAGGTAGGTAAATATTAGCTATGTATTTACCACGAACTTGTGCTATACAACTTTATTTTATTGCAGAAACATGAACTTCTTTTAATCAGTTCACGCTTTGAAAAGTGGATCAAAGAAAATATTTATGATGCTACTTCTCAAGACTCATAACTATTGCAATGAAATAATTCTTCACTTGATAAACACGAAATCATCTTAAAAGCAGTTGTAGCGTCTATGTCGAATGATTAAAAAAAAAAAAAAAAAAAAAAAAAGTCACATATATTAACATTTATACTAACCGAAAACGGAAAAAGCACGAAATAGGCTAACTGTTCAATTATATTGACTTTATTTAAAATATTTTTTTAAAAAAAGTGTGGCTATAAATAACTTTCTACAAATGGAAAAGAGCTCTATGTTGATTGTTTTTGAATTCAGCACAAATTGACCTCGCAGGCTGCATCTCGAAGTCGATTAAATAAATATATTATAATTCATAAATGTCACAAACCATCAGAAAATAAACTGAACGCAATAAATTTCACTTGATAATAAATAGAATGGTAAATTGTGGTCAGTTAGAGCAAGTATATCCAAGATTGCCACTATCGAGACCAATAGTGTTCAAGATACGGCGGCACACAGAACTGGAGGCAAGGTGTCATTTGATAACAGAAATATAAGTGTAAACTAAATGTAAGTTTAGACGAAAAGATTCCTGAACATTGAAGAGTTGTCACTAAGAACTATAGACATGGTGTGGCACAACTAAGTGGAGAAGTTAATCAGCATCTGGAAAGACCTGTTTTTAACAATCACAGTCCGATGAGAGCTGATTAACCTCAACATAAGCAGCCGAATTGCGTTTTCGAAACCTCTGATCATGGCCGTTTATAAGTAAGCGCGATGAAAATGATGATAACAAACCATGGACCATCAACTGGTAAAAGAATAATATGGGCCTATTAGTCATATTTCTTCTTGTACCCAACAACACTCCCAGAGATTATGTATGCTCTGGATTGCTTACTCAGTACCTTCAAACAGTCCGGCGTCTCTTTATGGTTGAGCAGAGAAATTTCATATTCCTTGGTCGTATTATTACTCTCAAAGGACGAATCACTGTCGATGATTATGTCGACAATTTAGGTGTAGAGGTTGGTTGGTTGATTTGGAGTCTGACGTTCTTTTCAGAACCGAGGCTGTATAAGAAGCGAATCTACAGCTTAACGTGGAATCCGAACCACATTTGCTTCCACCGGCAATCAAATCCAGGTTTCCCACACCAAAGGTGCACAAGCTAGTGATATAACCACAAACAAGGTCATTATTTGAATAGATGCGCTACATTGTACAGAGGTTGTTCTCTAACAATGATACAGTCTTTCAAGGTAAGAATGCACCAATGAGCATAGACGAAGCTGTTAATGTCTGCTTTGAGCAACATCAAAGTGAACATCTCTCCTAGCCCGCTTGACCTTTCGTCTTGAATATTATGGATTATCTATGATCAGTGGATTATCTATAGAACTGAAGGAAACTTGACGTTGATAAATGACAATGGTGACAGGCAAAAAAGAACATTGATAGTCTTGTCTATTGTTTTACAATATATACTACTACTCGCAGATCCACGACTACGCGTATACTGTTAACACTTTTTATCTCATTTTCCTACTTGATCCCCTCCGTTTCCAGTTGTGCTTCTCTTTGCTTTTCTTACATTGTAAAAGCCCGCTCCTATTTTATAAATTGGTCAGTTGGAAATGACTGTTGCATACGGTGACGAAGAATCAAAATGTACAACCACACAATGGACAAACCTATGGAAGGCCAATAAAAGTAGCGACTTCATATGAAAAGTGGGAAAAGCTAATAGTAGAAGAAGACTATCTTAATAAATTACACGTACAGGAAATCAGGTATTTAACAGTATTTTAGCAATATTACGTTAAATATATATGTAGGGCTACATCAAATTACCATGTTTGATCACTTTTTACATTTAAAGCTACACTGGAAAAATATCTCAATGTTCCAACATTTGGACATTTTTTAGAAACGAATTTTGGTCATTGTTTAAAATGTCAAAAGGTGTCCTGAAGTGTTCTATCAGTGAACAAAAAATGTCTAGATCCTTTCTAACAGTGGTAAGAACTGTCATATGGGTGTTAAAACTGTACCTGAACTTCTGATGTATCCAGTGTATACGGACAAGAAACGATTTTTAACCAGTTAGAATACTTTACACATTACCATTTGCACATTTACAAGTCGTTTCTGTCAATTTAGATAGATCAGAATTTCAAGTACATTTTGAGTAATTTTGTGGCAATTCTTATTAACGACTGTTAGGATACAGTCTAAACAGTTTTCTGTTCACTTATAGAACGTGTCAGAATATTTTTCAAATGTTAAACAAACACCAAAAGTCCTCTCTTTAAAAAATCCTAACACTGATTTATATTTTGCTTTATATAACGTACTACATACGTGCTTCATGTGTGATACGTTTATATGTATCCAAATGATTTCTATATTAGCATATAATTAGTTATTTGGACGTACTGTGAAAGAGCAAAACAATTACCCAGATTCTATTCAAGACCAAGTCCAATCATTACTCTCTTTGGGTGATTATTTGTGACGTATTAGACTTAATATTTTAATTTTTTCGAAACCTCAACATATTTACATTTTGCTTCAAACAGTAAAATTGTTACTCAAACATATTCACCTACTTGTATGTTAATATTTTGTTTTGATAATAATTGGTAATTAAACCAAGTCAGTGGCCAAATTATTAATTTACATGAACACTTACGCATTTTACTTATATAGTATATTTTATAATGGTAATTAAAGTGCGTATCGCCTTGTATGAGTTCATTTTAAATTACTTATATACTTTTTGCAGATATAGTTCTTCCGCACGCAATAAGTTGAACTAATTATTTAATTGTACAACTTTAACGCCACTTAATTATAGTCGGAAGAAATCTGTAAAAAGTAAAAAGGTATTTCTCTTGTTTTGGTTGATGTGTGCGATTACGGGATTGAAAGTGGCAGAGTAGAACAGTGAAATATATATTTTTGTAACTCACAGAAGGGATGAACCATTAAGATAACACGTAATATACATAACCGCAGGTTGATTGAAGAGATAGCTATGAGTAAAACGTGTTACCTAATCTTAATTACTTTGTTGTTCACTGTATAATGTATGATGGTTTAAGTATTAAATCACTTGTACTTTCTCACTGACGTTTTTATTTTTGTATTTGCTTTGACTATTCTCTCATCTTGTAGTGGTCTTACATTTTTAAAACGATATTTTTTATTGTTGTTTCTTTCTGCTGTTTGTATGTACATCCTTGAAATTAATTTTAATTACCCTTTGGTTTTCTTGTTTTGTATGCGCATGTGTTTATTTCATTTTCATTACCTTTTGAACTCCATAATAAAAGTAATACTAAGAAATGAAATGAAATGAAATTTCGAATTTCACACTTTTACGTTCCACGTTTATGTCCTTCAGGCTATAGAAGACAGATGATCCATGGATGTGAATGATTATGAAATAATTAGTAGAGTGGTAATGTGAGGAGGAAATAGGGAAAACCTGCGGAAATTCACAGACACGATGTTGTACGTGCACAACAAACTCAACTGTCCCGTGGTAAAAACAGAAATCCCTCGTACTAGAGATGCACGCTCTACCATTGAGCTACTATGGCCATCTATAAAATGAAACTAAGATCTATTCAAAAGAGTAAACTTTCAAATTTTAAAACAAAACTTTTGAATTAGTTTTATATCTCTGTCAAACTCCTATAAAAATTAGATTAAAATGTCTTTAATTGGAATGAAATTTAATCGGTCTTATAAATATCTGTGCAATGAAATAATTATTACTAGTTGTTGTACAGTGTATGTAAAATCCATACATCCAACTTGCAATCTACCGCTTCTCTTCAGCTCCCCGTTTCCAGTCAATGCACCTTTCCTTACTAAAGATGTCGCTGATGTTTATTCTTACAAAATAGACTTTTGATTCTCATATTTTGTTTGCACACACATAATGTTTTATACAAGTAATTTTGTTTTATTATATTTTTAACGTATTTACATTTGCCTTAGACGCTGGCTAAAACTCTTAGATTATACTCCTATGTTAACATAATTCAAACTGAAGTGAAATATCACTCAGAAAAAACGTATTCTACATTGTAACCCGTATTACTTCAAACCTTCATTCAATGTACTCGGTATCGTGTTATGTGTATTGCCATAACATTTTTGTAAAAATTTGGAAGGTTACAGTTGTGAGTCAGAGAGAAAAATCAAATCTGCCCGTAATTACATACATTGCAGACGTAGAGTAAAGTGAGAAAATGTATCAACACCTTCTTGTATGTATAGGTGAAATTTTGAAATGAAATGAATTTTTTTGATAAACAATGGGAAGAAATAACAAATCAACGAGTTAACTCACAGTATACGATATTCTCTACCGTAACTTTTCATACTCAGGAATCGAATCAAGGACCCTTCGTATCAATTCAGTCACATAATCCAAGATAATTCTTTATATCCTGAAAGATTTTCTCTCTAAAAACATAACAAATCACTGAAAAATGACTAGCCATGACATCATTACCAAATTAACAATGCTATGAGCACGCGGAGTACGCCTTATAAAAAATAACATTATTAATTGATTATTTTAATATCAAAAGTATTTTTTCATGTTACGCTTAATTTTAATAATGATGATGTAACAGTGTCTTTGTCAGTGATTAGTTGTAATTTTATTTTAAAATCTTAAAATGTACGATATGTAAATATACGCAATACGAGTATGACAAAACATTATACGTATATTTGTACATGCAAGCAAATTACTTTATGAACGAAGTTTAAAATATTTTCAGTTTACTCGTGAAAACAATATATATGAAATTAAATCTTTGAGTTTTACGTCCCTCGGCTAGGCTAGGCTAAAGGAAACGGTGATGAGCGAATGAATGAAATGGTGGAATGAAGAAAACTGGAGGAAACGGGAGAACACCGAGGAAACCCACGCAATCGCACGCGATGTTTGTCCTCCAGAAAGTTCACTCGGCATTAGCTGGAGTCAAACCAGGGACTCCATGCACCAGGGGTGAACGCTCTACCTCTGACCCACCGCGCCCCCTATATATATATATATATATATATATATATATATATATATATATATATATATATACAAACGTGGATCCAAGAGGGGCTATAGCCCCCCCTTGACGCTCAAGTACACACTGGATAAAATGGGCTTCAATCCTGCTTTACACTGGATAAAGCATAAAGCTGCAAACTATGGTTTAGCCCCCCTTGATCATATCCTGGATCCACCATATATATATATATATATATATATATATATATATAGTATATACTGCTAAACAGGGAATTTTTAGTTAAGTCAAATATCAATATCAACTTTTTCAGCGTAGTCAGTGTGGTCAGTTATAGGAGCCAAAAATAAGAAAACGACCAAAAGAGACATATCATGATTTAATTCATAAGGTTGTAATTTGCTTGCCTGAACAAATGTACACATTGTTTTGCTATTGTCGTATATATATATATATATATATATATATATATATATATATATATATATATATATATATATATATATATATATATATATATATATTCTGTAATTATATGCAACAGAACAAACAACCGTTTTAACTTTGAGATTGAACTTTAAAACAGAAATTGAGACTGAGAAATCAAGAAGGCTGAACTTCATTTCCGTTTACAGTCATTACAAAAGATACCCACGCAAAAATACTTGCTTAACAACATAAACTTTGTTCACCCGGAAAACAAGGAAAAAGGCAGATATAAATCATTATTATCCTCAGCACCTTGACCAAGTGCATGAATTCTCATGCTCTGACACGTCGTAAAGATACAAAACCGTCAGATCCAACTATGTTCAGATTAATGAAGAAAGTCACGCGAGTAAGTTATAATATTTTAGACGCTTACATCTCTGAAAAGTTATCTACGTAATAATTCAGAAGGATGAAATATTTTTAGAGATCAAAGTAACACTTGCAGTACATTGTACGTTACATGCTACAATAGCTTTGTTGACAATGTTTACGTTAACTACACATTATTTAGACATATCTAAAGTAAGCTGTACACACCGAGTAATTTCTCTCATCTTGGAGAAGATGCTACAGCTTATAAGTTCAGAATTTTCCTTGAAGTATTAGTTTTACTTTTACCACGATTATGTTTTGGAATTTTCATTTTTTATGTTTATATTCTTTTTACGTACGATCACCTTAAAATAAATTTTAAAAGGAAAGAAAAGAAGATAAACATTTACTTTTAGCTTTCAGACACCCTATATCTTCGTCCGTAGGGTAAGATCATGCAGCAGAAGTCAACGACTTTCTTTGAACACGTTCTTTCAAGCCTAAGTCTATGAGTCAGAATACAGAATCTTGGTCCAAGTTTGGTCAAGTTTTTTTCTTTCTTTTGAAACGCATGGATATATGTTCTAAATTTTGTCTCATATCGTAATATTTATCTTTGTCAAATTTATAAGTTTATTCCGGGCAAATAATAACTTACACATAGATTCTACCAATTATGATTATTCAGTTTCTACATAAATGGTATTCCTTATCATTTTTCTTCAGTTTATAATTTTAGCTTTTCCTTATATCCTTCGGAACTTCAGAGGAAAGCATCTGGTTGCTCTACTTCTAATCTACATGTTTAATAGTCTCGCACAGTTTCACTAGGTAAATGAGCTAAAACTAATCCGGCTTAGACATAGACATCTACAGCCAGCAACAAACATAAGAAGACATACTGGTAATAAGATTAAATTTAGATGAAAAGGACACGTATACCGTATATTTTAAACTATTATTCGAATTATTTTACAGAAAGGGATAAAATTTAGGGAAATCGTGCCATGTAACTCTTTGGATTAGTCACGTAAGACTCCGTAAGGTTGTAAGCGAGTTGGCTTTACAGTATTTTGTGTGAGAGTTTTTTTTTCCTTTTTTGATTTAACAAATAAAACTGTTTTGAAAGTGCGGTACAACTGAATTCTTATAACTTTAAACTTATTAAGTTTTCGTAATAATACGTATATTGACTACAATATTATTTTCGTAAATATACGTGAAAGGAGCATTCGTGCAGCATTGGAGAGAACTGACGAAACCATTTAGGCTGCTCACAGAAAATTTACAAACAAAATCTAAGAATTCTATTAGCTGATATAAATCGTATCTTCTGACTGTTTGAGTCTTTAATCTATGCATACAACAACTACCGAAATTTGTTTTGAAAATATTCGGAAATAATGAATATACGAATTATTTTATGTCAAAGTAGTTAGCACAACACATGCAATTTAACTTTAACTAATCTATGAAATAACATCGCTCAAATTATAAGACATCCTTCGTTGTGATTTGAGATTTTGACCCTACGATTGAAAATAGTGGAATCGTAAAACAACAAATCGCTGTTGAAGTGCACCAAACGAAAGTTTGCATAATATTTATTAGATTGTGCGAATGAAATATCTGCCCCAGATGGGTGATTTCCAAAGAACAAAAGAAAAAAAAGACAACTACAATATCTAGTTAATCAATATAGCCACCTTATACAACCACACGTTTTTGGCATCACTCACCCAACAACGATTGGGTTTCGTGGCGAAAGAAATCTGGAGTCTGCGATGCAAAGAGGTCTTGAACCGCATGTAGCACTACCCGATCAAGAGAAGTTTTCCATTTCAAGAAATGATCGAGATGCCAAAAGAGCTGACAGTCAGTGGTAGATGCATCATGGGGGATATGGTAGGTGAGGAAGGCAACTCCTGGAGAGACTATAGTCCTTTGCATGACATACAGTCTAGTAGTATCGTGCACTATAAAGCACTACGTTTGTTGATAATTTCTGAATACTTGCGGATAATTTTGCTTGCATTTCATGGAGTTCAGCACTATAACGATCTGCATTGATGGTTTTACCTTGCTTAAGAAAGACATGATAAGTCACTCCCACCATACACCTACATACCAGCAACAACACCTTCTATGGTTGGAGAGGTGGTTTAGGAAATCTTCCTGGACGTTGATCACGACACAAACACTTTCTTGTTCATTTACAATTGTCAAAGCTGATCCATTTTTCAATTCGATGCAGGAAATTTTTCTAGGTATTTCTTACACTCAAAGTAGTGCACAATTTCAGACAACAATTCTCGTTGGCCAGTGTCAACTCATGTGTCATATGTGCCGATTGCATGAAGCTGCCAAACGACAGTGGCATGGTGACTCCTAAATCATCTGCAATCGCACGAACAATTTTTCCGAGGGTCCGTTTCCACAGTAATGTTGGTTGGTGCCCACTGAACTCATTATGCAGTGCTATGTCACAGGAACGAAATTCGACAAACTAAAGGCAAATGGTGTGTTCATTCACCATTCCTAATCCAAATATACTGTTAATGCTGTTTGCTGCTTTCTGTCAGAATTTTCCAGTTTGAATTTTTAAAGAAAATTCACACTCAATTGTATGTTCTCCATGCTGCACTTTCATACGACTCTATTCAGTAACTCAATGCCTCCTGTCTGCCTGAGTACTCCAGACTATTTGCTGGACGTGTACTGTGTTTGAGATGTTAGACGCGTGACTTTAGTCTATTCCTGTGTTGTGTTGCTGAAGAGAGTATCCCAGCAGACGTTAAGGCAGGCATATCATAAGCATCAACCTAATTTACATTGCTTTTATATATAATAAACCCATTGGTCGTTTTAAAGTTGATTTAATACAGTGTATATGATGTGACACTTTTGACTCGTAAAATGGTACACTTGAAGTTAAACTACATCTAGATAAAACAAATAATACAATGATTTTTTAGTATGAAGTAACAAAAAGAATTAATCAATCAAGTAAAACCCTTGTACTGAATAGAATCGTATTCGTCAGTAACGGTGCAGCAAAGGAAAAGTTAGTTGACACATATCTAATTGTTAAGCATCTTCGATTTTTAAATTAATTTTAGGCAGTTGTAAAATAAGGTTGTGTTTTGGTTCAACTTAATGCTTCAGTAACGTTAGTTTCACCGTAAATTTACCTGAAATTACAGCTACTTTGCTGATAAAAACGGTAAAAAAATATATAGGATTTTCTGTAAACACCAGAGAAATTTGATGATGGAAATATTAATTAAACCTTATAATTTTACAGAATCTGTCAGTGGAGTTACTCGTTCGAGACTAAAATATTGTTCAATGAAATTCCAACAAAATACTCGTTGCTATAGTGTTATAACATCATTCTTAAATTATGTTTAGGCGTACAAACAAGAAAATAATTTACATTTAAATACTGATTAGAAATAGCAATCAGTAATTTTAATATCTATTGACGATATTTTAATAACACCCTAATTTCCTAGTGTACTTTAAGAATCACGTCAAGGAAAAGGAATTGCTAATGTAGGTTTACAATATACACTTTAAAGCTGAAGCTGATGTGATTGTTTTTAATTTATAATACACCTATAGGCAATTTCAAAGATGTATTATACAATAAATTGTCCTTTAACATCGGTTTCAGACAGAAACCACGAAATGTTTTAAGATGCAAGACAGACACAAATACTATGAACGTAACTTTTTTTTAAAAAAGTGATGGAACACACAATAAAACTAAAATACATAGAAACACAGAAACACCACACACAAAAGGACACAGCCACACACCACACAGAAGCAAAGTAAGGAGTGAAACAAATAAAGGAAAGGGAAAACAGTGCAAGATAAAGTGCTGAACAAAAAGCAAGTCCTGCAGCCTGTGGAAAAAGCTAGTGAAATAAAAGTATAACAACCACTTTACAAAATAAACATACCTCGTATCCCTGCTTAGTTACCATCGTCTGCCTAGGCCACGGATAGTCAACGTCTTTGGCGTGAGGGCTGCACTGCTACAAACCAGAATAAAGACGAAAGAAAAATGTCAGAACTAGGCACATGAACAAGAAGACACATTCACACACATACAACCACGCACAAAGACAAGAAACAGAAACAGCAACAACCTGAACTAGATTCGTAAGGTTGATAACGACAAGGATCACGTAACTAGAAATATGATGTTTATTACCAATGTTCGAATAATAGAACCGATATGAGATGACTTTTCGATCAAAGTTTTAACAATGAGTCAGACAGAAATTTTCGGAATTAGTTGTCAGAAACCTAAATTTGAATAAAATTATTCCGATGGAATTGGAAAGGTCGAAATAGGATGTCTGGCCGCGAGACTATCACGGGATATCTCGATTACCCAGCAAAAATGTTGACCATTCACCTATGTTCAACCGCCTTGGTGATTTGTTAAGGCTCTTTAGCAGGAACATACTACACTTGCGACATGCCTAATGAACTATCTTTTTGCTTACTTTCTATGCTCCAAATTAACCTTTAACATGTTATTCCATATATTTTTGATTGTTTTTAATTTATACCAATTGGAGTTGTCTTCTTTTTCAAAACTTTGACTAATCCCAACCCAACTTTAGTAGTTCGTATAAAACTCGGGAACTAAATATCTGCATACTAATATCTCATATACATATCATGTTCGTCAAAATCCAACACCATACTAACGAAGTTAGTCAAAATCGGATGAGTTTCATCGACAGTGCACGACACATACTATCTTATGTGATTGGTTAAAAGAAACGAAGAACAACAACAATAATATGAAGGACGAAAATTGACATTTCGACAACTATGATGTCATAAACTGTACCAATAAGTTTTGGGATTATACGAAACAAGTTTCGACACCATCTACTACTTTATTCAATAGTATTTTGTCAAGCATTGATGGCTTACTCTTGGGTGCTTTTGTGTCATTAACTAGAATATTCTTATATTGAATATACCACTAAGTCTATTAAACGCTTCAAAGTACGAGGCGCATCCAGAAAGTAAGTTCCGATGGACTGTAATATGAAAGACGAAAAGTTTTCTAGCGTGGAGAAATCTTATTAATGCGCGTAACTCCACGGATGTTATAAAATAGAGGATCTGCCCATTCGTATCTTCATCATATGAACTCCATGGAGCCGAAAAACAATCGAGCATCGTCTGAGCCGGCACATCTGATTGGCTACTTTCGTTTCCGCCATGATTGTTGGCTCGAAACATTGCGATCTTAGTGGCGCGGAGTGGGCAGAGTAGGTGTGGCGAAGCTGTGACGTATGGCTTCACGATTTTGTTATATGGTCAGATCCTCTATTTTATAACATCCTTGCGTAACTTGCACTCAGCGGCAGACTATGCGCGCAACCATGTTTATCATATCACTGACTTCACACAACTGCGGTCCAACAAGTTATGGATAGTGTTCCTGCTCCACTTCTCCATAGCCGCATTCTGACCACTCGTGCCATCTTGGAACACTTTCGGAACATATTTTTTGGATGTGCCTCGTATTTCATTGTAATATGTTCTGATTACTTTAAAAGACTTTCGATGGAATTTATGTTCATTTGTTTCACATTATAGCATGCGAACAAATTAAAACAGATCAACTTTGTAAATAATTTAAATTATAACGTTAGCTGCATACTACTAGTTCGTGACAGGAATATAGATACCAAGAATAGAAAAAGGTTCAGAAGATTACAAACTTAATGGGTGACAAATAGACAGCCTAAATAACTGGTTCAAGTCGAACATTGACAACAGTCAAAAAATTTAAAGAAATACCGTAGGTAATGATGCTACATGTACGAAAGGAAATGGAATCCAAGGATTATGTCCTTTAGACTAAAGAGATGGACGATGATGATGAAAGAATAGTGGAATTAAGATTGTATGAAGAAACGAATAAACTTAAAAAAGAAAAAAATACTGAACACAAGCACTTGTCAAGTATGATTCACATGGCTGTGCATAAAACCAGTAACCCTTCACACAATAGGTGAGCACTCTACCACATAATCTTCTGCCTTCTTTGTACACTCATGTCCAAAATTACTGTCACATATCTATAAGTATGTTGTTGTGAGAATATAATTTCATAACGAATTCAATCGGCATTTCTTATAATGTTAATATGTGTATAATCGGCAAAGACATGTATGTGGCAAATTTCATGCCAAAAGAACAGTAAATAAGAATAATAAAACGAAAATAAAAACTTCTTGTCGATTTAGCAACATTATATTTTACTAACTCTAATTTTCGTTTTTATAATTCTTTTCCTATGAAATTTACCACAAATATACCTCTCCCGATTATACACATGGCATCAGTGTTAAAAGTACCCTGCAAAATCGTTATCAAATTATATTCTTACAAGAAGACAGTTACAGATATGCGACAATCACTTTGGACATGAGTGTACATGTTCTAGGACAGTGTGGTTTAAATATTAACAATATGTGGTTTATTGACTGCAACGTGTGAGTGATCAATATACTTCAATATACTTCAAATGACATGAAAATTAAATTACTTTCTAAAATGCTGAGACGTTTGCTTAATTACTAAATTGACAATAAATTGATTTCAAGTTTCAAGTAATTTGTAAATCAGAATCTTACAATTTCAGGAGCTATTAATATTTAATTTAGTGGATGTTAAACTGCAGTACACGGTTCTATACATAAAAATTGTAATATGCTATGCTAATCTCCAGTGAGTGGCATCCACTTCCATATGAATTACAATACAGAACATTGGTAATGTAATTGGCTGCAGAGTATTTTTGCACTCAGACAAAAATAATATGAATTTCCTCTTGTTTTTGTCCTTTGTCCTGCATAAGTGTGACTTGCATGTCAAAGCAAACAACTCGTATGTAATGCAGACTTCGTGCATTCACGACATTCCAGCCACAGTCACGACACGAAAACCCAGCAAGGAGACAAGAGAAAATAGATAATACTGTCGAAGGTTAGTCTGTACAATTGATGGCATTACCAACCCGAATACAGCATATACAGACGTAGTGCGACCGACCTCTATTCAAGCAACCAATCAATAGCAATACTTTCACAATAGACATATGAAAATTCGATTAATCCAAATATTAAATATGTAGAGCAGTTATTAACTCCTAACGTTTTGTATAAGAAGAAGTGCTATATGTATAAACAGTCATAATACTTTAAAGAGAACAAAATACAGTGTATCCCACAATATTTACTCTGACTACATGTAGGCTAAATATTACTGACTTATATTTAAAGCCCCCATGATTAGCTGCTTGATAGAACGTTGAGTAACTCTGATTTTTGTGTATGTATATCTATCTATCTATCTATCTATCTATCTATCTATCTATCTATCTATCTATCTATATATATATATATATATATATATAGAGAGAGAGAGAGAGAGAGAGAGAGAGAAGTCCAGATCCGATATGTCACTAGGAGCGCCACAAGAACATAAAAATGTCGCTCTCTGCACAAGAAAAAGAGATGAAGTTTCCGGAAAAGACAATAGGTATTGTGGCTAGCTAAGACAAAGTCTCAAAACAGTGTTCTACTTCCAATAAAGAGCTATGAACATTTCGAATTAAGGTAAACATCTTGGGGACATACGCTGTATATTCTTATGAAAATCACAAATAAAATATTCAGGAATACAATTTCTTTCTTGAAAAACTTCAGAGTAAGAGAACCGATTAAAATTATGTTTGCTGTAACATATAAAATACACATTCTGTTTATGTTATAAATATCAAATCAAATAGTTGTCTTTATTTCGACGTTACTGAGAAAAATACTTATAAGACAGATTTTAATTTTGCTGTAGACTGTATAATTAATTGGTCCTTTTCCTTTGAGAAGTGATTAATATATTTCAAAATAATGAAACACAAGCGAAAACAGAAAATGTCCCGTTCTGGGAGTGGGAAATGAGAATTGATGTCTTTTTTTAGGCTCATTGTTTGGAGATTAATTCGGTCGAAGGGTCAAAATCATATAATCTTCAACTTAAAGAAAAAAAAGAAAGAAAGAAATTTGTTGATAGCTTTTGTAAAAATTTCCTGATGTATTTTTTTTCTAAAACCAAGTTTCTCAAACTTTTCCTAAGCGGGGACCACTTTTATTAGTCAGAATGTTATTTATCCCGTTATTCAGTTTATTTTATTTAAATTTATTTGTCTTTTGGACTATTGTTCAATCTAAGAAGACCAGAAGGAAAGATCTGGAGGACTACTACCTTTAGGTCCCGGGATCACAATTTGAGAAACTCTGTTCTAAAGTATGTGGAGTTGTTCTTTGTCAGCAATTTCCTCCTGACCACAACATTAGCAAGGCAAGATCAAATTATCAGTGAAAACACTGTTGTAAACTTCAGGATCTCTGAACAAGAGTCAGGATTCCAATGGAGTACGTACAGTTTTGGTCAAAACTTTATGACCACTTCGGATTTGAGTGAACCTCTACAGTTCACCTATTTTGGTGCATTAACTTCGAAGCCGTGTATCACCGGTACTCCTTTCCAAAGCATAAAATTTGATGGTAGTTGGTTGAATCGTGGTCTCTAAGATACTGCAAATTATAAGTCTATTCAAATTTCTTAAAATTGACATAAAAAAGGCATTTTGTAGCAGATAGTACATCATGTAGATAAAGAGTTGGAAGATGAGACAATATTTTGGTGCTATTTGAAAAGAGAACATACTTCAAAATATAATTACTTTTGGGTTTTTAAATGTTAAAATATCAGCAAGCTAGAAAGAAATACGAAACAGTTACAACCTTTTATCCTTTAAAATGTATATTCCTGTATTGTCGCCTATGTGTATACCTTTCAAATAAAACCAAAATAATATCTCATCTTCCAGTTCTTTGTTTGCATTATGCAATATCTATTACAAAATGCACATTTTGGTGTCCATTTTACGAGTTAGACTATAATTAGAGATATAATTTGCAGTATCTCAGACCGCGATCTAACTACCATCAAATTTTGTGTTTTGGACAGGAGTACCTGTGATATATGGCTGCGAAGTTAATGTGCACAAGCAGAAAATCCACAGTAGGGATTCACTCAAATCCGAAGTGGTCTTAAACTTTTGGCTGGTACTGTATTGCAGTTGTGTTTTTGATCACTAAAGCTATAATTATCTAAAGTTGCAGCAGTAAAGTTAAAGATGTTATCTTTGGATCTTTCTTGAGATCTGGATTTCTAGGAAATATAGTTCCGAGGTCTTAAACAGATATTACTTAAAACATAGCATGGTTCAAGAACTGTTCCTATTATTTGAAGTTGAAATCGATCATGGACAAGGGAATGTATTCATCCCTAACTTAAAAGAATACTTCACTAGCTCCTACTCTGCACGGCATCATTAGTTTATGTTAATTCATTGGCTTCTTGATTGTAGACGAGACACATATAATATGAATATGAATGTAAATACTGAGTGATATTTTCATAATATTGGAAAGCAAGCAATATGTTTCATATACTTCTATCTGTACAATGTATACCTAATATTGAATAGTTTTATAGATTCTAATATTGGATAAGCAATCTCAGAACTCGACGGAAAATTAGCAATTGACTCATAATATAGTAAATTATAATACCAAAATGTTTGCAAAAGTATTGATATTATAAACATAATGCAAAATATTGGAAGCATATCAGGGCTTTGAACAAAGAAGAAAATGAAAATTTCTACTTAGCTATTGCCTGAAGGCAGGATTCAAGTTATATTAGTTTGTTAACCAAAAAAAAAAAAAAAAATAAAATAAAATGGGTGCATTACTCGAAAAAAAAAAAATAGACCAGTTGCTTCAAAACATGAAGTGAACTATAGAGTCTGATTATTAAATAGAAGTTTCTTTTGAAGTACTATGAAAGAATTGGATAATATCTAAAAGTACTCTGCAATATGCTGGAAGCTAGTTTTGAGAGTAGAGAAAAGGGGGAAAATAAAAAAGAATCCGGACCTTAAGTAGGTCTAATACAAAAATCGATACAAGATCAAAAATACTGACTGACGAGTCATTTCCTTTCTTCTCTTGCCTTTTCGACCCGTCTTCAAAGAGACTGAAGAAAGTAGTGAAGAGCGACGAGAAAGCTATCTTGCTGCTTCAGTTCATGTTGTAGGTACTTGAAAGAACTAGATGAAGTTATCATACAAAAGATGTTACGACCAAACCACTTGCGGAAACAATTCGCTACGCGTTGTTACTGTAGTAAATTAGTGCTAGTGATCCTGGTAACGTTTACCAAATTCTCATTCTCGTGCAGAAAAAAAAGAGAAAAGAAGCTAATTTAGATTAAGCAAAATCCAATCAATCAATCTGGCAATTGATCCAATATTCCCGTCCAATGTCATAACTTGGAACTTTTCCCAGGAGATCAGTCATTAATATTCTCCCCTCCTATTAAAACATGAAGTTGAGCCCCGTAGAAAAATATGAAATTTGATCCCCCTAGAATTTAAAACTTTAATACTTTTATTGCTTCTAGGGGTTCAAGTTCGCATTTCACTGAAGTAGGGGCCATATTACATTTACGCATTATCTTAAGAAAATATAAAGGGCGTTACAAAAAAAATTCACAATATTTTGGGACTAGAGTCCTCACATTTAAATAAGAAAAAAGTTCTTATTGACCTGTAATCGGATGTGCATAGTTTCGTAGTTACGCCGAAAATATGAAAAAAAAAAGAACCTCAAAGATCCATAATTCCACTACTATACCTATAGGACCGATCGTTTTGTCAAGATATCGAGGAGCCAGTACGTGAACTATCCAAATATCTATCTTTCAGAACTTTCGGTACTGCACAATCATTTTTAGAATGGCTGTTAGGGAGCACTTGATTACTCTTCACCTACCTCTCTAAAATTGGTGTCCAAGTACTAGAGCATCCTTAAAACATTGATATTTGGATAGTTCACATACCAGTTCCTCAGTGATGTCTTCATCCGACTACGATAGGTTTCAAAGCAGTGAAGCTATGGACTTTTAAAATTTACTTGTTTCACGTTTTCGGCACCCTATAACTCTGAAAATATCCACTTTTGAGCACAGGTCCATATAAACTTTTTTCTTATTTTGATGTAAGGACTCTGTTCCCAAAATATTGTAATACATTTTTGTACCAACCTGCATTTTGTTAAGATGATGGGGTAACAGCACCACCACCAACTTAAATTATTTTCATTTTTTTGGAAATGATACGGTGGGCTTATTTCATTCTTTACTAGTTAAACTGAGGGGACTGTATTTGACACAATGTAAAGCCTTAAAAAATATATTTGAGTGTTCTAACAGTAGACATTTTACTGAAATGGGCTCAGATTACATTTTCGTTTCCAGTTTCTTTTCTTTTTTTTCTTTCTTTTTCTTGTGGGGGTATGTACCTATTCCATACCCCTATTTATAGAGAGTGTTTCAAAGCAAAATCGACGACGTTTGGGAGCTGATGCCTGACACTAAGATAAGACAAAAGGTATAGACCAACCTGGGCGCACAAATGTTTCCTTTCGGAATTATAAGCTGCCAAAAATATAAAAAAATGAACTTTGAAGGTTCATAGCTCCAATACTACGGGACCTATCGTAGTCGGGTCAAGACTTCCCTTCGGAATTAGTATTTGCCCTATCCAAATATAAAAGTTTCAGAATCCTAACGTACTCAAGAAGCAATTTTTATAGAGGGAGTTTGGCTACGGGCATATAATTTGAAGTACTCTTGAACTACCTCTATACAAATTGTTATGGAAGTACCTTAGGATTCTGAAACTTGGATATTTGGATAGGGCACATACTAGTTCCTGAGTGAAATCTTGACTCGACTACGGTAGGTACCATAGTTTTGGAACTAAAAAGTTCATGTTTTCATGTTTTCGGCAGCCTATAACACTGAAATGACGGATTTCTGCACCCAGGTTCGTCTATACTTTTTGTCTTATCTTGATGTCAAGAATCACCTCCCAAACGTTGTCAGTGTTGTTTTGAAAGCCCTCTATATTTATGTTTACGAATCGTCGTTTCATATGGAATAAGAAAGTGCTGTCTTGAAGTGGGCTTCCCTCGAACGGCGGGAAACTTAAATAGGAGGGCAGTTACGAGCAAAATATGAAAAACCGATGTTGCCCCGCCCCTTCAAATTACGGCACAGTTCTCGTGTGGTCTATTGATTATCACATGCCATGTGCTACGTGTGGCATCGGGTTCGATTTCCAATGGGAGCACAATTTTGGTGTTGATTCACATATCTTGAGTCAATTAAGCAGTTAAGAATGCGGGAAATAATAGCAATGAAAGCAGACGTTCTGACTACATATTACTTAATTAGAGGCTACCTTGCCGGCTATAACCTTTGTCAATCCGTAACGACAGGAAGTTTAATGTGTATGTTTGTGTATGGTGGAAAAAAAGGAAGAACGAAAGACGAAAGGATAGCTACAAATTCAATATACATGTGATATTGTAAGAACAGAAAAATATACATATGTACATTCATTTGATTACATAATTTAGAAACAAAAAAGTTGACAATCAGTTGATGTTGTGCACACCTTTATGATTAGTGAAACTAACCACTTTTGCTATGCAGGAAAAAAATAATAATAATAAAAAAAACAATTGAAAACTTGCACTGCTAAAGT
Organism: Thermobia domestica; assembly: GCF_964235325.1. Taxonomy (NCBI): domain Eukaryota; kingdom Metazoa; phylum Arthropoda; class Insecta; order Zygentoma; family Lepismatidae; genus Thermobia; species Thermobia domestica. Next base: position 114,660,291 of record NC_137468.1, on the reverse strand, counting down.
GTACATAATATTACATATTTCCAAGGACTTGCACCTTAAAACTAGTTTTCTTGCCGTTTCTAATTATCTCTTCACATTATAACATAAATGTGTCGTAATTATACGCTTTACATTACATTAAGCATTAAAGTTGCATGAGTAATTCTAATTCTTTCTTGAAGCTGTAATTACAACGATCGATGAATCTTTTGCAACAGCAACAGTGTATGATGAAAACTCTTTCAGCCGGCCGAATAATTCCCCACCTAATCATTTCTTCTTAAACATTATTTTGCTCCTTATCCGAAACAAAATGCAAAATAAGCAGTTATAGAAGAATTGAATGGAAATAATCACAACACAAAAAATAAAGAAAAAAATAAACTACTCTTTTCACCATTTTAGCAAAACCTATTTTACACTTTAAAATGTATCATTATAAAGTATACACATGGTATATAAAGTGAACCCTAAAAAAGCGAAGATTTGAATTGAAGTCTTTATATTCATAATATCACACATTTTGCTTAACTGTTTAAAACGGTTCTTTGATTTTCCCTTCCTTACAAAATGGTTGATCTCAAGAAAAATAAATATGATAATAAGATTTTAAAAAATCGATTCACTGAGCCTTACAGATAAAAACGGAAGTTAATAAACGATTATTTGGATCCATTCTATAATTACAGTTCTTTACATAATCTGCGCTTCTCTAAGTTGCAATCAGCCGACGCCAGTGACGTGGTGCTATAATCTGGTTTACTTGGAGGTGAGATAGTGTGGTGGGGAAAGGCCTGGTAGAAGTTAGGGGCTGGAACGGCCTATGATGTGAAGGTTAATTTTGTATAATCCGTCAACTCTCGGATTCAAGTTGCGGTTGTGGTTCAAAGGTCACGTTAATAGGAGGTACCGCATTTCATAACTCCTGTTGCATAGGAGGCAAAGCATACTCAAAAAACTCAACTGTAAGCTCCAACCGAAGGTAGACTGAGGAATGCAAACGAACATGGGGAGATAAATCCTAAAGGATGTATTAGGATAGAAGTGAAATTAATGGTTGATTCAGTAATGACACGTTGATCCATTAGACCTACTGGTCCAAAGTAAGGTAAGTGAAGAAAGGGAACAAGAAGATCGTATCTTTCAATTAACTGTGAAAGTATATGTTTGGACTGCACTAACAGTTCATAGGTACAGAGTCAGATGTAAACGGCCTAACTTAACAAGCTATTCTGTTTTAGCGATTAGCCATGTTCTTCCTTCAAGAAGACTACTGTATTCTTCACTCGTTTCTTGTTGATTGGTGATTAACTTACAATAAGTTTAACGACTTATTTTCACTCAACCGAGAAACACCCACTTTCCCTCAACGGCTGTGATTCATTAAAACGTATGCATACATGATGTTAAAGGAAACAGAAAATAACATGACACAAGATTGAAGAAAGACAGAAACGTTGCACGCAAATCTTTGTACATGATGAGAGAGAGAGAGAGAGAGAAAACGATTTCTACAAAAATAAGATAATCAAATTTAATTTTGTCACATAACTATTTCATTTTTTAAAGAACATTTCTTACTCTTTCCTAAAAGTTTATTACTTTAAATATAGCGTTTCTGTGGTTCGTTGCCTTGATGTGAAGTCCTTCGTGAATGCATGCTTTATGCATACATCCGTGCATGTACATAATTACATCAAGCACTGCACCTTTCTTACAACGAAGCTTTGTTTCTAGCTGTTGGTCCTTATCTGAGGTAATTATATTTATTTATACCTTACTGTCTCGAGAATTGGTAAAGGGAAGTTTAAACCCTTACAATTTCTCAGTCTAAACCACTGCTACATAAAACTACTATGTATAAATTTTCAACTGCTATATTAAAATTCGTTCTTACACTTTTCTTAAACGAGGATAGACTGTTGAATTCGGAATTTCTGGAGTCCTCGATGTTTATTAATATTCCGAAAAAGTGTTTCGGATGTCTGTTCGTTTGTTGAGTTGAGTTGAATTTCAGTTTAGCGTCCCTTTCAGCAGCGAGGCTATGTGAGACGTGGACCTACTGATTAACGTGAAATCCGAACCACATGAGCTCCCGCCGGGAATCGAACCCGGGTCTCCCGCGCCAAAGGCTGTCTGTTCGTTTGTGTGTGCAGAAATGAATAGATCGAAACTAAATTTTAACTTAGGATTTTTAAAGAAATCTTTGTATTTTCAAAAGTTCTGTCTTTTTTCTATCTTTCTTTAGGGACTACAGTAGCTCAATGGAAGAGAACTTATCTCTGAGAGACGATGGGTCATATATCACTATCAGCTCATAAAGCTGGTAGGAAATAACAGTGTGTTCGCGGATTTTCTCCTGGTTCTCTCGTTTCCTTCTACTTTGCCATAAAACAAATTATTTCATCAGTCGTTTGTGCTTTTAGCATGGAGGGCATAACTGCAAATTTAGCTGAGAATTATATTTCAGCCTCTATTCTTCCCTTACTCATAAATGCTTAAAATATCTTCCATAAAGCATAGTTTAGTGATGGACGAACACTGAAAGTTGAACATCTTCTGGAAAATAATCTTGATAATGTTTATTATTTCCCATTAGTTGGTTACTTGGATTAGAGTTAGCGTTAGCGGCTCTTTCAGCGAGACTACATGAGATATGGACCTGTAGCTTAACGTGGGATCCAAATTATATAGCTCTCACCGGGTCTCTCGCACTAGAGGCGCGCATACTAACCATATAGCTGCGAGGAGTTCCGCTTCTGATTAGTAATGAGAATGACTGAAGAATATATAATTAATTCGAATCGGGGGAAATTTGGGAAGGCTAATTTGTTATGGAAGAAAAATAAAAAATATTAGTCGAACGATAGAATTAAAGCAATGGAATCACATCTTATGTTTTTTAACGATTGTAGTGCTGCTTTTATTTAGTTGGATTCATTTCATGTCCTATGCCGTTCAACATCTAGTAAAAGTGGAAAATGAAACTGAATAAATATTTGAAAAATTACAATTACCTAATTCAGGGCATTTATTAACCAGAATCCAAATTTATTATTATGTTTGTGTCTCCTCCCCATTAAAGTTGACTCTTATATGATTTTTTCTAAAAATCGAGACAAGTTAGTCTTTTTATTGTACTGAAAACAGTTTCGCTCACTCAATTCAACACAATCTTTTACCATTTCCCTAAATTACTTCTTCCGAACGCCAAACCTATAACTAAAACGATTTCTGGCCGCAAAAATTCACTTGATTGGAAGATAATCTTTAAGCAATCAAAAAGAATTAAACGAAAAGATTGTTAGACTTTTTACACACTTCGCTGCATCTCTTGTTTAACAGGTAAGTATGCTATAATCATCGAACATGTCAATAAAAGCTGGAGATTGTTTGAAACGGTGATCTAATTTCTCAGTTAAGCACAAATCTAACTACACACAGATCTTTACATATCAGTACAAATTACAATATAAAGATATTTGTCTAAAAATTGAAGAGTTTGATGTAATAAGGGCATAAACGAGTCTATGCCCTTTTTGTATCAAACGCATTTGTCGCTTTTGCCATGCTTGTTTAGCCTCCTGGTAACATTTCAATTGAATATCGGAATAAAATGCTGCATATTATACTACATTGTTTTATGTAAAAAAAAAAAAAAGAAAGAAAAAAGAAAAAAGAAAAGAAAAAGAAAAAAAGAAAGAAATAAATAAAGAAAAAGAAACTGCTTAAATTTTCAACATTGTTTTTCTCCAACTGCATGTTTCAGATTTACGCCCTTATTGCATTAAACTCCTCAATTACGTGATATATAAGACTAAAATCACTGACTCGCTCAACCGATTTCCAAACCTATTAGGCGCAGAATCTTGAAATTTTATATAAATGTTTCCCTTAGGTCCTAAGCCGTAAATAAGACGCAGTTTTGTGAAATGCGGCCCCTAAGAGGGGATAATGGGGCTTGAAGATTGTTTGCCGTTCACCAGATTTTCGAAACTATTAGGCCTAAAATCTTGAAATATTGTACAAATGCTCCTCATGGACTTCAAGCTGCAAATGAAATGATCTTTCTTGAAATGAGGCCCTTAAAGGAGATAAGGGGCATGAATGATTTTGTGCCGTTCGACAGATTTCCGAGACTATTAAGCGTAGATCTTTGAAATTTTGTATAAGGATTTTTCTCGCACTCTAGTCTGTGGAAAAGAAAACGTTTTCCGAAGTACGGCTCCTAAGGGCAAACAAGGGGGTTTAAATTATTATTATTATGACATTCGTTAGATATCTAAAACCATTAGATATAGCATCCTGAAATTTTTGTATACATATTTTCTTTACACTCTAGATCAGGGCGTAAAATTTCCGGTCGCCAGGTCGCCGTTGGCGACTAAACGGCGACTAGAAATTTAGAGATGGCGACCAGTGTTCATTGGGAATGGTTTCTGCCTAAACTCACACGGCTGCACAGTTTCTGTTGCTCACGAAAATAATTATCACTGAGTGAGAGAAAACACGGAATGTGAAGTCTTGCTTTGTCAAACCAAAGGGCCGGGGGACCTTTCCTAATTTTGTACGTGAGAGATACTGGCGCCCATTATTTTTGGATTGGCGAGTGCGCCTGACTTTGAAATTTTGCGCCCTGCTCTAGATAAGACATTATTTTGCGAAATCCGGGCCCTAAAAGAGGCAGGTAGGCTAGAATTGTTTCCTATTGTTTTCGAGATCTCCGAAATTATTTGGTATAGAATGTAGAAATCCTGTATAAATGTTCTCTGAAATGAAATCTTTAAGTTTTACGTCCCACGGTTATGCCGGTTAGGCTAAAGGAGACGGTGATGATGAGAGATGAGTGAAATGGTGGAATGAAGAAAGTGGGAGGAAACGGGAGAACACCGAGAAAACCCACGAGCACGATGTTTGTCCATCACAAGGTTCACTTGGCGGGGGCTGGTATCGAACCCGGGACCCCAAGCACCAGAGGTGAACGCTCTACCACTGAGCCACCGTGCCCCCTGGAATGAAATGATATCTTTAAGTTTTACGTTTCACGATTACGCCGGCTAGGATATAGGAGACAGTGATGAGAAATGAATGAAATGATGGAATGAAGAAAGTGGAAGAACCCTGACAAAACCCACACATATGATGTTTGTCCACCACAAAGCTCACTTGGAGCTTAAGCGACGTTTTTCGTGCAATGATCTCTCACGATTTTAAATGCGGTTTAACGCAAAAACAGTGCCATGATCATTTAGAAAAGTGTCTCGAGCACTCTGTCCCTCCACGCGCAACCATTTTTAATCGGTTTGAGGAATTTAAACGCGATCAACAAAGTATGATAGATGAGCCTCGCTCTGGGCGCTCTAGCAGTGCAGTTACGGATGAAAATATCGCAGCAGTCAGAAATTTTGTGAAAGAGTATCGATATGACATGAGGAAATTAAGTCAACTTTGAAGATTGATCAACTGCAGACCAGTCCTTAATAAAATGTTATCTCGGACTTTCCAAGCGTTGCAGTCGCTGGGTCTCACATGTGCTTACGCCTGAGCAAGGATATAACCACATGAAGTAGTGCTGCTATATGTTTAAAAGATTTTCGCAGCGGCAAAGAAAATAGGTTTATAATATCGTCACAGATGACAAAACATGGATTTATAACTATGACTCCCAAACAAAACAACCGTTGGCAGTATGATATTTTCAAATGAAACTCCACCGTCGAAAGTTAAACGAGTACGGAGAGCGAGTAAAGTTATTGTGGCATTTTTTTTCTCTCTAAGACCGGCCGTATGGCAACTAGTATACAGTTAGATGATCGACGTACAGTGACAACCTGTGGTACGTTACTTATTGCCTTCCGACTCTCTTTTAAGCTTGGAGATTTGCCCACCGAAGGCCTCCACTGTCTTACTCTCTTCTTCATCACGACAATGCATAGCCACACACACCAGCAAAACCTTTAGGATTTCTACAGCAAAGGGGAGTCCGTAATCTACTATACCCGGTTTATTCTCCAGATTTAGCTACATGTAACTTTCGCAATACTTTCTAACATATCTCCTCAAAAATCAAGAAAAAGCTTCGATATCTGGAATTTCCAATGCACTATTGTAATTGGTAATTTGTACTACGTTTATTTAATTTGTCTTTCTCCTTCAGTAATACTTTCAATACTCCGAGGCGTACTCCGAGGCGAAAAAGTTTTACATTATTATTACGAATTTCTTTTGAAATGTTCAGCATACAGCAATAAATTTTGTATACTATACAGTATATATATATATATATATATATATATATATATATATATATATATATATATATATATATATATATATATATATATATATATATATATATATATATATATATATATTGACATACACAACATGAATGTCTCATGGAAGAAGACAATTTGGCTAATTATCTACACTGGTAAAGACTGGGGTTGTATTTTAGAAAATTCAGTTTGGGAGATAGAAATTTTGAGTAAAAATTATAGGAAACCGAGAAAATCTTCCGATTTCGGATGTAAGAAAGTGGTTTGACAACATAGCTTCTACAAAATAGGCGCTTTCAAAAATATATATATTTCGAAGATGACGGAAATAGACAAAAATCTGCCTAGAGATTTCAATGGGTTTGAGTGAATCAACAATTTTCGGAAGCAAGAAAGCGATCTGATTCGATCTTGATATAGTGCAAAGTTATTTAAGAGCAATTTATTGAGCATTTGAAAGCGTAATTTCATCGAAATCAAACTTGCATTGACAAATATTTGAAACAGAAAAATGTTGTATATAGCTTTCAAATATTTTCCATAAATCTTATACTTCCGGTGCGAAAGGCGAGCATGTTGCTAGTTATTACTAAATAACAACTGAGTTTCACTTCATGCTAGAAACTACGCTAGAGTTCAAACTATGGGAATTCAATATTGAAACCAGAGGTGGTAGACCTATCAATTCCAGTTTCAATTATACAATGGTAACAGCTGAGATGGAATCTACTTTTGGGATCATATACATATAAATGAAAGTGACTATGTTCGTGACTTCATACCTCTTGAACCATACGACCGATCTCGATCAAACTTGCCAAACAGATGAGATTCGGGCCTGGAATGGTATTTATTATTTCACTTTGACGGTACAACTCAGGGTTGGGGAGGGAAACGAGAAGGGGGCGATATTTAAAATTGACCGAAAGTGACCGATATTAGTGTTGAATCCTTAGTATTCGGGATCGCTGAGATGAACAGTGACAAATTCGATGACGTTTAAATGCAAATTGAGTCCCGCTACTTGGGAGGAGAAGTACATAAAAATGATCGATATTAGTGTCGAATCCATACATTTTAGGGGTCGCTGAGATGAACAGTGACACTTCCGATGTAGTTTTAATCCAAATTCAGCCTCAAACTTGGGGCAGGGGAGGGAGAGATACGTAAAAATGATCGAAAATGACCTATATTAGTGTCAAATTCATAGTTTTCGGGTCGCTGAGATGAACAGTGACACTTCCGATGTAGTTTAAATCCAAATTCAGCCTCAAACTTGGGGCAGGGGAGGGAGAGATACGTAAAAATGATCGAAAATGACCTATATTAGTGTCCAATTCATAGTTTTCGGGTCGCTGAGCCGAACAGTGATACTTCCGATGCCGTTTAAATCCAAATTCAGCCATGTATGTACAAAATGAAACGTATTCTCCCCGTACGAAGAACGGGTATTGTATATATATATCGAGTGGTCTAACCACTTATGTCCATGTTAACCGGGGGGGGGGGGGCTACAGGTAAAGAGGCAAACATAATATGACCTTTAATCTATGTGGTCATGTTTTGACGGTAGGGTTTGCGAAAGATATGACGATGTAGTTACGGCACATGATAAGAAAAGTGTCGTAACAGAAAATTAATATTATTTTTTGGCGTTGTGTAGGGGTAACTAGGAGATGTATGTTCAAACCTGAAGGCTTTCACTTTCTTTTGCTTTCTTTTTAGGATATTGAATCCGTTTTTTTTAAAAAAAATTGTTGGTTATTAGTTTTATTAGTTTTTCTCTATTTATTAGTTTTTCATCTATTTATTAGTTTTTTTTCTCTATGGCGATCAATGTTGAATCCGGAAATGATAATTTCTTCCACTTCCACCTTGAACAGAAGGTTAAGGAAGGAGATGGAACATATTCTTAGGACACTGAAACCATATTAAAAATAAATAAATAAATAAAACTACCTATTACCGTTTTTGCTCTGATACCTGTCGAAAGACGAGTAGATGAAAAGGTAGTTTTATAAGATTTTCCATACTTATGAACAGCACAGTTTTGTAACTCGTAAAAGTAAGACATCAAAATACGTAGGTAACTATAATAACGCCAAATGTGGAGGAAATTTCAGCATTAAATTACTCCAACTGACCACTTCGTTTCAACTAATTGCATTTAAATTGACACAAAAAATATGCGTGTGGCAATTCAAGAAGTATATATAACAGAAGCAGCATTCTGTCATTTATGTAAAATGAAATTACACGCTTAAAACCTTTCTCCTAGGAATATGTTGTTTGTAGAAGATTGACCAATCAAAAGGTTCCTAAGGGTTATTTGTTCCGCTATTCTGTGATTATAAACAAACAATTAAGTGATTTAGGCAAACGAATCAGGTTTGTTTATAAATAAACATTATGTTCCACTCACAATATTTGGATAAAATTAATTAACAAGTCAAATGTTTTTTTTTTTTTTTAGATTGGTTAAAACTGTTAAATAAAACTGCGCTTGAAGCAGTAAAGATTATATGTAGTGGATTCCAGGTAGGAAAAAAGTGTATAAATTTATTCTTCTATATGCGTACTGGTAACAAAAAATAAACAACAATTAAACTTGCTCAATTCATTAAGAAGTTAGATTTACTGTTTTAAAAGTAACTACAAATAAAATGGTTAATTTCTGTTTTTATTACATACAAAAAGAAAGTTACATATTGAGATTTAACCCTGTCTACGACTACCTTCAGGTGAATTTGCATTTTCTAAGATTTTATAAGCCCTGTTTGTTCGAGGACAAATTAAACTATAAATTAACTTAATAGGTTGATGTTCTTGCTCCATTACCGAGAGACTCAGGATTGAAATCCTACAGTCCTCCATTCCGATTGACATTCTTTCTAGGATAGGTATATTTCCTGTTTCATCATCCAAATGAGGGATATATACTTGGCTGACTTACTTCCACTATCTTTCAAACTACTGCCTCTTTTAGACTGTGTCTGAAAGTTCGGTAAATAAATCTTTTTCTTCTCTGTAATTTTGGAACATGAATTTTAAACAGACGCAATTCTGGAAATCTCTATTCATTTACTTCACATTAGAAACATTGACAATTCAGACTGTAATGACATTTTTTATGAAAAGGCGGCTAGAAGCTATAAGACTATTTCAAGGTATCATTCTAGTAAACGAATATTTAAACTCAAGTTAATCCAGAAAAATAACTGCTAGGATGGCCGATCGTAGGATTCAAACTCTAAAACACTTTTCACCCCAAAGTAGAAAACTCCATATTTTCATACGCATATATGTTAAGAACTCTATAATTGCAAATGTTTTCTTTAGAAGTGTCTAATAACATTCATTTTCGGGTATTTTCAGTTCGGACAACGCATCTGAGAGTAAATTGGGAAATTTACCTAGAAGAGTGAGAACAAGAGTCACATGTCTTTTATTTTTTTTTTTAATTATAATTTTCAGGGTATCAACAAAACCATGCAAAATTATCTATTCTTTGTCTGAAGTATCAATATTATAATCATTTATGGAGAATGCATCATGGCTTTGATAAAATGCTCTGAATATATAACTTTCAGATGTGGAATTACTAACCACAGCAGTTTTTCTTTCAGCCCACTCTCGCTCAGCAAGCCTCAGTGTTCAAGAGACTAGGTTACAAATCACTAGCGCAGGGGCGGACTGACAACCATAGGGCCCACCCTGCTGAACTGAAATGAGGGCCCACTGTATAAAAATGTAAAAAATGTACTTGGCATTCTTCATATGTATTACATATAAAAGTCCATCTTCGAACCATAAATAGTATCCGATATATTCATACAAAAGCAAAACATTAATTACAAAAAATCTGAAGTAGGAACATTTTAATAGTAACTCATACAGTGTGCAATTGGCGTTATCATTTTTTATTGTAAACACACACAATACCGGAGTTGGTGCTTTCAGTTATTTATATAGTGCTATTGTTTTTTTATGTAATGAATTTAAACCATTTATTTAAACATATGAGTGTCATGTTTCTAGAAAACCCAAAATATATACATGTGCAATAAGTAAAAACTAATCTCAAGTCAACTTTGAAACACTAAATAATTAAAGCACTGACAGAAGTAATGTAAGTTTCTTTCCTCACAAATCAGTTCTAATATCAAATTGGTTGAAATTTTCTACTGAATTGCATACTGTAACCTAATATAATATAATATTAATATGAATGCCAGAAATGTATCCTAATATTAATATCTTCATTATGCCCCAGTTACACTCATAATTTCAAATATCTACCTAATTCTTTGGAGCTAGATACAAGATCATCAATCACTTTGTCGTAATCAAACGTATAAGATCTTTCTATGTATAAAAGAATAAAGTCTTCCAACAAATCTTGTCCAAGCGGTTAACGCAACCGATTTTTGATCACTTTCATAATCGAGAAAATTCTTTCACATGATACTTGCGTACACGATCGAGTTAGAACATACTTATACGCTTTATACAACGATGGATATAATGAACCATAAAGATTTAATTCGTGAAAGAGGTGCAGTGCACAAACTAGACACACTTTACACTGTCTTGCAGGTTTGCGTTTCCATTCATCTTCCTCCTCACTCTCAGTTTCATTATCTTCCTCTTCTTCATTTTCCTCTTTTTCACTACTATGAGCCTGAGCATATTGCTCGCTGCCATGCTCATTTCTTAAAATATCCTGCTTTTTACATATTGGTGTATTATAGTCCCTATAATGGCGAGCAAATTGGAGCAGTTCCTCTTGAATTTGTTCTCTTTCCACTTTGCAATAATGTGGTAGAGTATTGAGAGCTGAATCAGGTAGTTCTTCTAAAGTACTTATCTCATGGAAACGTGTAGGATCCAGCCATGCAATGTCCTTCATGAGACTGTCATTGCACATATAAAGAGAATGTAATTGCTCAATTGCAGTACTGAAAATAACATTGAAAACGTTTATCTGAAACACTTTTGATGGAGAATCTAAAATTCTTGCCTCATCATGGGAAAGCTCGTCTGCTTGAAGAGTTGCTACTGGTATTATCCTTGCAACGAGAGAAGTTTCAACTGCAACATCGTATCCTGCATCCTTCAATTGTCTTTGCAAGTCCTTTGCAAACTCCATAGCTTTAGTTTCAATAGAACAAAACACGTTCCGTTTTTGCTTTAAGTCAGATTGTAACGTACAAATCATTTTGTAGTCATTAGATAATCCAAACAAGATTTTTGCAATTACTGCAAAGTAGGTATACATAGGTGAAAAAGTTGGCTGAAAACAAAAGCCGCAAGAATGTTTTCAAATTTACACCAGTTCTGAACCAAACACTTGGCTTTAAATGTGACTTCTGCTTGAAAATCACTCATACTTGCAATAGTGAGTAGACATTGAAGCAGCGTCATGAACCTCTTCACATCTTGCAAAGGTGTCGAAAAATCATTAAAGATACTCTTTAGAGCTCGATCTTTACTCCACCACCTTGTCAGATTTATTTTTTGTAATCGGCGAAGTAGATGTCTACCACTTGAGTTTTCTTCATTGTACTTAATCCACATTTGCATTCTTTTATATGAATCGCAGATGAAACTAACTGTCATTTGAAGTAACCTAAGAAAGTCTTTTGCGACTTTGCAACATTCTGTTACCAAATTTAGAACATGCGCGAGACAATGCACATCCTGAACATTCGGATTAAGCTGCACCATCAAAAGAACAGCCTACAATATGCGACGTTGACAGTTTCAGCTTACTAAGTTCATCCTCAATCTGTTTGTAAAGACCCAGTCCAGTAGCTTTCTCGACAGGAATTAGTTTCAGAAGTTTCACTCTTACTTCACCATGGAGCACATACCGAACACACAATGCTAACTGCTCAATAACAGTAATGTCCTGGGTACAGTCAACTTCAACACTAAATGCACCTGCCTGCTTTATTTCGTTAACACTATTAGTTGGAAGAACAACATAGGTTACTAACTTCTTGACAAATGTCTTCGACAGAAAAGTTACTAATGAGCCTCTTCCTTGTGAACTTCCTTCACCACACTTGTCTTGGCGCAATCTTCTGGTTTGACTCTTCATAATCGCCTCTGAAACATGGTTCTTTAAAATATCATCATACTTGCATACCAATAAAACCAATTCTAAGAAATTTCCATGATTAACTTTTTGTTGTTGAAATGAGCGGCTGCTTCTTCGCGCTTCCCTCGAAAAGCTAGTCCTTGTCGTCCAAGAAAAACAACTATATCCAATATACGTTTCAAAATGTTTCTCCACAGTTCAACTTGAGCTTTTCTTCTGTCCATGAGACCTTTATCTACAAGTGTATTTATATCTGCACTTCTAGTGGCCATTACATAAGCTGCGGAAGCATTGATATGTACTTTTGAATTTTCATGAACTGTAAGGTTTTTATAGAAATGTTTCTTAATGATTTTTTGGCCTGTTACATGGTTTTCGCTGTCAATTGCAAAAACCATGCAATAGAAACACAATTTTCTTTCCATACAATTGGAAAACCGCATTCTCTTTTCAGTAGTGTTATCTGAAGTAGTACGATAATATGTTTTCATAGGCTTGAATGGAAGAATCACATCAGGACTTTCCGTGGGTTGAATTGGATGTTGCTTAAGGGAATTGAGTTTCTTTAAAACCGAAGGAGTCTGGAAGGTGGTACAAACTTGGACAAATATGTAACTCCCATGCTATCAGTTTCATTCGACTTTCCTTGACGAAACACGTCTTCAGTATCACTATCCAATAGTTCATCTCCAAACTGATCTTCTGCTAATTCTGACTGAAACTGATCAGGTATTGAATCGTTTGGACGAAATTCTTGGTTCACTTTTTCACAATTTCCGACTTCAGCTGATTTCAATGTATCCATAGGCCTACTGATCCCAATTGAATGCACTAGTGCAGATGTTAAGATAAATAGATGTAATCATTGTCACAGTACATAGATATAAATTCACATTCGAAAAATATTACACCAGTGATGGACGTGAATTTAATTAGGAAGTGACAGCTTCATCTGCTGTTAATATATGACACTTTATATATCGACAAGTTACATTACATATTACATATAGAATCTCCACATGTAAAATGTGTTTAGTGTATATATATATATATATATATATATATATATATATATATATATATATATATATATATATATATATATATATATAGAGTGTCCGAAAATGGCGGACAAAAAGGATACCACCGTCTAAGGGACATCAAAACAAGAAAAGTCCTCTTCAACTTTGGTCAAATCCCACTAGTTTCAGAGATATAAGGCGCCGAAGCCGTGGGAAAAAGAATTTTGACCCCCATAACTCCGCCACTATGAGTGATAGAGTGGATGTTCTTTGTCTCTTGTAACAAGTTGAATAAGGTCTATTCAAAATGCTATATTTCATAATTGTGCACTGACACATAACGGAGATAGGAACGGAAGCGACATATAACCACAAAGGCATATGTGAGCAAATGCCGCCACCATCTACTGTGTTTCTTATATTTAAAAAATTAGTAGTTTAACGTGCTCGTTTTTAACAGCTGATGTATCACAAACCCCGCAATGTTTTAGGGCCTGATTGTCTCATAGACGGAACCTTTTCAAGTCGATAAACGTGAAGAAGATTTGTCCATGAAAGTTTAACTTTACGTCTTTTTTATACAAAACACAAGTTTGCGGGAGTTACCCTGCCATATTTTTGATTCTGGTAGGTTTAATTGAGCACATCTTTTTAAAATTGGTGGAGGGGGCCCACCTGCTTGGGGGGCCCACCCTGCATTTGCAGGGTAGCAGGGTGGGCCAGTCCGCCCCTGACTAGCGTTATTTCAGGTTTTTCTTGATGGGGGCACTATTTTCACCTGTTACTAGTAGAGCAGTAGAGAAGAGCAAAAGGGGGCCTATATGAGCTATAACGCATCTTTTAAATCCAAATTTACACAGGATAAAATTGTATCTGTAGCACTTGATTGAACATTAGAGTGGACAGAATGACAATCGTAGTACGTTTGGCCCTCCATTTGATCAAATCTTACATATAAATGCTGTATTTTATACAGAAGTGTTTTTTTTTGGGGGGGGGAAGGTTGAAACGATTTTTCTAAATCGCTACATAGAACTATCTTAGTGGTTCTTCCATGTACGTTTTCGTCTCATTTTTGATATCATTTCAATGACCAATAGGGTGAGACATTTTAGAAAATTAAGTCTTCATATATTCTAGTAAATATACAATCTCAGTTACGAAATAACGATATTCTTGGTAGATAAGTGGTACGGCAATCACATATGGTGCGTGAGACCCCTTGTTCAATGTCAGCTCCTGCCAACTGGGCTTTGTTGTGGTATGTAGGTCCTCGCGTTTCCCCTCACTTTCGTCATTCCACATTATTATCCATCTCATCCTCACCGTCTCCCTTTCCTCTCGGTGTATAATCGTGGCCTCATGGGCGATAAACTCGTGTGCACATATACTACATAATATGAGCGGCTTTGGTGACCAGAATTGTATGTCACATTTTCTATTTTTCGATTAAACTGGGAAAGAAGGTTAACTATTCCCATGCAATTTAATGCAGTGACACATACCAAACAAGCTTCTCCTGCAATATGCAGGTACATTTCTGAAATTAAACTTACATATTCTTCTGTGGTTTGATTACAACTCATTCCAGCTAATAACTCAATTTCACCGTAAGTGGCGCTTACCAATATGGAGGGTTGATTGCCAGATCAGCCAATGTATCACGTTCATACTTTTGAGAAAACTGGACTTAAAATTCAGATTTCCCGTAAGTTTCAACAGTATAACATGAAATCACCGCCCTCTCCCAGCACTGAATGGGCCATTTTTCGCGATAAGTTAGTATCTCCTTGGAACCAGGACATTATATAGTACATACAGAGACAAGAAGCGACCTATAGAAAGTCAACATACACGATATTATGAAGAAATAAAGAAACACACTGCAACAACGTGGAAATAATTGTCCAAAATATGTAATTGTGCGGAAAAGAATTGGAGCAACATTCATCCAGCACCAAATTCGTATTTATATTTGCGTATACATATACAGAAAGAGAGAGACAGAGAGCTTATTTTTGCATTGTAAAACATAATAGTTGTTCAATAGAATTAAACAACAATTAATTAAAATGTATGCAGTTAAGTACTAATGTATTCTATCTCTTTAATTTGATGTTGAAAGATATCAGTGTTCCCCTTTAAGAAACAGCATCCCTTTCAGGTTTACTGGCCACGTACGTTTTGATTTTTACAGCCTCCGTTTGTACGCAGAAGAGGCGAGGAACAAAACTCACTCATTCTCTTTCCGTATCTCTCTCTCTCTCTCTCTCTCTTTCTCTCTCACCCAAGCACACATCCAACTCTCTTCTTTCCAACATCACCTTCCCCTTTCCCCTTTGAAGCCCGACCGTTACCACCAAGGTCACCAGCGACTGGTGGAATAGGGTCGCGAGAGAAACGAGGTCATTCCGATGAAAATGCCATGCCGTAAAGAAAAGTTTACTAACTGCAATGTTCTCCCTGTGTTGGTGTGTGAGTGGATATACCGTAAATATAGAGAGAGGGTTTGTAAGTCGATTCCAGTTTACGGGTTTTCATTCTGCATCACCATCCATTCTTTTCTGAATCACAAAACATTTGCTTCTCAATGAATTCTGCAAAATGCTCTTGTGTCCCAGTAATATTTACATAGAAATACCATATACAAAGAAAAATGTCTTTGTAACTTGAGGTATAAGTTATGATAAATACTATTTTTAAAAACTGATAAAACAACGTGTAACAGAGAAGTCAAATAATAAGAAAATGTACATTTAGCACACTTAAAAGAAGTAACGTTAAGTATCTAGTTATATTTTTTGGTTAAAAAATAGTGTATATTTGCTTCAAATATGGTTAAGATAATCGTAATCGGTACAAACTTAATATATAGCTATAAAGTTTTAGTTTTAGCATGACGTAAATATATATGGCAAACAGTGCAAAGAGAACAGAATCAACTGAGAGTGGGATTCTCTGATTTAGTAACTATCTTATTGAATTATCAGTCAGTAAATCATGATTTACTTACCATCAAGTGCAAAAGAAGTAGAAATTAAATAATTGGTTATGCAATCAACTGGAGACAACAAATTCAATCAATTTTACAGTTACATATTACATGTTACTTGTAAAAACTATAAATACCTCAAAATTTACATACCGATTCTATTATTATTATTATTTTATATATAGAGAGAAAGATTTTGGAGAAAATGTTTTCTGAATGCATTATACCAAGATTTTCAACGTGTTACAAATTAAAGTCTATCTTCACTCGCAGCCAATCGTGCACAAGAAGTTGAACTATGGTTTTAAAAAATTACCGATATAATTTGAAGAAAATAAAATTTATTTAAAATTCACTCAAAGCGATAAGACTGAACACTGAGTCTTGAGACCAGTGGCGATTCCTCCATGAAACAGACGGAACAATATATTCAATCCTTTTTGTCTCTATAAATGAAGGTTTACATGACTTTAAAACCTGCATTTTCTAGGGAAAAAGATTCATTCACTGTCTTATTGAAGCAAGTGCCATGTCGTCTGCTCTACAAGAGTGTAACGCCGTTAAAGTTAACAAACAATTGCTGTCGGCAGTGGTGAGAGAGATGTTCTAAATGAAACCGAGCAGACACAAATATAAAGAAGAAGCCAGTGAAAGATGTGCGTTTGACCTGTTTCTAGTAGTGTATTGGCCATAGAAGAATTTAGCGCATCATGCAGTTCAATTCGTTTATGTAATTTTAATCTGCTGAGGAATGAAAGACTTTGTTTATCGTTTTGTATAACGTTTGTATGTGATATTACATCACTTTCTTGATTAAAAAGAAAATCTACAGGGTTTAGGTTTCCATATTGCTTGTTAAACCTGTGTAAATAAGACAACAAAGAAACAGATGAGTGGTAGCTGTTCCACTTTCACGAAGTCAAAAATTTTACACAGAAATGAACCAACTAGTGAATGATGGCCCAAGTTGAATTGTGTCCTGGTTCATTGAATTTTATGATAATATAAGGTTATTTTAAATGGTAGGCCTATCCCCCACCTTACAGAATTTAAAACTAAAATCTTACACTAGACATTTTCGAAGTACTCACAATAATTTTATAAAACGGTTAATTAGGCGTTTATTAAGTGATAAATTGGCATATTTATCATGTTTATATGGTTACTGAAAAGACATTTTGAATGTCTCAGAATTCAGCGATATAATTAATTTTTAATGTAAATAGTGGGTGTAGTAAATAGTCCAAAACCAATTCCATCCAACTACTGCGTAAAAACATTTGATTACACAAGAACTGGCAGTCAAGTGAATTATCAACATCGATATGACATAGATAAAGAGAATGAAAACGTAAAAATGAACTGAAAAATACAATGTCTGATTAGTGCCAGTAGTTTTCTTTAGCAAACCAGGGATTGAAACGTAGAAGATATGGAGAGTGCAACGAGTCAATGAGCAAAACAACTATATTGAACTGCTAAGTTTGATTGCAAAATATTATTAGAAAGTTACAAAATATTTGTTAAACGAAACCCAATACCGATCGAGACGTGGTCGTCATCTACATAAAATCTCAATATTCCATAAGATAACCTCAAATTCTGACAGCTCATCAGAGGACTCTATAAATACATCATGACTGAAGTACAAAAGAATCCTTCCTTTACTCTGATACTTGCTTTTCTCGGATCTTTCTATTGATGATTTGGTATATCTTATTAATTATCATCTCCAACCCTGTTTACTTGATTGCTGTACTTACTTGATCCCAGATTGAATTATCTCGGAATGCTAAGCACCATTCTCTCAGCTTAGCAGCCTTTTACAAAAGCTAATGATGATTTTCTCCCGTAATATTAGTATACCTAGATATTAGCCATTCATGACCTGTTTCACATTAATAGCACCACATGTCACTACGTGAAGTACATAGGCGCTACATGCTATAGTACAATACATTATGATAGATTATAACAGACTAGAATTGGAAATTGTAAACGGATACAAAAACATTAGTGTTGTCTGATGACAAATCTTCATATTTGTCAAGTAATGATCTTCGATATTTTTTGAACAATATTGTTTGCAGTTGAAGTACTTCATTTATCATCACAAATTTATTTTTCATCTTAACACATGCCAAAATTTTACTAAACTCAAAATTAAAGGGGATTTTGTTTTATTGCTGTTAATAATAATATAGATATTCTCCAGCTTTTAAGTTGGACTTTTAATGTGCCACTGCATTTTAATTTAGACAGGCATCATTACTATAAACAGGGACGTTTGCAGGATTGTTTCCAAGGGCGGACAAAAAATGACACGCAAGTGCAGTCGCGAAAACCATGCACAACTTTATTAACTACACTAAATGCATTATAGCATTATTGTATTTAATATCTTCAATACATATATATAGTGTATATAGTGTATGAGTAAGTAAATATATGTTTTATCATATATTTCGAAAAATTGTACCCTCTTGAAATTCCAGGGGGAAAGCAATTGCCTTCCCGACCCCCATCACCCTAAGGCGGTCATGTCTATAGAAACAACGTGCCACTGAGTCAAAAGATATGTTCAATGTAGTGATTAAAAAATGCAAGACCAAAACAAAGACCCGGGTGGTCTTGGTCTTGCACACCCAGTCTTGGTCTTGGTTTTGGTCTTGCATGCAAGTCTTGCAAGTCTTGCTTTTAAGAAATCTTGTGATTTTCATAGGTAAATTTTACTCTGGATATAACGGACAATAAATTCTACAACGCGCCAATAGTAACAGAAATACAATGTATGTTTCTAAATGTAATATAGTTTACTTTCGTGTAAATATGATGATAGTGTACAACATAGGCGATGACCTTTATTTTTTTTCAATGGGTGACCACGCTTCCCTACATATAAGATAAATCACAACGTCCCGCAATCTTTTTATATTTTTAACAGATCCAATACTCCACTGGTTCCCAAACTGGAGAGGCTACCCCTGAGACGCATGTAAGAAAATCAAGACAACATACATTACTGAAATACCATGAATAGCAAAATTACTTTTAGACTCTAAAAGCAACATTTTTTTTTCTTTTCAACCACGATTAGTTAATCTTTGTATCGAACAAACTTCCAACTAAACGTTGAAATTTTGTTTTACTGATTCTAATATGTACTATATTGGGCATAAACATGGACATTACATAAAAGAGATTTAAAAAATGGCAGGTTTTCGAAACGTGGGCATGGAGGAAAAAAGAGAGAATTAGATGAGTTGAACGGAAAACGAATGAGAAGGTATTAGAAATATTAGCAGTAGGGGAGAAAGAAGAATTTTAGATGTAATTAAGAGGAGGAAGAGGAACTAGTTGAGACACTGGCTGAGGAGGAACTGTATTATGAGCAACATGCTAGTGTTGGTGGAAGGAAAAAGAGAGAGGAGAGGGGACTGCAGTTGAAGGAAGGTATTAAAACAAAATTGCAACTTCAAGACGAAGAGACTAGTTGAGGACCACCGTACATCGAAGCTTCTCAGTTGCAGCAAGTGACATGCTAATAATAGCAGAAAAGTTATAATGATGGTGTGTTTAGCAATGTTGGTCAAAAACAGAAAGAGAGAAAATTAAAATAATAATGAATATAATCAAAGCTCTTAATATTTTAGAATAATTTGAGTGAAAACTGAAAACGACTCAACTGCATCTGTCTTAAAAATACAAAATAACGGTATCAAACTCTTGAGTTATTTGAAATAACTTTACAAAATCACTCTCACTTGAGAATATGGATTATTTATTGTTGTATATGTTATATCACTTAATCCTCGATGTGTCGTATACCCAAGGAGGCTAAAAAATTATATTGATAAACAAGTATTCAACGTATAAGCATCCGCGCATGAAATCAAGATTGTGGTCACAAGCACTAAGTTTTTTTTCAATGTCATGAAAATGTCATTTAGATATTAATTTTATGAGCACACATTAAAAATTTTCAACCGATGCTTGAGCCTCGGAACCAAGGCCTACTGATGTTCAATATTACATTTCTCTTTAGTTTTGGAAGAAGAACATCACTAATACATTTTGAAATGAAATGAAATATCTAGTTTAACGTTCCACGTGTACGCCGACACTAAGATAGACGATGACGATGATAAATGAATGAAATGGTGGAGTAAAAAAAGTAGAATTAAACGAGAAAACCCCGAGAAAACTCACGCACACGACGTTTGTTCACCAAAAAATTTCCTATGTCGCAAACTGGGATCGAACTAGAGACCCCTTACACCAGAGGTGAACGTTCTACCACTTTTTTTTAAAAAAAAGTTAACTGAATCACCGAACGTGCCTCATTAACTTGCTTATCTTACTAATTTCTACTTATTTTTACTCGCTTTTTACTCATTTAACCCGCTTCACCAGTAAACTAGAACGACAGGGACACGAACACAGAAACATCGTGGACAATTAAAATTCCAAAGGCTCTCCCACCGGGAATCGAACCCGGGGACCGCGTACACCAAAGGCGCACGTGCTAGCCACTAGACCAGCGACCACTGAGGCACCGCGACCATATGTTTCAGTTTACTTTTCGCTTATCCGCTTCCTATGGACACAACAATTCTTCGTATGATTTCCAGATGCAATCATTGGCCGTCGTAAATGAATCAAATGATGACCAAAGTAAGTCAGACACTCAAGTTTTTATACCTTGTAACAATGCATAGAATTATGCTCTCGGTCGTCACGTGAACAACCGATTCAGAAAAACGACATACTGTAGCTATATGCTAAGAGGCAGATCGACTCACACGGATTACATAAACTACTGGGAACACATTCACTCCAGCGGCATTTTTATTGGACATTCAAGACATTCAAGGGAAAGATATAATGATTTCCCCTTCCTTTTTACATTCTTTAAAAAAATCAAGTAGTACAGGTACTTATGCAAGAGTCTTGGTCTTGATCTTGCAGGTATGTCTTGGTCTTGCACCCCTTGGTCTTGGTCTTGCATCGGGATTCCTGGTCTTGGTCTTGCATGCAAGATTCTTGCAAAAACTGCAAGACCAAGACTCTTGTGCTCATCACTAGTTCAATGTAGTATACCAACCACTAACTATTCACATTTGGCTCGAATTGCAGTTTTCATTCGCTAATTCAAGATAATCGCTTCTCAGCATGGTTGTTCAATATTATATTAGTAATATTATATTAGTCACTATTTTAAAATTAGTTTTTGTTTTCATTTACAAAATTGTTAACAAACTAACTAACTAACTAACTAACTCTATGGCCTATGGAACCCGGAGGTTCAGTGCCGCGTTCACAAAAGCTCTCCACTGACTTCTATCCTTAGCTAATTGCATCCAGTTTCTACTTTGTATTCCTATCTCTGCGAGATCCATCTTAATATTGTCCTCCCATCTGCGCCTAGGTCTTCCTAATGGTCGTTTTCCTATGGGTCTACCAGTCAAGACTTTGAAAGCGTTTCTACCTTCTTCCATTCTAGCTACATGACCTGCCCACCTAAGCCTCCTAGACTTGACGACCCTAACAATGTTGGGTAAACCGTATCGAGGTAAACCGTTAACAAACTAATGAGAAAAATAACAAAATTCATACGCGTTACTGTGCCGATTTCCAGGTTTCACTGTAGACAGGATTAAGAAAGAAAGAAAGTCTGTTTTACACAGAAAAACATACCACATGTATAACGATAATATGTATATGTTACTATGGACAATGGTCCGTAACATATGATGTAATTTTCTTTAGACCAGAAAGTTTCATCTGAGTAGATCTCCCTATTTGTTATTTAGTTTGGGCCAGACATGACTATCTAGGCTTTTTACAGTTAATTTAGAACATTAAAACAATGTTATTGTGAAAATATTCGTTTATAAACAAGATATTTTGTAAAAAATAAAAAGTAAATGTTAAAGTATTATCGAAAAATACATAAATTCGAATATTTCGTATTCTGTATTATATCATTTTGAACAGTTAATTAGTGAATTACGTTTAAGTAATTCTTTATTACATCAAAACGAACTTAGGGCTAACAAAGTGTGAATTGAATAGGAATGAAAAATAATGTTATATATGGCATATTTCAGTCCTTAAGGTCAAAGGTATTGATCAAATTATTAAAGCAAATCGCTGCATTAAAAGATGTGCTAGAAAAAGATATTATCTTAATGTTGAAAAGCACGAACTTAATATAACTATTTTATATTCTTGTTAATAATTATCAATTGTACTTAATAATTAATATTCTTCTTTTTGCACAAAAAACAAGTAATATTTTATGTGGTAGCTTCGTATCTCTTTGACAGAATTTAAATTGAAGACAACTAAAGGATGGCAAAGAAAGGCATCTGTAATAAGCCTTACCGTTTCTCTCTTGTTTAATATGTATACAGTGTGTGTGAGTGAGTCTCTCTCCCTCTATGTGTGTGTGTGTGTTTAATCTGTCTGTCAAACGAACAGGGATCTACATCTACCGTCTACTGACAGACTAAGGTTAGGGTTTGTATTACGTGTATATAAAGTACATAAAAGTATCTTGGGAGTGGAGAACCTCCAAACGACAGAGCAGCAGGAAATCTATAATCCGCCTATGATGGAAGTAGATGACCTCCAGAGGTCTTGAGCGGTGGGAAGCCATTTCAAGAAAAGACAAAAGCCTCAAGACACAATTGTGTGTATGTGGAGGGACCTTACTTTAAAGATGAGGAAGTTTGTTTCACTAAACCCCCTCTTTAGTCTTTTCTCCCTCTTGTAAAGCCCCAGACATAACAACACATATGAAAATACACACACATTCTTCTCTCTTCTTTCATTTTTCCATTCTTTTCTCTTCCTCGTCCATCGTTTCATTTAGCCTTTTTCTTAACCCTTTCTTCTTGTTCTTTAAATGCCGCTGAAGAAGTGCAGGAAGAAGGGTAGATGAAGAGAATTCTAACGGCAACACAAACGTTCAGTGCTTCAGTCACCCCAGGGGGTCAGTATGCAAATTTTTCGTGTTTTCAAAGAACAGCAATAAGAGAGTTAGGTATGCAAAACTGTTTCAAAAAGAACAGACGAGCGTTAGAATACATAAGAGCTACCGGTATACTTGTGTGTGCTCTTTCTTAGCCAGTAATCCTACAGGCAAACGTTGTTTGTTCCCAGACGATTTGGCGTCTTTGCGGGAAGATTCGTCCCTTCGTGGTCTCCAGTCAGAAACCCCTTTTTCATTGCCCGGCAGTTAGTTTACGGTTCGCGGTCCGTCAGTGATGATAATATGAAAGAAAAAAGGAGAGGGAAAATAATTAGCCTGATCATCGTGTCTTGGCAGTGATAAATTGACCAAGGGTAATTTTCATGGGATACGGGCAGAAGAGAAATATTCCACTCTTTACTGACGACGAAAACGGAAAATGCCATATACGTATATCCATCTTTGTCGCTTCTGCGCTAGCCGTTCGTCATCTGGCCTTTGGCCACTCAAAAAAGAGGGTGGGTAAATTTGTACGGCAGTAAGAAAGAGGATCCCATATTTACCCCATTTCTTGTTCAGTATACTGTCTTTCTCGCCAATCTATAACACTGAATTTAATGCCAATCTATAACAGGACGCCAGGTGACCTTACCTAACTAAGCAACAACAATAACACCAAAATAAGGAATAAAGCAAGTATGAATCGACAGTAGAGGCGAAAATGCAGCAGAAGATGTTCAACGGACCTAACGTAAAAGGATTTAGTAAGCATGGAGATGCGAAGAGGGCTGGTTTTACAGCAACGAAAGGTGTTGAAAAGAAACAACTTTTTTTCCTTTCTTTTACCCTTTATACACCGAAGCACACATTAACCTAACTTAGAAAGCTTCCTTCTTTTTTACTCTTTTCTTCTGAGGATAATTCGTAATCGCACTGGCATCCTCAGGACGTTAGATGAGACGAATTTTAATTAGGTTCTTGGGGACAGCTGTGAGAAAGCAGCTCTACCACTTGATTTATATCCAGCCAATGAAGTTCCGTAGTGAAAGCAATCAACGGAGGAACATTGCTTCTCTTCCCGTAACCGAATACAACAACGCATATTCTAACAACGTCTGCTATAAAAGTTAAAGAATCTGCAGTAATGCGTATCACCAGCATCAGCATACTACCCATATATAAAAATAAGATTTCATTTAACATGGGGTATCAGGCGCCAGATGAAAATTGAATAACATTAAATACGAGACTATTCTTCTTTTGTTTTATACGACTGGCTTGCAATTATAATATTTTATGAAGTGAAAACCACGTAGAAGTGAATTCAATAGAATAATATTTAGATAAGCATAAAATGGAAACCTGCTCCATATTAGGCCTATATATATATATATATAAATATAAAACGAAACCACACAAAATGAAAAATTATTTCTCTGAGGTCTCTTCTATTCTCAAAAGAACAGATTAAACTATAGAAAAAATATTTTTCACTCTCTAATGTCTCCTCCATTTCTTTAAAAAAGCAAATCTTTATAGAACTGCATTTACAACATAGCTAATCAACCGTCTTATCATTTACCTTCTTATGCCTGAAAAATAAAGTGTAATAATAGTTTTCCACATAGTTTTCTTCTAGAAGGAAATGAAAGAATATTTTCTTAAATTTGACTAAGTTCAAGCCTAAATTTGATGACACATGATTCGTGAACAAAAGACTCGCACACCATAATACTCATACGCGCATTAAATTTATCTAGGTCTGTCACCATGCCAAGTTTGATCCAGATCGCGTAAGTTCGGTTGAACTCGTGTTCTTTTAATTGATTTATCTTTATTTAAAAGATCAAATAAAGGACGAAAAATAATGCTGTGTGTTTGACCCCAGACTATCTGTGTTTCTCAGAGCACAAACAGTTACAGTGTTAATAATACAACTTCAGAAAAAATGAAATAAAATGTTTTAGTTTAACGTCCCACAATTATGCCTTTTAGGCTAAGGGAGATGATTATTAAAGCAAATAAATGGTGACAGAATGAGAAAATGGGAGTATCCCTAGAAAACCCACAAATACTATATTCTCCACCACAAACTTATTTGGCCGGGAATCGAACAGAGATCCCACGCACCAGAGGTTAGCGCTCTACTACTGAGCCACTGTGCAACTTATGGTAACTTCAGAAAGCAACCAAGAATAAGATATGAAAGTCCTGATGTAAATTCCAAATGTCCTGGATCTATTAAATCTAAAATGTTGATAACTCGTGGATCCTAAGTTCTATTTTAAAAGAGTACGACATATTTCACCTTATGTGGAGTCGTTTTGACATATAATTAGCATC
Organism: Thermobia domestica; assembly: GCF_964235325.1. Lineage (NCBI taxonomy): Eukaryota > Metazoa > Arthropoda > Insecta > Zygentoma > Lepismatidae > Thermobia > Thermobia domestica. The sequence goes on along the minus strand of NC_137468.1, from coordinate 114,634,598 downwards.
ATATTAAAAGCCTGACTACTGCAGGAAGCATGTTATTCGAACTCTTTAGTATGGCACTAATCACGAGTCAGGATGACTCTGCATAGGCCCCATTAAGTTTATAATTTAAAATATTACGGCGCACTAATATAAGATCTAACCAAAAACAAATATTACTCACAACTAAAGTAATTAAGAACAATTAAAATATTTTTGAATTTTAACTATCCTAAAATACTTGTGAAATTGGACATTTATTTACGTAAGAATATTCACTATAATATTCTCGCAGCATAGTGATTGAATACCACTGTTTTACGGAAAGAATAACAATTTGCTTAAACGCTTAAATATGTCTCGTATCAATTGCTACTGTAAACGTCAAATATATATTAATGCATCACTTCAAATCATTTTTAGGCTCCGAAATACAATGATATCAAATGTTCCTGCAAGTTACCGAACAATAATTTGTGCCCTTTTGTTTGTGCCGTTTATATTCAGTTTCCGCAAGAATTCTTACTCTCCAAGTCCAAAGGATTTCATATTTTTCATATCTTTATATGTCCAATAGTTTTCAAAACAAAAGTGATATTACTAGAACTTCCCCTCCTTCTTCCGAATGGAATTTTCAGAATTAACGCACCTAAAAGACATCCTGGAAACAAACTGCCTTGTATACCATATTTTATACAAGTTTCAGTAGTTCAGAATAAGCCCTAATAGTAGTAAAAATTCCCTTTCTTGAAATTGAGAAATCTTGAAAATCTGCCTCAAGTCATAATACCAAAAGTTACTGCGATCCAGAAAATAGTTTTTCCCGTAACGATACATTTAAAAAGTTTTTTCTAAAATATTTTGGCAAGATTTTTCTCATCTTACCCTCACTACACAGCTGAATTTTCAATTTTTCAATATGATATAAATAACCCCCTAGTGGTCCATCATGAAAAAAAATCCCAATTTATCCTCATTCGTACGCTACATTGAATTTGTACGATTTTGAATAACATATTCATATGATGTCTACCAAAATTCCCATGTACCAAATTACGTGCTATAACGTCCAGTAGTTTGAAAGTTAAGTCTGTCGGATAAAAAGAAGCAACTCTATTCTTAAAACCCTTACGAATTGCTTTTTAAAAAAACTTACTGACTAGGAAGTACTAGAAGTGGTACGCGGGGATCTGCATGTGTTGTATATCATTGGAAAGGTCACACCGAGTACACTTCACATATGAAATATCTCGCTTGAATGGGGTCTGTAGGAGGCGTGGCAAACATTTGAAAATCAGAACAAGGCACGCTCCAAAATAACAGAAAACGTGGACAAAATACGAAGTTATGATGTAATTGTTTTGAGAGTTGTATACATAGGTTTAAAAGGTAGCTGAATACGAATCTGACATCAAATGTTTACAAATCAAAATGGCGGATTCAACATGGCGAACATAAATTACAAAAAAGAACAAGCTATGGATCTGAAATTGAGTAAATAGAGATATTCGCCGTCGCTATGTATGCATCGAATACCAAAAGTGTAAAATTCAAAATGACGGATCCAATATGGCGGACAAAAAGCATAACACCGCTATGGAACTGAAAGCCGGTAGGTAGAGGTGTTCATGGTCGCAGAATACGAATTCAGTGTTAAAAGTGTAAAATGGATATATTTATGCAATATGATGGATAAAATGTGGCGGACGAAAAGTGAAAAAAAAAAATATGTACAGAACGGAAATATGTTATTCTTACACATGTAGTAGAAAAATACCTACAGTACATAATGGGGCAAGTAGGGACAGGTGATGTTTTACAATAAACAGGGAACATGTTTCGCTATACAATTATGCCAAAATTGAGGCACGGAATAAACGACAGGTCTTGTAGCGCACATGAAAGTTTTATGAAACAAACAAATTACAATCATAGAAAATAATTATTTCACTACCAACTCCCTCCCCTGCCTCCGAAGAGATACGTTGGGATCGGCATGTGTTATATATCGTTGGAAAACTAGCACCGAGTCCACTCTGTAACATCTGTAACATCTCACTTCAATGTCGCCTAGTGGGTACGTTGCGATTATTTGCAGATATCATCTGAAGATCCGAACAATGACAGTGAAAAGTGCGTGTTGGAGTTTGAAGCATCGTTATGCTTCCATAACTGTCTTTCCGGTTTCACACTGTGCCGTGTACTTGTAGGACATATGTATGACAAATATCCACGCTCATGAGTAGTGATGGTACCAACATCGAGATTCGTCTCGGTCTCATCTGAGTCTCGTCTCTAATTCGAGAGCAAGATGTGCTTTTCCAAATCGAGACGAGATCAAGACGGAGTCCAGGCTCGTCTCGATACACATACGTCCATTCTTTACTGTTGCACTTTTCGTCTGTCATATTGGATCCGCCATGTTTGCACTTTTAACATTGGATTCGTACTCCGCGACCATGAAAACCTCTACCTACCCGCTTTCAGTGCAATAGAAATGTTTTGCATATTGTCCGTCATATTGGATAGCCATGTTGAATTTTACACTTTTGGTATCCGATTCATACATAGCGACGTCGAGTATCTCTATATACTCAATATCAGATCCACAGCTTGTTCTTTGTAATTTGTGCCCGCTACGTTGGATCCGTCATTTTGATTTGTAAACATTTGATGTCAGATTCGTATCCAGCTACCTTTTAAACCTATGTATACAACGTCTCAAAACAATTACATCATAACCTCCTATTTTGTCCACGTTTTCTGGTATTTTGGAGCGTGTCTTGTTCTGAGCTTCAAATGTTTGCCACGCCCCCTACAGGCCCCATTCAAGCGAGATATTTCACATGTAAAGTGTACTCCGTGTGACCTTTCCAATGATATATAACACATGCAGATCCCCGCGTACCACTTCTAATACTTCCCTAGGGAGTGAAAATATTTAAGTTAAGAATAATTATTAAATTTCATCTCATTCCATAAAGGAGTTCTGAAAGATACGGTGAGCATTCAGTCAATAGTCAGTGATATTTCGCTTTTATGCATTAAATAGATCAAAAGAATTGAATGCCGCTTTAAATTCAGTTTACATGCTGAAAATGTTCAAAGAAGTTACTACTGTTTCTTCTCTCTCTCTTTGCTTAACCTTAAGTACTATTATAAGTGTTGTTAAAATTCGAATTATTTTATATTCGAATAAAAGTTAACATAGGATTCATTTTTGCATAATTTTGAAATAAAGAATATTCGAATAAATATAACAAAATTACTTTAACAGTTAAGAAATATTCAAATAGTCCGCGTCATACGCAGCTTTGACAGCGAAATACGAAGAATTTTATTAGTAATGAAGTATTTTATTTTCCATACACGTAACATAGTTGTAACTATCTGTTACTCAAGTTTACTTCAAGATACATATACACTTTTTCAGTATATATAAGCAATTGTGAAAGTCTTCTTATGCTTTAAATACTCCTGCAGTACATATTCTACTTACGTAGAAAGTAATAAAATCAATAATACTTACTAGATCTCCCCTTAACATATATTACTTTTAATCCAAAGTGCAAGTTCGACAATTTAGAATATGCTAATATTGTAATTAACCGCTTTCTGCATGAATTTTTTTCTTTTAGTATTGAAAATCCTCATGTGGGAGCTTGAAAAATGAATTAAAACTTGAATTTTCGATTTTTCAATTGATTGCTATGAGAAATAAGTACGTGTCATATATGGTACACTATGCAGTAAGGTAAACTTTCCTTTGCAGGGAATGGATCTTGCCATATATATATCACTTCATGCAGTAATAACTATACTATACTATAGGGCTACTATATCTATACTCTCACTTATTTGAGAAAAGTGCGCATAATGTTTCGCCAAAAAATTATTTTCACTGACAAAAATCCATTGCTTCACAAAAACCACATGTCAACGTTTAACCGCCTAATACAACTCACAAAGAACAAGCCAGATGACACCAAAATCTCTTATTCATACACGTCAATATCTTACACAGCAGACGAAACAGTTATTTGGCGTCTTCGTTAAATCATACACAGGCTACAGTGAAAAAAGGGGATGTGCCATATATGGTACAGCATGCGGTAAGGGGTTAAGTACTTAAGATAGAACAGCACTATAATTTTATAATAGAGATTTATAATACTTGTACACAGATACCACCACACTGTAAATTATATTGCTGTTGTATTCTAAAACTTGTTTTATTAAGCATTTGAAATCACCTATGACCCAAGTTTGCTACCTTACTGAATTGACGGTTCGATAGATACCTATTCTTCCTTTACCGACACAAAACATCCGTTCCCTGCAACTACCTACAGATGTCTGGAGACATGCTGCTTGCACTAGAGATTATCAGAACAGAAGTCAGATGAATGTTTGCTAAACTGGATCGCTGGGAACTCATCTTTTTCATAATCTTAATATATATATATATGTATAGGGTGTCTTCAAAGTCCCCTGACAGGGTTATTATCAGAGCTATAACAAAATGTAAAAGCGGAAACCACTCCAAATATGACATTTTCAATCTAAAGTGAAAGAATTATTTTAAATCGGACGAGCCGTTTGGGCTGTACATTCTTTATGTGCCCAATGTTAAATGAAAATGAAACGTTGCCATTTACCTGGAAACACAAGTGAATTAAGTTACTGACTGTTAATGCTAACGTGTCGATGACCAGCCCGCATTTCAAACCTTGCACCCATTCACTATACTCTTACAAAATTTGTCCACCTTTCGTCCTGTCCTTCCCTCAACCAGCTCCAGGTAAATGGCAACATAGGTGCACTAATTTTGATTATTCTTTCCTTGTAATCTCATGTAAACTTCATACGGATCTAAGGATCTAACGTAGTCTTCCGAGCTAGATATGAGACTCTTTAATGGCTGACAGTGTTCATCATTAATTTTGTGTATGATCACACACAACTTCGACGAAGGTGCATCGGTTTTGATAATTCTTTGTTTGTTTGAAACAGGATTCTTTCTTTGTGATCCCATTAAGCTTCATAACGACAAATGATAGTCTTCGAAGCTACAGAGTGTCTGTAAAGTCGCACAACCTGCATTTTGGAGCGTCAAAAGATTTGAATTATAAGTCCGAATGAAATGAAACTCCCCACTCACTGAAAGTCTGTCCTTGTAGACATTTCAGAGATATAAAGGGTATGGGTTTGATGTTCGTCCTCATGAATGTCAGAAACATATGAAAATGAAGAAAAATTGTTTCACGAAACGTGAAATATCAGGAATTAAGCACAGTTGTGGCTTTTATGCGTACAAATGGGAACTTGGGACAAATAAGACAAATGGGTAGGCTGAGTTCTGAAACAACAACGGCACATTGATACCAAGTACAGGCATCCCAAAGTCGTGATAATGGCGTATCATTAAAAAAAAGTTTTCCAGCATTATGGCGTACTATGGCAATCCTGACGGTACCGGGCGGTTTCAACACGTATGGACATATGGATGGCTACCAACTACCCTAAAGACAGACTGTTACAAAGAAACAACAAAATTGCAAATCATTGAGGAAACGTATAAGCTATCTACGCCTGACCACGACTTCTCGAATGGTTTGAAAGTTTCTTGTTTGTTAGGTGATAACTATATCTTTAAAAAAAATAAATAAAATAAAAAAATCAATCGGTTGAGCCGTTTTCCCATTATTCGATCACAAACAAGAACCTTTTCATTTTCATAATTCGTTGATGTCTAATCCATTTTGTTTTATTTTTTGGTCGATCTTCGTCAACACCTTTTTACTTATTGGACTCGTCTATAAACTGTAAAGTATTTTCTGGTAGTATAAAATGCACTAAAACGATATATTTTACCAACGATTCGGAATATACAACACTAAAAACAAATTGTAAGAAAATGTATGCAAGGAATGATCAGGAAAACGTGTTGGACATTTCTTTGTTCACGTTCCTGCGAGAAAATATACATTTTATTTTATAAATTTGCATTAGATTATGTACTAGCGGAACAGTATAGAGGGTTTGTCCGAAAAAGAAAGCAATTAGGTCCCTATATTATATGTATAATAACTATACAAACGTTTAAAATTCTTCAAAGTATTTCCCTTGCGCGTCCACATACTTTTGCCAGCAGCTTTTCCACGCATTGTACACATCATAGAAGACTTTGAAGGGGACTTCGTTTAAAGCCTTTGCTACGGCAGTTTGGATCACTTCAATAGTTCCAAAGCGGGTTCATTTCAAGGCAGTTTTGATCTCGGGAACAAAATGAAGTCACCGGAATTAGGTGAGAACTGTAGGGGAGTTGAACACAGACAGTGATGTGGTAGGAGCGTTATCGTGATGCAAAATCCAAGCAGCAGCAATCTCCTTTCGAATGCGAGCGACTCTCGGCGAGGCTATTATTCAATTTAGCACAAAACTTGATCGCGTAAAGTTGTTTGGTAGTTTTCTTCATTGTTTGTCGTGACCCAAGCACTAAGAGGAAGTTTACGAAAACAGTTATCTTGATGCTCCCAAAGATCGGAGCTAACTCATCTTGGAAGCGTTGTGAAGCTAAGACTCCCTCCATCTAAACCAATCACTCTGAACGCACTGTCACCAAAGGAGTGGCGGGAAAAGACAAATTGCATTACTTTCCATACAAACCCTAAACATGTATTTTTAATTTGTTGCTTATTACTATTAGCACTATTTTTATTTCACAATAGTTCCCTTTGCATTGATAATTTTATTCTACTTGAATTTAACTGAAGTTAAGCAATTTCAAAATTCTGTCCTAGTTCATTGGGTCAGTGCTTCTTGGACTAGCGAGCATAATGAGTAAAAATTAATTCCTTCACTTAAGTTACTTAATTTATAATACAGAAAATACAGTTGTATAATACAGAAAATAAAATATTACATATATCAGTTTTCTTCTTTTTGTGATTTAATACATAACTCGATTATAAGAATACGAAATTTGTTTCGTTACTTACTTCTACGCCATTCCACATGTAGTGCACGTCATGGTGTGGGTTGTTCATATGTTCTGCCATGACACTCATCCAGTGGACTAAACCCTGCGTAGGGTTTCCCGGATTGCCACTGGGAGGCGTACTTGGGCTGGGTTTGGCAGCATGCGCAGCATCCGGCGAGGGGGACCACACGAACGCAGCTTTCTGAAAGTAAAGAATTAAATTACTGCACGTTGTACTTCAATTAAGAATATTATTGAAATGATATACAGTGTATATAGACCCTATATATATATATATATATATATATATATATATATATATATATATATATATATATATATATATATATATATATATATATATATATATATATATATATATATATTGTCTATAACAGTGATTATCAACTTTTTTGAGCCTCGTGTCCCCTTGGGAGAATGCGATTATCCTTAGCGCTCCTAGTCATCTTAATCTAATCCATCCACGCACAAGGCTGAACATTAAATTGGACGCAGAAGTCTAAGAACCAGAAGACTTCAATTCTCAAAGTAAAAAATCAGCCTTTAAGAACATACAAGAAAGGAAATTTGTTTCTATAATTTGTCATACATTACTCATCTTTCCTTTTACACCCATTCCATCAAATGCCCCCTAGATGTCTATCAACCCTTTTGGTCCCAGCGTTCCCTTTGTAAACGACGATACACCCTGAGGGGAGCTAACACTCATGTTGACAACCACTGATTTATAAGATATTAGAAGATCATTACTATCATTACGAGATAGTTACTGTGCATTTGTAGATACTCATCTAATACGTAATAAAGTTATTTCTAAGCCAATAAGGTATAACGAGAAGGTATAAACTTTCTACGGATCAGCTATATGTTTGGTGAGAATGAGAATCTAAAGCAAAATTCCTCCCAAAAATCAAAGGTACTAATAAATGGCAGTGATGTCCATGTTCATCGTCGTGCTTATTGCCAGGTCCGACTAACTCTACATAGATTCTATTCAAAAACCTGAACATTCACTGCCATAAAAAAGTATAAACTTGTCATTAAATCATATCACGCGACGATCCAAAATAATCTAGTTCTTGTTATCTGCATCATTTACGTCCATTTTTATTCCGATTCTTGGCCTGCTTAAAGATTAAAATAAGATTTACGAGAAAATTTCCAATTCTGGACCTTAGCGTATTAGTATTGTTAAAAGATCAAGTAACTCTATATTCGAATAAAGAATAATTATCTGAATAACAAACTGTCATTCATAAGTAATAAGGAAAAAAAAAGAACTCGATCCTTTCAGTGCTACTTAAATAACGAAAATTAAAATACTTTTAAAAGCATTAGTTGAGATCAAGAAGTATCAAGAGCAGTGTTACCAACGAAATGATAAATAAAGTTTTCTTGTCTCGAATCGTAAATTTTTGTGGAACGTTCGTCTCAATTCTCAAAAAATCTTTTCTTGTTTCAGTTCGAAATCTTTCTCGTCTCGTTTAGTAAATTTATGTACAAAATTTATGCTCTGATTTTCTTCTTAAATTCATCACGGGTTAAGGAGTCAACCTCTACCAAGTGCCAACGGTTTCCATGGAGGGCGGATGAGCGAGTGGAGGTCAGGTCATCTTCTTCTCCTTAGGAGGGGAAACTGTCCTAAAAGGCGGATGAACCACAAGGTGGCCAACGGCACGGAGATATGGAAAGGAAATGGGAATACTATCACATTATCTTTTATATGGTCCTTACTGAGGTAAAAAGTTCCGGGTGAGGACTACTTCGGGAAGAATCATCAGAGGAGAAAATAATAATTTTTATTTCGGCATAGGAACCTGGAACGTACGAACTTTACAACGTACAAGTAAACTTGAAAATTTAGAAATGGAAATGGATAAATGTAAAGTGAGCATAGTGGGCTTGAGTGAAGCAAGATGGTCAGGAAAAGATAAAATAGTATCGGGAAATTACACAATATTCTATTCTGGTGGCGTTAAGACTATAATGGTGTCGCGATATCAATGAAGAACGAAGTAGCAAGAAGTGTAGCCACAGTAAAATGCTTTAGTGACCATTTGATGTTTGTAAAACAAAGTGCAAAATCAGTGGATATTGTGATAATACAAGTGACTATATCAACAACCGACCACA